>NC_133804.1:15740229-16340229 GCF_043250625.1 Sebastes fasciatus
AACCGAGTTATCAAAAAGCTCTTTGATGTGAGTCTCGAGCACCCTGTGTTTTAGATTTAGATTGCAAATGAAATGCTGGTGACTGAGAAGGGGGGTGGGGAGATGTTTCGCTGTTCTTTTGTTGAATGGACTGTGGTTCAAAGGGAGACCCACAGGCCCAGTGCCTCATGGGATTATTAGACCGTTAGTACAGTGTTCACAGTGGCCTTAGGTGCCCCATCTCTCTGTCTTTAGCTCTGTAATGTAGTTTCTCTCTCGTTCACTGTCACTCACTGACACCTATGGGCCAGTAAAATCAAACACACAATGAGTAGGAAGGACCTATTCTCTCTTTCTGACCCTGCTGTTGATCTCTGAGTCCATTTTCCATTTCATTTATCTTTCAGTTAATAGGGGCTTTACTGGCATGATTTTAAATGTGCAATTTTGTGAAATTAATAATGTAAGAGTCTATTAAGAAGAGCAAAAGAGAAACTACATTATAGATCTATTCAAGACCCAAATTAATTTAAACATAAATCTTGCTGCACTGACATATTTCCCATTTTCTAACTTGGAAAAAAAGATAAATCTAAAGTGGATATTTTTAATTTCTTAAAATCTAGCTCTCCAGCTGTTTATCCTCCATGAATTGGCATTTTTATCGCAGTCTCTGCTCCCTTGAGGACGAGGACATTCTACCTCTCATTCTTGAGATTATAACAAGTGATCACCATGATATTTTCCAGGACTTATTTTAGGTCTTAGAGTCAGATAATGTTTGAAATTCAGATAATGTTTGAAATTCAAATACTTAATCGTGATTAATCGCATGATTGTCTTTGATTAATCGTGATTAATTGCAAATTAATAGCACTTTTTTTTTATCTGTTCTAAATGTACCTTAAAGGGAAATTTGTCAAGTATTTCATACTGTTATCAACATGGGGGTGGGGACATATACTTGCTTTATGCATATGTATGTGTATATTTATTATTGGAAATCATTTAACAACACAAAAATAAGGTACTACATTTAGCATAAAAATACGCTGAAATCATAACATGGCAAACTGCAGCCCAACAGGCAACAACAGCTGTCAGTGTGTCAGTGTGCTGACTTGACTATGACTTGCCCCAAACTGCATGTGCTTATCATAAAGTGGGCATGTCTGTAAAGGGGAGACTCGTGGGTACCCATAGAACCCATTTACATTCATATATCTTGAGGTCAGAGGTCAAGAGACCCCTTGGAAAATGACCATGCCAGTTTTTATTTGCCAAAACGTAGCGTAACTTTGGGTTGTTATTTAGCCTCCTTCATGACAAGCTAGATTCCTTAGGTTTTCTAGTTTCACATGATGCTAGTATCTTCACTCTGGATTTAAAACTGAGACCGCTACAACCTCCGAAAGATGATTGCGTTAATGCGTTAAAAAAATTAGTGGCGTTAAAATAATTTTGTGTTAACACATTATCGCGTTAACTTTGACAGCTTTTACATTTGCTGGCTCAGGGAAACGTTACAGAGCCAGCCAGAGAACAGGTGAATCCTAGTTTTTGTGGTTCACAGGAAGGAGGCACTGTGGAATTTTGTCTTATGTATTATGGCTTTTACAATTATCTCCTGTTTTTTAATGCCTATTTATATATATATATTTTTTTTATCAGGGAATGTGTAATATTTGACATGATTTTCTACTGCTTCTTTGGTGTAATACTGTAATGTCTTGTCGGTCATGTATTGTGTTAAGCTGATTGCAGCTGTGTGCAGCACTAGTAAAATTTCCCCAGGTGCTCTAGTTAATTTGTTCTTATTTTTGGCCACTCGGATGAAGAAAATATACAAAACATGCTGATATAGATAGATGTAGAGCCCTAACATGCTGCTTGATGTGAAAGCAATAGGCCCTTTCACAGCAGCCCCTTTTGTCATGTCATTGCAAGGTGAACACAGGTGTATTTAATAACATTAATTATGGTCCTGTTTCAATTAGGTGGGCCAGAGCCAGCTGGTACTGTGCATGCTGGCTCACTTAATAGATTAGGACCCTAATCAATTTTTATCAATTACACCTGTGTTTACTGCCTATTGCCTAAAAATTACCTGCTCTTGAGAGAAATCTCTAAGTGTTTACCCTGCCCTTTCTTTCATAACTAACAATGTGTGTCTGTTGTTTGGTTCAGTGTACAGTAAGCAGCCTAGAGTTTGCTGAAAACAGCTCCCCTTGCTGCTGGTATCAAGAAAGCAGCAAAATGGCATGGCAACACAGCAACCAGTATCCAGCAGACAGATATTTCTTCCTCAGTTGGAGGTGACAGAGACAAAAACAGAGGTAAAAAGGTGAGTAAATGTTGAACTAACATTCGTCAAGTGGCCAAAAAGGGACTCCAAATTAGCTAACTAATGCTAACGTTGCTTTGTGTCTGCTGCATGTGAATGTACTAGATAGCTACTGGAAATTGTTTGCCAGCATGTTGGCTGTTTTGAATTTGAGCATTTTGTGATTTTTGGCCACTACATACAAGCTGGTAAAAAAACAGCCCTGACATATCGCCAAATAAAAATGTCATGGCTGATATGTTAGCAAACAATTGTCTGTTAGCCACTCCCTTAAAGGTCCCATATTGTAAAAAGTGAAATTTTAATGTCTTTTATATTATAAAACAGGTTTAAGTGCTTTATATAAATACTGTGAAAGTATCGAAGCGCTCAATATACGGAGAAATACACACAGCCCGTATTCAGAAATTGTGCGTTTGAAACAAGCCGTTAGGATTTCTGTCCATTTGTGAGGTCACAAATATACAATATTTAGATCATCACACGGTTTTAAACATAAACATTCTAAATGTGTCCCAGTTTATTTCCTGTTGCAGTGTATGTGAATGTCATTAGCTGACAGAAGTACACATGGACCCAAGCTGTTGCCAGGCAACGCAATTCTGTTGCAATTCCGTTGCAATTCTGTTGAAATGCACTAAAACGGAGCGATTAAGACAGAGGGTAAATACAGGTATATTCAGACGGACAGTATGAAGAAAATAAAGTGTTTTTTTAACATTAAAGCATGTAAACTTGTTCTAGTAGAAACACAAAATACAAGTTTGAACCTGAAAATGAGCACGATAAGGGACCTTTAAATCCCCTGCTAGCTACCTGAGAGACAATATTAGCCTGCTAGCATAGATGATCTTTCACTCAGTCTGCTGTAGCTATGGTAGCTAGCTGCCTAGCACCAAATGGCAGAGTAGTAGCCCAATTGCTGGGGACACAAAGGCTAATGTTAGCATCCAGCATGATCCAGATATCCATCGTTGATGGAGACAAAAAACAGAGCCATAGCTAACATTATATCCCAGCCAACATTCGTATGTGGGGCCCATGTGGGTAGTAAATGGGCTGAAAAATGGGCTCTATATGGGATTGTCAGTGGGTTCCATAATGGCCCCGTGCCAATTGCCCTTATGGGTTTCATGCGGGAGTACACTGGGTGTTATATGGGCCCAATCTGGGCAACATAAACCAAAACCTATCTCGGCCCCAGGTTTAAGTTCTATGTGGGTACTACATGGGGACTACATGGCCTGAAATATGGGTTGTAAGTGGGTTTGTCCACAGTTTCCATGTTGGCCCCATGCACTAATTTCCCAGTAGTGACCCAACTAGGACCCACACGGGTAGCCCACATGGGGAGCCCATGTGGGACCAACTTAGTTGACCCAAGTGGGGGCCATTTGTGTTGCCCATTCTGAGCCCACGCACTAATTTCCCATTAGTGACCCAACTAGAACCCACTTGGGTAGCCCACATGGGGAGCCCATGTGGGACCTACTTAGTTGATCCAAGTAGGCCCCAGATAAGATGCCCATTTTGGGCCCATACCCACTTGGTACCCAGGTACCCCACATGGGTTTATAACCCATGTGGGGCCCACATAACTATGTTGGCTGGGATTTGTCAAGTGGCTAGAAACATGACACCAAATAAATGATAATGTTGCTTCATGACTGCTGGATGTGAAAGTATAGGCTGTTTGCTAACATGTTAGTCATTTTAAATGTTTACTGCTTACCAGCTAAATGCTATAATAACACAGTCTGTCACTCTGCTGTTTATTGACTGAAGGCTATCTGTCAGCTTGTTTCAATGTTTTCTGCCCTCTGCTGGTCAAACATTCAGCTTTAAGGGTTTTTGTTAAGGACAACTTGAGCTTGAGTGAAGGATTCACTTCCTCAACCACAAACCATCTTTGTCCCTCTGCTTATGTCAGCAATGCAGCAGTTTGCATAAACAGTCAGAAAAAAACACCACTGTGTACCCAGATAACAACACCTGGCATTGTTGCAGGTGAGAAAGGGCCTTAAGTCTGTGTGCTTCTCTATTAGTATGCATGATTATTGCTGCTAGACCAAGGCACAACATAAAACAACAATATGATAATAGAAACGAGATCAAACATAACCCACCCTGGAGGGTAGCTTAAATTGATAAGAATGTAGGATAGGCATATATAAAAATCATGCTTCTGTCTGTGCCTTTTCAGCCATATTGAATTGTTTATAATGTTTATATTTATTGTATTGTGTGTTATGACTGAATAAAATAGTATTGCTAACATTGATTAACCTAATAATTATCAATAATAGAAATAAGTTGAATTGAAAATACTATTATTGGTATATATATACCTGCAAATTACTCATACACATACTATTCACACATGCACATATACTGCATTCTGTACATTGAATTTACAGTGGTATCATTAGACAGCTTTTTTTCTGTCTTGGCTGATTCCAGCTGAAGATGTAATATACAGATGTTTTTGCCGTTCCTGTATTTTAACACAGCAGGACCTACTCCTCACAGTTTAGTTCAGTTTTGGTATCTTTTTTTCCAGACATTTGGGAAATGTTTCTTTAACAGTGTGTATTTCAGCAGGAGAGTAAAAACACACTGTTTATCCTCTATGTGTCTTAACTAAAAATGCAATGTGTACATATTTTTTATGTTTACAAACCATGTTTTATTATCAATTTGACAAATTTGCCACAGAATCTGCTGCCTTATAAGATTAATTTAATGAAGTAAAAAAAAAAAGCATATAAACAAATCTTATATGTGTTTAATTCTTTTTTTTTATTGATAGCATGAGAAGTCCTGCGTGCCTTTCCAGTCAGACCCCACATGGCCGTGTCAAACTGACGAGATGAGCTAATAGTGAAGCTGATGTTGTGTACGTCTGCCTTTAACAGTGAAATCTGTGTGACTTTCCAGAGACCTCATTTTGCCTTGTAATGGCATTTCTTGACGGTATTTCTTGATAATTCTTGTATTAATTGATAATCTCTATATCTCACATACATGCACATACTGTATGAAACATGTGAATATGATGTAATGTTTGAAGTGAACCAGTGTTTTATTTGATATTTATATGAGATTGCAAGGAAAATTGAGGTTTTATTATGTCATTGGAACGGATTTAGAAATTACAAAGATTATGTCCTAGTGTCTCCGTCACAATTTCAACATTTTCTGATTATCAGTAGATAAAATAATTACCGGTATACAGAAAAGGCCAACAAGTTACATTAAAGTATTAATTAACTCTGACATATAGGCTACTTTTAACTGATAATGTCACAAAAGATCAATGTTCACCATCACAAACTAATATATTTCTTAATGCTTTGAACTGATGTAGAAAATAGGGGTCGCCGAAATGACAATAACCGTGATATTGAAAAATGAAACATTGATATTATGTTAATAATACACATTAAATAGTATTGTGTAGGCTAAATAATCCAGCGCCTCTTTAATCATTTTATATCTACAGTTATGATGAAAGACTCTCTCTCCTCCTCCCTACACTCATATTTTGAGTGTAATTCATTTGCCAAAAAAAGACAGAACACACAATAAACAAAGTTAAAGATGAATTTGACTAATACCATTAATTATTATTATTTTCCAATTGTCTATAGAGATCACGATAATATTATTGTTATGTTACCGTGAATTCTTTTGGCTACAATAATTGTGTAGTGAAAATCTGATATCATGAGCCCTAGTAGAAAATAAGGTAAATAAAACAGAAGTAGGATTTACTAACAAATATCAGTTTCTAATATTTTGTGTTGTGGATCTGGTATGTATTTTGTTATAGAATATGACAGTGCCAGCAAACCAAACCCTCACTACATGCACCTTAATCACTAATAAATGCTGTGATATTTTTCAGTGTTGGCATACTGTGGGACCAGGAGTTTATCTAAGCTGATCTACCTGCTCCCGACCCGGTAAGATAAATCTTTTACTAAAGCTCATCAAATTATCAATATGATGTGATGACATTCTTAGCTATGACAGTTTTAAGTAAGCATTAAGGTGATTAGAGCCATCAAAGTGGTGATAGAGTTGCCTGTTAGTGTTACTGAAAATCATACAAAAAAACCAACTGAAAGCATGTCTAACGCATCGTATACTCTTTTGAAGGTATTTATACGATACATAATATTTTAATAATTCAGCTAGAGGGATAAACATTTATAAAATTGCAACATTCATTTTGAGATTTGTAATTTAATTATAATTAAATATAATATAATTAGTATTTTCAATCGTACTGCTGTTCTCCAGTAATGCTCCCACACATAATGTGTTAAAATGGACATGTCATGTGGTAACAGAAATGAGACTTATGCTTGATCAACAAAAACTCTACTATCTCATCAGTGCAGCTCAATGAAATAGTCTAAGACATTCTTCCGTCATTCTTATTCAGAGCCCAATAGAGGATGAATACAGGTCTGGTTGAATGCAGGAATGTGCTCAATAGCTAACATAGAAATGGAGGGAACATTACACTTGTTTAACTGTGTAATGGAAATTAAGAGACTCTTCTTAACATTATAGTATACACAATGCAACGTGTCTCTTTGTAAGCGTGATGGATGTCGGTATGTTCTTTCTCCGATCAGGAATAAAGCTGTAGAAGTGCGTGAGGCGTGGACACACATAAACAACTAAAACACACACACATGCACACACATATATGATAAAGCATGGTTGTAGTGGGCAACTGCAAAGAGAAATCTCTGTAAACAAACAGATGACAAAAAGATTGAGAGCAACCATCACAGCACTGCTCTCTAAAGGGGAGCCTTTCATTTGATTGCACAATAGCAGTTGTCTCCGAAGCCCAAACAGTTTAGAAGTAATTACTAGTGTTTTCCCCAGAAGGTGATTATTTGCCACACTTGGCAGCCATTGTCACCGGCCGGGCACCACACTCATCAGCCCTACAAAGGGGAGAAGTGCTCGATTGATGATGAGCCCTCTGTGGCTCGGGGAGAATTTAAAAGTACTTGTATGAGGCTCTTTCAGGAGATTAACTTGCAATAAGGGCTACCTGCCATGGACACATTCCCTGTATTCATGGTGCCGGCACAAAGACTTTTTTAAGAGGGGCACAGCTGCATGAAAGCAAATGGTGAATGGGGATAATAGTCACAAAAGACAACAAACCTCAAGTGTAAAGAAATAAAGTGTTTTTTTTAAGATGGGAGGCTTCCATTCAAAGCCATTCCTTCTTTTGACCATTGAGGATCCGGCCACTCCACCACCCAAGGCCTCAATCTAATTATTTTAGGACAAGACATGTTATGGTGCAAAGTGGCAAAGAGAGAGCACTCCGGACCAAAGTGCACTTTAATTCAATCATTCTATTGGACAGATTCCCCCCCCTTCAAATGGACGTCACACACTAGTAGACTGGCACAATCGGGAGGCTCCTGGCAAGGCCTCGGGCCCTTTTAGACGACGTAAATAACACAGAAATCCCATGCACTTGTAGATATGAGTAAATGTATAAGTAGGTATGAGTAGATGTCTTATTTCCTGGTGTATTTTGCAAAAGAATACAACTGTGTAAGAAGGTTTGGGTTTATTTTTTTATCGGGGAAATTGTTGAAATCTTCAAAGGCAGATTAAACAGCAGCCACAGGGGCCCGGATCCGATCCCATTCATTAAGCAGAGAGAGAGAGAGAGCGAGAGACTGCATGTGTCCTTGCTTGCCTAAATGTGAAAATTGCTCATGCCATTATTTCAGATGAGAAAGTGGGAACTGAATGGATTTGCTTTAATATAACAGACATGGGATACCACATACAGAGAGACAGAGGGGGGGCCAGACTTCTTTGCTTTTGCTCACACAGTGGAAAGGCCCTGACAGGTGTGCTTTTGTATGCGTATGTCTATGTGAGGGTGAGGCAGATTGTGTGTGTGCGTGTGCGCTGTGAATTAACACAGACGTGAGGTGTGTGTGTGTGTGCGTGTGCGCTGTGAATTAACACAGACGTGAGGTGTGTATGTGTGTGCGTTTGCGAGGAGCGCGTTGAGCCTCTCCACGTTGCGCTGCCACTCCCTGGCGAAGAGAGGGGCCTTCTCACTTCTTCTTGGTCTGGTCTTATAGCGGGCCAGGATTCAATGCTGACCTTCATAAGGCTCACTAACTGATCCTGAGATGGAGAGAGAGAGAGAAATAGAGTGTGTGCAGTGAAAAGTCAGTGATAGCTGATGGAGAAAATAGCATTTAAGTAGCAATTAAAGTAAGTAACTTAATTCTTTACCACCATTTCGACGGCCTCTCTTGTCTGGATTAGTTCCAAAGTGTGTGAGAAAGTCGTCAATCCCAGTTTACGTCTCGGATCTTTGGTAAGGAAATTTTAATTGTCTGCTTTTAAAATTATTTAATATTTTATTTTGTTTTTTTAACTATAATATAATATCAGGCAAGCTATTTGTAAAATGTTTGTGTGATGCCAGGTCTTGCAATTTAAAAAAAAATGTTTTGTGTTGCCAAGCATGCCAGCTCACGCCTCCTCACAAACTTGGGTGTGAGGAAGCATCAGCTCTTTAATTTTGACGTCAGTGCCACGGTCAATGAGGTAAATGACACTTAAAGGTCAGAGGTCACCTCACCCAATTTAGTGATCAGGGATCAGAGATCAGGGAGTAATCCCAAAGCTGAATCTGGATAACCTCTTTGTTGATGGCCTATTGTTACGAATGTAAAGTTATATGTTTGTAAGTTTACATTTTGTCTATTTTATTAAGATTCACTGCTGAAGACAAAGGAAAAAAAAGTTTTCTGGCTACACTTTGCTTTTATTCTGGCAGCTGGAGACAGGTGCAGTTTTATATTTGACCACTAGATGTCAGGATTTGCCTAGTAACAGTGCACTGCACCCCCCACCCTTCACCAACACCTGAGGGGGAAACTTGTGAGTAGCCTACACATGGTGTGACAGCTTCCCCAGGAAGCTTGGGTGACATTTGCCTCACTTAATGACACAAGCTAATTAATCATTAGCTGTCCCAGAGGTATTGCTGTTTGAGAGGCTTTGTCGTGCCTCTCCCCAGTAGGGGGTCCCAGCCTCAACATGTTATGTATGCATAACTGCCTCATCCCACGCTACAACATCTTAATTCTCACCCGTTTAGCTAGTTTGACTGAACTACACTCGCTCCTTTTTCAACCCTTCAACTCGGATAAAGTATAATCTGCTGAGAGATATTAGAGCACCTTAATTTTTCCTCAGCCTCTTGCATGTGACACAGCGGGCCATGGAGTCTCTCCCTGTGTAAGGTGGGGCTTGGGACAGGGTTGTAGTTGTCTGCAGTGGTGAAGAGGAGAGATTTTATTGATGGTTGATTGGGCAGACAAGGGGATAGGGGGGTTTAGATTTCCTACATTAACGGTTTTAACCACATCACTTTATCGAGGCCCAATAGACACGTTCACAGACATATCATTTAACGCAGTGTTAGTACGAGTAGTGGTCCTATCTTTTTTAAATGATCGTCATTCGTTGCCCTCGTTCTCAAAGCCGGTGGTGGTTATTGTCATTGTCTATGGTCAGAAGATGGAAATGTAAAGGAAGATCACTCTCTAGCTCCAAGCAAACTGAAATGTTTTATTGTGGCTCTGCTAAGGTGATAAAACAAATCGAAATTTGAGTGAATGTGTATATGAACCCAAGCTAACAGGGCCGTGTGGGTTATGAGTAATTATCTCTCGTGGGGTGAAACCCTCTCTAGCTGGGCTCTGAGTCCAACAAAGATGTGCGAAAAGCCTTTGTGAAATATGGAGAAAATGAAATCTGCCCCCTGTATGTGTTTCTGCCCCTTCAGCATCATTACAGCCCCCCCCCACAGGGTCTCGGGCTAGTGTTGGACAGGCCGAGCCTGTTCGTCACGTACTGGGGGCTCCAGGTGATGCACTCAGGTTCCCCTTCACCCAGCAGAGAGGAGTTTGGGGTAGTGCATATGTGCACAGGGCCATCGGGGGCACTCGCTGATGAGGGCCTGGGCTGCAGGAGGGCTTTGAAAATGTTAGAGGTTTTGGGATGAGACTCAAGGTCCCCTTGGGATACCATGACCCCTGACACCTGCTCGCTGGCCCTCGTGCTTTGTTCTGTGACCTGAGATAGGGTGCGTACATGTGGAGAGATACCGGCCATCTTACTGCTAATCCAAAAGTTTCATCTGGACACACGTTGCAGTGGTGAATCACCAAATGAGTGCTGCACATTTGAGCACCGGAGGCGTATGTGCACTCTATAGCGGCATTATCGCCGTGTCTTAGGGCTGCAACTTATGATTATTTTCATTGTCGATTAATCTGTTGATTATTTTGTCAATTAATGGATTAGTTGTTTGGTCTATAAAATGGTGAAAAATGTTGATCAGTGGTTTCCAAAGTCCAAGATGACATCCTCAAATGTCTTGTTTTGTCAACAACTCAAAGATATTCAGTTTACTGTCGTAGAGGAGGAAAGAAACCAGAAAGTATTCACATTTAAGAAGCTGGAATCAGAGAATTTTTACTTTTTTTTCCTACTTACTCAAATTTCATTCATTAATTTACTCAAATTGATGCAACATATTGTAACATGTTGTTACAATATGTTTCTCTGTATTTGCATGCAGTGGTGTGGTTGTTGAGGTGGTTGTACTACTAAGTAGATGGGTAGTAGGTTACCGAGGACGAAGTGGGTATATTCTCCTATATATTCCAATGGCTGATAAAGCTAGAAAAAGAGGAGCGTATACCCTGTATACCTGCGTATACCTGCGTTTACCCTCCACTACACCACTGTTTGCATGTAACATTTACTGTTATTCACTGCCATCTGCGCTAATGGCAGCCATTACAAAAAAAGGAGTGGCAACATGTTTGGATGCTCTCTTCCAGTTCTATTTGTAATAAATTCTCTTTCTTGATGATTATTTTATATGTATTTCATCTGTGCTGGCTTCGCATGCGAGTTGTGGCTCCTACATCAAAAATAATTATTGTAGTCAAATACACACGTGGTTGAATTATTCCATTTCATGGGAGTGCCTACTTATTGATATGCAAAGGCGTGCCGGCCGAGGCTTCAGCTCCCCTACTCTGCCAGGTGCCATTTAATATCACTTGGATATACACAAGATCCTTCATTTCTACTCTAATCACGGGCAAGATTTCACTCTGCCATGAACCGCCATTGTAATTCTGCTAGTAGAGAGCAAACACAAGCCCTTTTACTGCGATGGAGACATAAAGTAAACTTGAGTTCTGATCCATAGTAGCGAGAAAGACGTCTGTAAAGCAAACACAGGTCCCTGAGTAAACCCATCCTCCAAAGATGAGGTGCATTTATATGCCATTATTGTGCTCTCGCTATGTCACCTTGATGAAGCTCTACATGATTTAATTTACTCTGTTAAATTTAAAATGAGGCCTGCGAAAGGAAATCTTTGTGCAAGACATCTAAGCCTTGACCTTGTGGATACAGACGCCGTAGCTTCCGCAGCGCTAGCAGGAGGCCTTTGGACACGACACATGAAGAGACAACAAGAACTTTCTGTTCTCTGGCTATAGAAGTATCTGCTGAACCTTTAAGATGCAAAGACGGATCTGCCGCCATGTTTGCCTTCGTCTGTGTCTCGGAAAACACCGGGGCGTATCCCTCCTCTGGGAACCCCATCTGCAGGCCTAAAGTGATGGCACCACCCTTTCCTCCACACCCATCACCATTCACTGTCAGCAAGACAAACACACGCACACATGGAACAGGCTGTGCAAATGTACCTGACAGTGGCAGCGTTTGTGCCCTGGAACATATTTAACAATGCACACTCCACACCCGTACCATCTCAGCAGGAGGCCACAGGAAAAAACAGATGAGGACTAGTCAGGTTGATCAGGAAAACTACATCCCACCTATACTTGCTGTGCACCGTGCTCACACTGTCGACCTCTGGGCTTATTAACAATGAATCAACGTAGTTTTCCATAGAAAGCAGTGTTCACACTTGAAAGAGCCTATACCATGAAGCTGAAGAAGGGGAGGGGGATCACTTGTCGCTCGGTGCAGATTCCCCCCTTCGTGATTTCCAGTGGGGACAGCCAGTCCTCCTGCATCCATCAAGCTCTGTGCATGAAATTACCCTTTTCCGAGTGGTGGATTTGAACCAGGACCTTTAAGATAACTTATTTACTAGCTTGTTTATTGTGCATCAAAGTGAAGCAAACTTTTCTGCTCACCCCCCTTCGCAGTTGAAGCTTCACAGTCCTTTCATGGTGTCAGGGGCGGGGCTAAGCGTTGCATGTGATTCTCTATCTCCAGGAACCCCGCAATTACATCTGGCACAACTCTACATGAAGTAACGCTTTATAAGCCTTTGTGCATCGCGGCTTTGAAGAACCGTGGCCCTCTATAAGTTTGCTTTTTGTCCCTCCTCTGTTGTACACCCGCCCCCCCACCCCAATCCCCCCATCCCCCAGCTCGGGACAGAAGACAGAATGTGATGTGTCGTCTCCCTCCCCACACAAAGCCCCAGTGCATTGGACACACCTTGGACAGCACAAAGGATGAAAAGCACGACGAGGCTTGGACACGCAGGACCACGCTGCCAAGCCCGATAAAGACGCTTCAAAAGTCGAGCAGCAAACAGTGGCCTTCTTCTCTTCTGCTCTCTTCTTTTTCTTCCCAGGACCTTGCAGTGACAGTGAGAAAAAAAAAAGAGGCTGACTGAGTAAAAAGATATTTTTGTCTTCTGCGTTTTTTAACCACATGAGACTTATGAATGCGATTTTGGGTAATGTTGTGTCTACAGCAAAGTAGTCAGTGTAAATGCGCGTGTAAACACCTAGATTAACATTTGTGCGTCTGCTTTTGGTAGGAGTACAGGATTAACCAAAAACATCCCGGCTTTGAAGCAGAAGGCCCGTAAATAAACTCTGCTGCCCCATCTCCAATCCCCTTGTCTCTTCAGCCGTCTGCTCACAGTGGCGAGCCACAGCTAGACCGAAACCTGCCATTTAAGCTGGAAATAGACGCCATTTTACCTCTTGTCTAGAAATAAGTCACTATTTGTGTTTTTTACAGAAAGTGTGTGTATATGGCAATCATTCACACCCAGTCATTAATTTACTTTATGGGCTTTTTTTTGCATCGAAAGGAATGGAGTTTTTTATTCTACTCGTTGTGAATTTAAGACAAGCAAGAGAGTTGCTGTACATTACTTTTTCTTCCACTTAACTTTGTCCCTTGTTAGTACACAAAACTGTCCAGACATCATAAAACATGACTTTTCACCGGTAACTCCCGCCTCCTTCCTCATGCCCGTCTCTCTCTCTCTCCCTCATTCCCTCATTGAAACAGATGGCGTTTTATGCTGGGCACAATCAGGACTATTCAGCGTCAGGCAGGGCAGGCCCTCCCCACCTGCGCTCGGCCCAATCACAACCTAATGAACACATTGGGAGCAGTCTGTTCCAAATTACTCCCAGTTGGAGCCAGGGCCACAGGTAACCCCCCCCCCCCCCCCCACCCCCTTGCCATCACCCTTCCCCTCCACCTCACCTCCTTCGCAACAGTCTCCCTGCCCACCCGCCCGAATTGATATTGGCTCCAGCGTTTAGACCCTCAACTCTGGCTCTTAATCAAATCAAGATTCATATCTCTGTGCTGTCAGCATTCCAGCACAGCTCAGAGGGGCTGCATGTGCAGCGACAAGCCTATACGTTACATGTGGGTAGATATGGATTGACAGCTAAGGTGTTTATGTGTTGGATCTGAATTGGTTCTGTTTGATATGTCTCCGAGAGCTGTTTTCCCCTATGTGTATAGAGATCCGGGCTTTTACTTTGAATCGTCTCACCCACCTGTGCACACACGCACACACACACACACACACACACACACACACATGCACATACGTACACATATGAAGGAGCAGCCAAGGTCCCTGTAAATGCTGTGGTGTTAACCACATCGGGCCCATACCTGTGTGCCTTATCAGCATGTTTCCACTGCTTCAAAGAGCATCATTTATGCATTTTTGTTCAGATTGTTTGTGCTCTGTTCCCACCATATAGAGAACAGTAGATTCTATACGTTCATGTTTTATTCATGTATTGAGCTTGAACAAAAAAGAGAGAAAATTACCTTTTTTCCCTTTTCTAAGGCACAGTATACCCGTACGTTACAACCACTTGAATGTCTTTTTTCTTATCGGTGCATGTGTGGGCAGGCAAGGGGCAGTTGTATATCGTAGGCGGTTGACATCAGAAGTGTGCTGTAGCCGAGAGCCTCTGACACTCTGATACACCCTATAACATCCCCAGGGACAAAAGAATGAAACCAAGGCGGCTGCCTCGTCATGTCCCATCAATTGCTATAGGACCTCAGAAACCGCAGGCCAACTACCAGCCCCCACGTGGGTGTCCATCACTGGGTTTGACAGGAGCACTGCCCCGCTGGCCGCCCTTCTTCACTGTCCCTCTGGTCAATCTGCACCTCAATTGGCCGTGCACTGGTGGGTGATGCCTGCTCCTTCTGCCGCATGTCAAAAAGAGCCAGGAGCCACAGAGGAAGTGCAAATATCCTCTAATGGCCTTGATCCAGATGGATGCGCCCATGACAATAGGCCCCCGTGCCTGTGGTTTGGGTTTTTGTCAGTGAAAAACGCAAGAGGCCACCACAATAACACAGCAAAATTATGCATGCAGGCCAAGTACCATTGACATGTTAAAGAGCACTGCCAGTTGCTATGATAATTAAGTTAGCTCATTCCAAGGCAGAGAGCTCTTTTCTCTTAACATGTCTTTAAAGGCACTTCGGGCACATAAGGCGGGCTTTAAGACAATGCATATAGGGGGAGAAATAATGGATTCAGTGGGTCACCATTTCTCTGCCCATTTGCTTAACATAGGGCTATACATCTCTTAGTGAATGCTGCTTGATGGGATTGCCTTTAGGGGGGTGTTTTGTGAGTTTTAAATTCTATCACTCAAGAGCCCGACACTGTCTATGAAGTCCATATGGACGTTTTAAGGATAAGGTAGATTAAAGGAGTGAGTATGAAATATTCAGATGACCGCTCTACTTCATGACAGTGACAAACTTTAGATTCTCTTTGTAGAGGCCTCTGGGCACAAATCGTCGCTCACAAGTGTGATATTACTTTCTGTAATATCACACTTGCCATGAGTGAACGCTGACCTGTTTAAGCAAGTAATAACATCAATGGAATCCCCCTCTGTTTTTTTTGCTTTTAACTGGGATGTTTGGTTACGTCACGGGGTGTCTGATCTCCCTATGCCTCCATAGGGTCTCGTTGAGAGTGGCCACTTTGTGTACAGCTGGGGCGTGTTTGGCCAGTAACGTAAAACCAGGAAGCCTTTGAAACTTAACCAAAGGAAGAGGTTGGAAGTTCACTCTTATTTGGAAACTCCAAAGCTTTCTCCTTGGACACACTGGGGTAGGTCAGGGACACCAGGAGCCACCTTTCTTCCTGCATCCATACAGCTGCAGAATGAACTCAAAGTCAGGGAAAGTATCTGTATCCTAGTGTTTTCTTCTCGTCGAATATGCCTGTGTCTCGATGGTATTCAACTACCAGCCAGTACATCAAGAATGGCTCCTCAAAATTACCCTCAGCGGTCACTATCCTGTTCATTCAAACCAGATACCCATGCATGAGGCGTGTACGCACTGCCACGTTCATTTTTATATTTCCTCTAAACGGTGCCAACCTGCCACAACAGACAGGCGCTGAGTGAAAAGATTTTAAAATGCGACCCCAGCACTTTCAAGGCAGGTCCTCTGTGTTAACAAGATGGTAGTTAATGGTTTTGCTTTTATGGCGGTGGTCGCATGTATAATTAAGCTGCTGTTGTATTTGTCATAAAAATCACCGGGGGTGCAGGAAATGTTGCAGGAGCCATTTTTACTTTGAGCAGTGGAAAATTAAAACCGTCAAACCTCACAATGTTGTTTTGACATCATTCCAATGTTTATGGATTTTCCTGTGTGCGGTTGAGGTTTCGGTATTAAAAAAACCCACTTAAGTGCCTCACCTTGTGTTTGTTGGGGGAACAAAGGTTGCAATGTTTGCACAATGCAGATTGTCACTTCTGGGAGGTCTTGCCTCCGGTGCTACTTGTTGAGAAACTTGTTGCATGTCTGCCATTAATGGATGTCTGGCTGTTACCTGCATTGTTCCTGAATCATACAGTTCATGTAACAATATTTGATGCATTCATAACTCCATCATACCAGGGGATTTGCTTCACTGGCATGTCGTGGGTCTAATGCCAGACCAACTCTTTAAAATGGGAGGGCAATCCTATTGAAACAGGTTTTGCAAAGCTACGCTGATAACCTCTTACCCCAGATATAAATTATCACCACATCTGCAGCAGATGTGTGTTCATGCACGCAAGAAGCAAAAACTCAAAGTAGCCTCAACAGCATTTTTAAAGTTGCGTTTCATTTCTGCGTTTTGGCGACAACTGAAGCCGTATTAGGAATGAATCTCTTACCAGGATTACTGAAACTTAAGGTGGCAGCTTGTTGGCAGAATGTCAGACGTATCTCAGATAAGCCTGATGTATGATTTACCTGCTTGGCCCCAGTCATATCTATGGAGATGAGTTGGGGTGTCGTGGCCCTGGTGTCACCTCCACAACACCATGTCCCCTGCTATGCTGATGACTGTATCTATGCTAATATGGGGATCAGTAGGGTGGAAAGCTCATCTGGCTCGTGCTTTTGCTTTATCTTATCACTCCGCTCCTTTCTTCACCGCATCACCACATACCTGGCATGCTGCGCACATGAAAAGAGCTCAGCCTCTCCTCACTCTTCTTCCATCTCTCACCTTCACACCTTTCCTCTATTTCACATTTCAACTTTTTCCTTTCACCGCATCAACTTCTGTGCTTTATTAAATTATCACCCACTGCTACCGTGCTGTATTACTGTATACGTGCTAGACATGGCATTGAAATTGCAAGAAGAGCTCAATGAGATTTATTTCATTTTCCTGATATCCTGACAAAGTAGCAAAGCTTTAGTTAGCTTCTCTGTGGGAGTATCATCAGAATGAACAAACCAAACAGTCAAATCAAAAGAATATCCTAAAAAGTTGTCATGTCTTTCACATAATTTTTTGGTCAAGAACGGGGCCGTCCAGACAGTAAATCCTGTCTGACTTAAATAACCTCCCCGCCTCGTCCCTCTTAGCCTCTTTGTCTCCATCACGCCCTCCCTCCCTGTCATGATTATTTCTTATCATGTATTTATTTGTTTAATCCACCCCTCCCCCCACAACACTTGGCGGCCCTCTCCCTATGCACGAGCTGCCTGTCTGGCAAACGAGGCCCCCTCATCCCCCCACCTCCTCCTACTTGTCCATATCCAGTCCCCATCCCATCCCCACCCAGCTCCAGCCCAGCCACAATGGGCGGATGTTGCTTCCAGAGCCTCGGAGCTTCATTCGGGGGGAAGAGACCCCCACCTCCTCACTTCATCCTTACATCCCTCCCACTTGCATGTGGCCACCACTAGCCAGCCTCTATGCACACTATAAATAATGGATGCATTAGCATGCATGAATATCTTTTTAGAAGGGGGGGGGGGGTGGGAGTGCCTTAATTCATTATTAATCCCCTTCAAGGAAAAAATGGGCCGTAGAGCTGGGCCCCTACTAAACCCTGCTTTTGGGACTTTACTTGTCCATGCTGTACTCCTCTTTCTCCCAAAATTGGTGACCAGCTCCACCCACCCAACTACCCTGCCCCCTCTTTAATCAAAGCACCTCCCTCTGCCCCCTCAATCTCTGCAAAAACACATCTGGAAGGGTGGGGTAATCTGTCATTTTTTTTTGGGGGGGGGGGGGCAACGTGTGATCCGAGGCCAAACATCTCCAAAAACAGCCTGGCTAAGTGTCAGCTGGTTGATTGGAAAAATGTGGACGCCACTGCTCAGTCAGCTGGTTTGGTTGTACTTCCCTAATATCCCATAGCAAGAGGCAAAGGGAAGCTCCTTTTTGAAGGTTGGGTAGTCACAGAGCTCCTGACTTTGAAGTTGCCATCAGTGCCATTTGGTTCAAGAGCAGGGCTTGGCTGTGGGAGGACGGGAGTACGAGAGGGTGGGGGGGTGTAAGGTGGAGGGGCTAGGAGGGTGGGCTGACATAACAAATGCGTACAAACCTGGTTAGAGAGCGTTAAGTCGTGTACGTGGGTGGGTTGCAGGGAATTATCCGTTATTTTTAAACCTGGAACACTATCTTGAGTATTGAGGACATTAGATCAAAAACATGGGTTAGAGGTTAAGAGCATGTGTTTCAAGGAGATAAATTACTACACAGCTAATTAACAAAGCATGTGGGTTTGATTGTGAGCGTGTGTTTTGCGTGACAGCGTGTCTATGAGCGAGATAGGAAGTGTGTATTTGTATGTGACTCCCCTCTGCCCCACACACCCCTCTTCTACCACTAGGTCGCACTGCCTGCCTCGCTGCCTCTCCTCCTGCTTCACCACAGCCCTCCGACTAATCCAACCAATGGTAGACCTTTACAACAGAGCCACATGAGAGCGTCTTCCTATCAAAAAATACTACACTGCACGCATGCATGTATACTTGTATACAGGCTGCAGCATGCACCCGCACACAGTCTTACACATACTGGATATCCGCCCGCCTTACTCACATTGTGTACATAATCCTGTTTGTTTGAATCACCGTGGCATATAAATATAACTAATCCATATAACAAAGTCAAACACAGCTTCATTATCTTTGCGTTTGAGTACATTTCTCTTTCAGAAATATTGTTACAGTATATGAGAAGTAGCACAACAGGCCAATACCATGCAGGCTAACAGGCCCCATCCACTTTTCAATAAAACAATCTCTTTGTAATGTTGCACTCACAGAGGCTTGTTGGATCTCCCGTCAGTGTCCTCTACGCTGCTGTCTGTCAGGCAGGGCGGTGGCAGCAGGGGTTGTTTTGTTGACACAGAGAGGACCTGGTTTCTGGAATGTTCTCCGCTCAGTGTTTGGATCTTGGGTCTTCAGTACGAGGCTGGAGGGGGGTGGGGGGACTGGTTGTTGGAGCTGGAGGCACCACACTGTGCCTCTGAACTTCACTCAACCCCTTAAATTCCTCTTTCCTGGGCAGGAAATTGAAATATTGTGCAGTATTGGCATGCTGATGGTCATCTATCACAGGAGGCCTGGGAGGGGACGGGGGTAAGAGGACACCCTCAGATCAGAGATGGGCTGCTGCTGGGCCTGGGGTTCAAAGGTAAAGAGGAGAGACCTGGGCGAGGAAAGAGGAGAGCGCTCTTAGCAGGAGTCAAACCCTCAGACCCTCAGCTTCCATCACCCATCCTGCACCTCAGCGTGCGTATACATCTCATCAGGACAAGAGCAATCAGTCTTGCAGGAAGAGAAATATGTGCCCTCATTATGACTCTTCCAGGCTGTGTTGAATGTGTGTCAAGACACTTAAAGCAAATGAAGTGAGTCATAAAGTCCAAAAACAGGCCCATTTTAAACTGAAAAACCTGAATTTAACTACATACCTCTTTTTTTTTAATGTATCATTATTCTAATGTGACTTCAACAGGTGTCCCAGGACTTTGTGAAACCTTTTTTTTTTTTAAAGACCCATTATGTGTTTTGATCGTATTGCTTTTCCGTGTTGTGATGTGATGCACCGTCAAAAAAACAGCCATAGTGACGATCATTTCATCATTACATAACTTTGCGTGCATGGCCGTAAAATGCGCACAGCGTACCAGGAAATGAAACTCGCCGGCGCACCATCCCAGGAGGGGTGGTAGGATGATGTGGATGTGACTGCTTATATAAAAAGTATAGGGGCGCAGTTGGAATGAGTCAGATGGGATGATGGGCTGTCATTTTTTAAAAGACTAACTCGGTTCTTGTCTGGAAATCTCGTGACCTCGTGAACTTGCCTGCCGCGTGACCTCGACAACTCCCCTCCTCGAGCACCCCTCTCCAACATTCATCCCCTGTGCTCATTTGTACAGAGGCTATTTATTACCCGAGCAGGAAGTGACATCAACGGGGTCCAAACTAAAAAAAAATGATGTCGCAGGACGGACTTGTCTGTAGGATGTCCAGGAAAACGGTGCCTCGCACAAAGTGATGCTCATTGAAGGATGCAGCAGAGAGAGCGCCACACAGGCGAGACAGACAGAGACAGACGCACTGGAGGCTGAGTGAGTCGCCTGCTGACTTGAGTGCTTTAATTCCGTCACTTTCATTCATTGCAAGTTCAGATACGGTGCCATACTTTTTGCCCCTTCTCTCTGACGCAGCTCATAGCGATACGACTTGTTGTTGTGAATGAATGCATTGTGTCTGTGTCGCTCTTATGATGATGGTGCGATGATGGAAGAGACTGTTTGGACTGTGCAGTATATAGGGAGGAGTGTGGAAGCAGCGCCGGGCTGCGGGTCTGTGTGCGCATTTGGAGACAGTAAACATTGTTTTAAAGAGCCGGTTGGTTATGAATAAACAAACAGGGTGTGATGAAGTTTACCAAGTTTGGATGTGTAGCTTTTTGTAAAGCGTCCTCCTCCCCAAAAACATGAATGAATGGCGTCTATTTTTATCCGTCCAGTCAGTGTGCGTGTGTGTGTGCTGCTTGTCGTCCTCACCAGGGAGGCTCTGACAGACCCTGCCGTGCATCCAGACGGAAAGTGCTGCAGTCACGTGGTTGTCTGCTATTATCCAGCCTCACGTCAGGTACAGCTGCTACTGCTGGGAGGGAGGGGTTGGTCCCACTATTAAAGGTTAGAAAGATGTTTGGGAAAAATGCGTAATACTATATTATAATTTATGCACATAGTAATATTATTACTAGAGGCAAAAAAAAACACAGAACAAATAAATGTATAGATAGATAGATAGATAGTAGCTTTATTGATCCCGAGGGAAGTTCAAGTTTCCAGCATCACAGTTCCATAGTGCAAAACATGTTAGTAAAAAGGCAGTAAAAAAGTTAGTATTAAAAAAAAAAAAAAAATTCTTGCAGAAATCTCAAAATGTCCAAAGTTTTGATACCAAATCACAGCATGGCTTTTTCTGTGGTGTTCCTCAAAGTCTTGGTGTCTTAATGTGGTATTTTGGAGGGATTTTTGATGATTTTTGATCAATTCTTAAGTGGTAAATAATGGTTAAATTTAGCACCAAATCTGTGTAACAAATGGTATCAACCCCAAAATTGCTGAAACAACTTATAAATAGATAGATAGATAGTAACTTTATTGATCCCGAGGGAAATTCAAGTTTCCAGCATCACAGTTCCATAGTGCAAAAACATGTTAGTAAAAAAGCAGTAAAAAAGTTAGTAGTACAAAGTACAAAAAATATACCAGATATAAAAATACAAGGAGATGAAGAAAACTGTTAAAACTGAATATAGTGCAGGGTAACAGCTGTGATACAGGACTATTAAAAAGTGCAGAAGAGACTGTTAGAAATGAGTATAGTGCAGGGTAACTCCAGTAGTTTAGTCTATGAAAGTGCACTGTGTGCATTATTATCTGTCCTGCAGACCGTCCTCCTTTGTCCCCCCCCCCCATCCCTAGAGAGGTGTTGTACAGTGTGATAGTTCTGGATGGCTTTGGTGGTATATATGATAATATAAAAGAGGTATAATATCTACACTTATAATCCAACTGCACTTCGAAAAATTATTTTTATTGATAAATGTACAACACTAAACTTGCATCAACATTAACCATCAAACACAAGGTTTTCATCATTAGTGTCCCGCGCATCACGTTACAATCAGCTGTTAGTTTGTGTCCCATGTTCACAACGTTCTGTGTCATTTTCACCGTACGAACGTAGTAGTTTTAACCCCAACCATGTTGTTTTTTCCTAAACGTAACAAAGTGGTTTTATTGCCTGAAGCTAAGCACGTGTTTTTGTGTACTTGACAACATTAAGCACGTGTTTACTGCGACCAAAAAGTGACGCCGAGGGTTCTGACAAAGCGTCAATATGTGACGAGTTGGGATGAGAACGCGTCGCCTCACCACCTTCTGTCCCGACTGCTAGGACTTAACGTTATGGTACGTGTCCTTTCCACGCTTCCCATTCAATGTCTGTGTAAGCAGCCGTGCAATGCATTCTGGTAGCGTGGCGGCGCGATTCGAGAGACGGAGCATCACGACAGCCGTTCCTCATTTGCATAAAGTTGAGGGCTAGTCTACTTTATGCAAATCACGGGCGTCCGACGCGACTCGCCGCCTCACGAAACTCCCGAGAATCTTTTTAAATAAACGTTGTCGATCCAAAATAAAGACAGATTCAGCAACTGCGTGGCCTCAAATGTTTTCAGAAACACATTTCGGTGAACTATTTCCGTGAAATAAACGAAGAAAGTTTCCAAACGAGCCTCCATACTGTTTCCGGTTTGAAAGCTGAGAGCAGCAGCCCACGGAGGGAAAGCGTTCGTCTAATCAGGTGCCGAGTGAGTTGTGTCTAATGGCAGCCCACCCAGCTTCCAATGCTGGGAAGCGGTGCGTACCCTCGCGATAAAAAACGCCCCGGTGGACACGTACCGTTACATGGGGTGGAGACTTCATAGTTTGCCTTTGACAGGTAATAATTATTTATGATGATATACAGCCACATCTTCAACTATACCTAGCTATTGATTTCTGTTAAATTAATATTGTTGCTACTGGCAGATGTTACATTTCTCCTTATAGTCCACATTTGCAAATAACCAACTAAAGCTAGGGTTGGTAATCTTGAGAAACTAGCAAGAGTATGCTAGATTTTGATCCAACGAAAAAAAAACAGCACAGTGTTGCTATTTTTTTTCAATGAAAGCTAGCTAGCATCACGATCTCCAAAAGTCCCTAAATGTAGCGAGACAGTCACCAATTTGGCATCAATGACAGTCCGTCCGTTCAGGCCTCTCTCCAAAACCACTCCCCCCAAATTATCATTATGAACAACAAACAAAAAACTGTCTTATTACAGTCCTGTGACAGCCACAGATACCATTTTTTTTTTTTTTTTTTTTTGTCAGAACATTTGATTTATTGATTGCTGTCGGGATGTAATGAGAAGGTGGCAGACGCGAAAACGCGAATGGCCCTCTCTAGAGCCAGTTGTTGTAAGAGTAAGTCATTTGGAGCATAGTCCATGCTTAGAGTGTGTGCGTACATGAGAAGTGAGTGGTGAAGCAAGAGAGAGAGAGAGCGGCGGCGACGGGGACGAGTAACATTATCGACTCCGGCCAAAGCAGGAAAAGTTAACAGTTGGTTTGTCCGTTCTTGGCTACTGTAGACACAAGGTGGTACAACATGGCAGAGTCCATGAAGTGGACCTGCTCCCTATGTAGATATAAACGGCTCATTCTAAGGTAACAAAAACACAACGACTATACATTAAAGAAAACATACTTATTAATATTATATTCCATTTCTGCCAATAGATCCTCCTAATTGTTACACACTGGTCCTTTAAATGTAGCAGTTGAACTGAACCTTTACCACATTCATAGGTATATTTACACGTATCCACGCATATATTATGTTGATGTCTTACAATACAACTATGCCCCATTTCAGTGCTGATTACTGTCTGCAAAGATACTAACAAATAAATCTCTGTTTGAGTCGACAGGACGATGTTATTTGAAGAAGTTTCCAAAGGCACTTGTGCAAAATCAGCGTGTAGTGGGGCCATGTAACTCTTCTTTGCACCTGGGCCCCTCTGCTTCTCACCTCAATGAACTGTTCTATTGTAAGATGATAGCGAAGCTAAGTTGAAGATACACAAACTCAAGGCTACTGAAGACCTTTAATTGGCTCTAAGCGAGTCTTCTGCAATGTGAAATAATGTATGAGCCATACAGTGGTGCTGCTACTGTATACGTTGGGCACGCGTGTGCAGCTGCCTACGGGATTACTGGTGTGTATAACTCACGCTGCTGTTGCCTGCCTGTCTGGAGTGATAGCTTCATTATTCATGGTTGCGTGTAGACAGCAGTGCTTAATCTCTGAGTTGAATGGGGCAGCCTGCGACTCTGGAAGTAAATGCTTGTGCTCGGTCAGCCTTATCTGGCCCTTGTTGAGGAGTGGAGGGGCACTAGAGAGAGGGAGGACTGCTGAGCTGGGCCTCAGGGTGGCAACAGCAGCTAAACGCCCCGTCCCGTCGTGGCGTTTGGGGCCGGTTTGAGGCCAGTAGCAATTAGCCAGACTGGACCAGGGAGCAGGGCCATATATTCTCCGTGGTGAAAGGGTCCGGGCAGGGGGTCTATTGGCGCTCGACAGGTGCAGCAGGAGGAAAGGCGTCAGGAGTTTAGGGAATCGAAACCAGAGACGAGGCCAAACGGCAGCGTCTCTGGCTTCTGGGGTCAGATGCTTTCTTTCACCCCTGGAGGCTCGAGAGCCTCTTCCTGCCCTGACATCGTATCTTTGTGAATGTCTGTGCATTAGTGCATGTGTGCACGGTTATCTTTGTGCATGTACAGGCATGTGTGAGTATTTTATGGGTATGTGACACTGGGGCGAAAATATCAGGGGGGCATGTTTTGAGTTGCGGTAATCATCTGTCTTACTTTATCTAGCTCACACTCGCACAAAGAACACTGGGAACACGTTTTGTTTCAACACCCATATGTCCACTAGTTTTATACAACCCTACATGTGGAGCTTTGATCGCTCAGCTGTGAGAGTGGTGGTAAAAAATAAACCTGCCATGATGTGTGTTTGACATGTTTTTGATGCCAAAAGTTTTAGCATTAATTCTGCTGCGCAATTACATTGAAGAGTACTACTCTGCACTGTAAAGGGGGACACACATGAGTCGTCGCACTGGCCGTTAAGAGGGCGCAAAAGCAGTGCCGGTCACGTCATGTTCTTTTTCTTGCTTCCTGGCTGTTCTGCTTGAACTCAATAATCCTGGATACAGCCATTACAAATCCTGCTGTCTTGACTTGAGACCCCAGACAGGAGACAGGCTCTGCAACTTGGTTTCATTTAGCATTCCTCTGGGCTTTACGGGCAGGTGTTTAACATTACTGGCAGGATATTTATTGGCAACTTTAAAGGCAACTTTTTTGCTTACCTCTCAATTAGGGCACACACACAGACAATGTGTGTACTGTAGATTGCGAGCGCACACGTACACGCACGCAGAAACGCATAAAAAACACACGCGAGGATGTTCCATACACGCAACAATCTAAGATTGGCAGTATGGATGCTTAATGGAGCATATTCCCACTCCTTTTTCCAACACTGTCACACTTTATGCCTTTTGAGGCACAGATCCACATCCGTAGAATCCACCCCTGACCCGTGACCATCTCTATCTCCCTGTATGCACCCCCCTTCCCGTCCACCCATTATGCCAGGTCAGTGTATGATGTGGGGTAGAAATAGGGTTGGAGGCATGATGGGATGTGTGGCCTGTAATTACCGAAGCTTAGCGGGGCCAGTGGCTGTGATGTGCAATTCTCAAATCAAGGTGCAGCCTGAAGACTCAGCCGGCCCCGCTGCTGCCCTCTGCTACTTGATTGCTGGCAGCTGGGTGAGCCATGTCAAGTGGCAGGCTGGGAAATGTGAAATCCCAGATAAAGCACAGAGCCCTAAAAAGCCATGAAGCTCCAGTAATGAGGAAAGTGATGGGGTTTGGGGTTTGGGCATGCTTAGCAGGCAGGTAGCAGCCGATGGTCTGTCTGTCTCTCTCTCTTCTTGGTGAGAAAGAGAGGCGAGGTGAAGGTGTTTGTATATTTGACTTTTCTAATCCTGGATTTAGAAGGATCCACCAAACTCCAACAATGCGGAAATGGCGGGTAGGTCGGCATAGCTCTAGATATACCCAACCTAAATCCTCCCGGGTCACCCTCAGACATAAATCATAAACCTACAGTACATCCTGCCTATGCTTCTCATGTTTTCCCATGGCCAGTTCCTTTTGAAAATCATGTTAAAACCCCTGTAACGTTCGCTGCTCAAGAGCAGCAGAATAATTCCTGATATTAGCGGCGGCAGTCCGATTTAGAGCGATTCCGGAGCCGCTGTAGCAGTTAAACACATTCCTAGTTTTGTGGAGGCCATTATTCCTGCTTCTTAATCACCCCCTCGGCTTTTATAACCTCCCCAAGCCTTAGTGTGTGGCTGGGGGGGAACCACATGTGGGCAGAGACCAGGAAATAACCGCACTGCCAGGCCCTCCCCTTATCTAAGCTAACCACCACTAACAATGCACAGGACACCAGCGCATATATCATCTCTTTGAATCATGTTATTATAAAGATTTATGTTTTTAATAAACCTATCCTCTTCCTCCTCACTTATTGTTTCACAAAGTGTATTTTTATTACTGTCAACAAACACCATGAAAAGACCAAAACCTGCGTGTCAGTCCAACTCTCTGGCTCTTAGTCTCAAGATCATTCGTTCCTACTGGAGACATAAATCTTTAAACAGGAATCACAAATATAGAGCTGTCCTCTACCAAAGACGTTCTTAGTCGACTAGCACGCATACGACTTTGTTGACTAATAGATAAGTTGATTTAATCGCCTGATCTGTAAAACTGAGTTGATCCACAAAGAATCACACAAAAGCACCACTTTAAATCTTGTGTTTACCAGAGATGTGCTCATAAGTTCATTAGAAATAAATCATTCAGCATGAAAAATGCATAAAAAATGACTAAAGGAACCTTAGTCGACTAAAACCACAATAACTTATTAGTTGACTAATCGACTAAAAGGGGGAAACCTTACAAATATATAGTTTCACTTTTTAAAAAAAGGCTAGGAAATTACCTGAAACAAGTTTCAGTTTTCAGCAAACGTTACTCAAACGGGAGGAAACTGTGCGTTTGCTGGAGACTATTTTCAGCCACAGATTAATACACAATCATGGACCATATAATCCAGTGCAATGGTGGTGCACATTGTTTTTAATAGTCTTTTGGGCTACAATGGAGCTCCGTTGCACACAGGAATAAGATATATCAGGCGTTGGCTACACAGACTTGATGACTTTGACTTTGATGAGCTTTGTAGATAGGGCTGCAACTAGCGATTATTTCCAATATTGAATAATCTACATATTATTTTCTCGATTAATCGTTTGGTCTATAAGATGTCAGAAAAAAGTAAAAAATGTCCATCCCATTTTCTCGAAATCCAAGGTGATGTTTTTAAATGGCGGTTTTGTCAGTCGAAAAACCCAAATACATTCACTTTAATATAAAACAGAGAAAAGCAGGCAATCTCCATATTTGAGAGAATGCAAACAGCATTTTCTGTCATTTTTGCATGGAAAATTACCTACAAATTAATGGATTGTTATTATTTTTCTGTCGATCAACTAATTGATTAGTCGACTAATCGTTGTAGCTCTATTTGTGGACAATTAGAAAAACATTTCAAAATCACCAACCGTATCCTTAAATATGTCTTTGAATTCTGTGCTGAAGCAGTTTGCTTTTATTTTGAATTGAACAGCAGGTACTGAACAGCTCCTATAAATAAAATAAAAAAGTCAGCCTCTTCTGATAAATAAAGTAACATATTGGTGATGCATCAGAAAGCAAGAGAGGGAAACAGACCCAGAGAAGATGGAGCAGATTGGACCTCATTTGCTCCCTGCTTCCATCCATCACTGTCTCCTTACCTGCTCCCAGGTTTGCAGAGCTATAGAGAAGATGGACAAGTGTGATCAGGCTGCACCGATTTTTCTGTTTTGTTTCGGAGCTGTTGTTCTTAGTGGATCTTCCCCTTCCCTAACAGTCTATTAAATGCAGCTAGCCTTTACCCTCCAGCGTCTAGTTGACAGTATGTGTGAAGCGGCTTGTCTGGCTGATGGTTTGGTTATAGTTGACTGAAACACCTGGGTGCTCAGACACCAGGCAGTTCACTGTAATGGGTGACACGCTGTCACGCCAGGCTTGATGGCGTAATTTGCCCAGGTCACAGCCATGCATACTGTTTAGCGGGGTGGGAATGCGGGGGGGCGCATAGAAAGTCATTGCTTGTTTACCCTGCGCCTGGTGACCCCCTGCCAGCAGCTACATCAATTATCACCTTGGAGGAATGTGGGACCCTTGTGTTAAATTCCCTTTGACCCCCCTGTTGGAGGAGGTCAGGAGGTGGGCGCTCTCCCCAGGGGGGACATGCAGTTAGTGGGTGCAGGGTGTGTGTTCATGGCTGTGTGGTGGTCCAGGGAGATTCCCTAGATCTCCATCCTCAGACCTGCAACCAACCACCATGCTTGCAGACCCCCAACATGGTAAACAAGATTTGCATGGTGTGTTTACAATGTAAATTGGTTTCTAAAGGTCTTAATTTCAGCTATAGGGACGCACCAAAGGTGGTCTGGGAGCCGGCTTCACGTATGATAGAGGGCTCCAGAAAAAGTTGCGTATAGTTAACTCTCAGATTTCTCCTCGTAGTTTTAAATGCATTATGTGAAAAAGCACAAGCTTTTAACAACTACTTTTCCCCTCACTGTTACATTTAGGGTGCCTCAATAAATTAGCCCAACTGCTGGCACACTTTGAAGACCTCAGCATTTGTGATTTTAATGTGTTTGTTTGTCTCAAGCTGTTTTTAGTACACAAGTGTAAATCACAACTTTACAAGTCAGCGTAGCGCACCGTAAAGGGTGGCGGTTAATGTGCATGTGTGTGAGCGAGAGAGAGTAAGTGAAAAAGGAAAAAAGAGAGAGCGGTTTCGACATAGATATATTATGTCTGATGCTCTTTACTTTAGAGGGGAATTAGATGTGAACATATGACATGTACACACACATCTTTTTTTTCCTCCTCCGTCTTCCTGTGCCCCATATCAAATGTCTTCGTGAGTGTGAAGGAAGTCGTTGGGAAATAGTATCATATGTGCTGTAGGGAGTGAAGACACCATGGAAATCGATTGCGTATGGAATCACTTTTTTTCTGACCATGATTGATGTTCTGAGCTTATGCATTTTTATCTTCTCCTTTACAGGCTCTCTATCACGGCTGTCTGCAGGATGTGGCGCTGTCTGCTATCCAGTTATGGCTGAGGTAAAACACCAGAATCACGAGCTTGTCTGCTGCCTTTTCTGCTTTAGATGACAGTGTTGACGTAATATATTGCTACAGTTTCTTCTGTGATGTATTGCTGAGGGTACAGTTCCGTTCTCGTAGCTTCAAAGGCAGCGGGGGAAGTGAGCGTCTTCCTGAAAACCTCTCGCTGATTTTAACCTCAGTTACCCCGGGACCCGCAACTGCACTCTGTCCTGAGTCGTCTGCGTTAAGCTGTGCATTGATTAACTCCTCCTTGAAGGCAGCCACCCTTGATATGTGAGCGCCTTTACACGTTGTGACAAACCAAAGTATCCCTGCAGTGTCATCAGATCACCTCGCCACTTCCAATTAGCGGTCATCTCGGACCCTTTTTTCCGCCATGTTGACAGGGCAGACAAGCAGCAGCGGGACAGACCGGTGGCCTAGCCCTGTCCCAAAGATCCTCTCATCATTTATTTATCCACACGCAGGCAGACAAAACAACACACGCCCATCCTACACCAGGCCCAACAGCTGCCAGCTAGAAGACGGTATAGCAGGGTTGGGGTGGGGTAAGGTGGGAGAAGGGGAGGCCGACACACACTCTCACACACAAGGCACAATCAGCACATCATCTGCACCGTCTTGTCAGCAGTTGAACGTCTTCAGAGTTGTCATGGCGACGTAATTTTCTCCTCCAGAGGGGCTGTTCTTCTCTGTTTCAAATTGCACTGTAATGCTGGTGGTGGTTGGAAGTAAAGGGAGGGAGGAGGGGGTGCACTTGACTGTACTCTGATAAGGAATTCTTTGAGGAGAAGGCTGAGATGTGAACTTGAGAAAGCCTTTTGATCTCAGTTTGTGTGCTAATGAATCGGGTCTCATGTATGCATTGTAAAGCAACTCTTTGTTTATTTAGATATGTGGAGCCTTTATCCTTCAGACATTATTGTGTCATTTGCATTACCCTCATTCCGAGGATAATTGCAGCGGTTGCAGGGTTTCTTTTAATTTGCCCGTGTTGTGTGTGTGTGTATGTGCAGGGGCCGACACAGCCCAACTCCTAACCGTGGCTTTTTTGCCTGTTTGATAGCCTGACTGTAAGTAAGCCCCTCTGGCTTTGCAGACTTCTGTCTCCCTCAGCACACTCGGCTACCGCAGCACTCATCCACGAGCAACACACCCATTCACACGCACTTTCGCATGACTACACAAATGCACAAACAGGACTTCAGCCTTGACTGGCTCACGCACACAAAACACACTCGCTTACTCACTCAGGAATTATCGTGGTAGTAAAACCAGAGAGGGAAGAGCGAGAGAGACAACGAGAGAGAGAGAAAGGAAGAGACGGGGGGAAGCAGAGGGAGGGAAAAGGAGAGCGATTGCCCCAACAGAAGTATTTTATCCCCGAGCATTTTTTTAAACGCTGCCATGTCCATGACCCAGTCATGAGGACAAGCCATTGTTCTCTCCTGTAGCTGAAGTAGCAAGAAATGAAAGTTGCAGTACTAAAGTGAAAACATGCATTTGTATATGCAAAGTCTATTCTACACACACTAATAAGAATAAAATGAGAGGTTTGTTGATCGTGTCGCAGGTGTTTTTTACTTTGAGTGAAAAGGCCGTACAGCTCAGCAGCTTACTCATGTTGTGCTTTGCAGGATGTGACAGACGTGATCTGGAGTGTGTTGTTCCGCTGCTCTCACTTTTTTCTCTCTCTGTCTGTACTTCCTCCACTCGGGCTGTGTGTGTGTGTGTGTGTATATATGTGTGTGTGTGTGCTCTCTCTGGTCCGCTGCTTTGGCACAAAAAGGAAGGCTAGGCCGCCCCGTTCTTTGTTTTGCTTCTTGTAGGAAACTAGCAGCAAATTGTGGCTCAATGAGGCGTTGCTGTTTTGTATGGTCTGATAAAGTGCAAACGAAACCGTCTGGGCTGCACTGGCCTGCTGCAGTGTTTTCCATTGTAGCTGTGAATGTAGGTCTGTGTGATGCTTGGTTAGTGTTGAACATTAGGTGATGGGGGGGGAGTGGGGGGCTGCTGGGGGTAGGGACCATTCACACAGTTTTAAGATGTCACCCAGTGTTTGGAGCTGCTGTCCGTTGAGTTTAATTGTGATGAGGGATGATTAGAGCTCTGCTTAAGACTGGAGGAGACTTTTCTGTCTTGCTTTGCTTTCAAAGGTTTTAAAAAATCCCAATATTGTAGAGTTCTCAGACAGCGCCAACATGACACACTTGTCAAAGTGATCAGAGCAGGGCATATGTGTGTGGGTGTATTGATGTTCATGTGGGAAATAGCCCAGTTTTTTACTTCAATGCATTCATCCAACACCTGCAGTAACTACTTACGTTGGAAATGAAAAGGGTGACTCACTAAATATGCAATCATTTCATGAAGATTTTGTACTTTTAGAATTTGAGCAAGCCGAGCTGGAAGCAAGCAACTATGTGACCTTAAGAGTTTACTTGATCAAGGAAGCAAGGCAGTGAAGTACGGACATATTATTGAATAGTGTGTACTTTTTAAGAAAAATGTGCGTTGGATTACACATCAATGCATACTAGGGTTACAACTAATGATTATTTTTATTGTTGATTAATCTGTCAATTATTTTCTGGATTAATCGATTAGTTTTTTGGACTATAAAATATTTAAAAAATGGTGAAAAATGTCGATCAGTGTTTCCCAAAGCCCAAGATGACGTCCTCAAATGTCTTGTTTTGTCCACAACTCAAAGATATTCGGTTTACTGTCATAGAGGAGTAAAGAAAACAGAAAATATTCACATTTAAGAAGCTGAAATCAGAGAAATCGATTAAACTGATTAATCGATTATCAAAATAGTTGGCAATCAATTTAATAGTTGACAACTAATTGATTTATCGTTGCAGCTCTAATGCATACTTCTACTTAACCAAAGTGATTAACCAATAAATAAAAGTGAAGGGGGTGTATACTTTTTGGAGCTGAAAAACACAAGAGGTTTGCATCTGAGAACAAAGTATAGAAAATCATGATCAATTAAGGGGGCCACCTTTGCATATTGCATTGATTTAACATTGTTTAACACCGCTGCTGGGATGCACGACGTACACAATGCTGCGAAGATCCACAGATCAAGTTCACTGAGTCAAGCAAAACAAACACATGGCTTGGGAGATAGACAAAGAAGGAGGTTCTTGGGTGTGCCATGGCCCTTGTCTAAAGCGGTTATGGGGCCCACATGGGCGTTCTGCTCTCCAGAGGCTGTTGGGGTAATTATCTGCCAGGGTGCACGTGTGGGAGTGTGTGTGTCAGAGCGGCCGTGTCTCTGCGCTCATGTGATGCGCATGGTGTTTTAGCGCTGGATGTTTCCGAGCATCTCGCCCTGCGTCCTGATGCTGTGGCCCCAAACAGGATGAAACGCCACTCAACCCTATATACTATACTTCTTCACGCTTGTGTGAGCTATATGTGCCCCCTGAACACACAAACACACACACACCCTTAACGTCCATCTTTTCCTTACATCCCAGAGTTGAGAGAGGGGATCTCAGAGGAGGAGCGTGCTGGGGGAAGAGGCTGAGGAGCCATCTTTGACATGGGGCATGAGGCCCGACGGCACAAAGCCCCTTTCCCTGCTCCTCCATGTGGAAAATGGCAGGAGAGCAAGAGGAGGAGGGGAAGGAGGCAAAAAGAAGTGCAGGAAAGAGGAGGAGGGAGCGACAATTAGTGGGATCTGCTAATCACCAGGGCAACACTCATTTAATTGACATGTGAAATTTGAATTCATCTAACAAGTCGATAGGCAGTACGACAATGGACGAGTCGACTAAGGTCTGCTGGTGGAAGCCAAGGAGGGGAAGCGACAGCTGAGGAGGCCAAGCTCTTTGTTACAACTAGCGGTGTTGTTGGGAGAGAAGGTTGTCCTCAAGGAGATTAGAACCCATTATTCATTTGACCCTGCTGGATAAGTAACTCCACGGCTGCCCTTAAACACTTTAACACACAGCAGACACACACCAAAGCAAAGGGTTGTTATGTTCTTGTTTTTATTTTCAGCAGAAGGCAGAGTGAGTAAACAAGTATTTTTATACCACAATAAATCTGACCCTGATAATTCCAATGCCTTGGAAGAGGAAAAACACAAAAGGAGGTGGGCAGGGAAAAAAAAAAAAAAACCTGCAGTCTGTCCATTCCTGCTTCTACAGAAATCAATAAGCTATTTAAGGTCATCAGAAAGCTGTCGTCCAGCTGCTATGGGAGAGAGAGCATACGAACTCTCACTGCCGCCTCAAGAAGTGACTTGGAAAAGATGCAAACCTTTACTCACAGCTCATTTATTCAGGATATTACAAAAAACATTTGGTCAGACTTAGTAGGATTTGTCGGTTGCAGTTTGTTAACACAACATTGAAGGTTTGCCCCACCTCCTCGTCTCAACGACATCAGAAGCGTTCACTCTACTTTTGGAACGGGTTTTTTTTTCCGCTTGGCATTGCGCGCTGATATGTTTGCATTTTTTCGGCGCTGTGTCCGCCATTTTCAAAGCTTCCTCTTGGATGCGTGCTTACGATCTGGCACGTGTTTGTATAGAGGTTGACTCTCAGAAATGTCCTGAACACAGCAAAATAATAAAATGCAGGTAGAGGTCAGGGTCTCTGCAGATACAGACGCTGCCACACACGTCTAGTGGGTCATAAGTGATGATTGAGGGGGATTATTTTTGTATCAGTCTATACATTGTTTTTAAGGAAAATCCTATTCTGCCTTTTAAACCACAGCTCAAAAGCCAAAGCAGAAAAGGTGCAAGCCATTTCCATTTATTATGAACCATGCAGACCTCTCGGGTCGGCTTTCTGTCCCCAGAGTCAAAACTAAACATGGAGAAGCGGCGTTCAGTGTTTACGCACCATATATCTGGAACAAACTCCCAGAAAACTGCAGGTCAGCTGCCTTTTATTTAATGATTTCTTACACTGTAACTTTTATTCTTGTATTTTATACAATATTTACCTTGTTTTTATTTTTCTATTCTCTGGGGTTTTTAATGAATGTTTTTAATTGTATTTAAATATCCTTTTATCATGTGTTTCTTCAGCACACGATGCTTTTGATGTTTTATGTAAAGTGCTTTGAATTGTTTCTGTAATGTGCTATGTAAATAAACCTGCCATTTCAATATTTAAAATCTAGTTCAAGATACAGAACTACAGAAGGAAAACAATATTTTTAAGAAAAGGCCCTTTAAGTTATGACCCTCCCCCAACTTCAGGAGATACCAATTAACAAATCAATGAAATCATAATAGTGATAGATCAGTTTCTCAATATGATACGTTAGTAGTCACCAAATCACATTAAACATGTTAAAAAGTGTAATCGGAACAAAATGCATTAAACATAAAACATAAACATCTCAGAGTACATTACAACCCCCCTCCACCTTTTACCACATCTGGTACGTTCCCCCAGGAACACCTCCATAAAAGCAGTCCAAATAGGCTGGCACTGGTTTGGCACTTCCTGGGTCTAAAACAGCATGTTAGTGCTGCCTAGAGGAGAGGTAAGAAAGTCAAACATGCTAATTAAAGAAAGATGTTAAATTATCACACAAGTTGTGTGATAATTTCCTGTTTAAGAAACAAAATGTTTGACATTGTGCAAACAAGTCCACTCCACTACAAACAAGACTAACACCAGAAGGCCTCAAAACAGTCATGATCAGTAGCAAGTAGTGGTGTGCTACTTACCAAGTAGCACACCGTCTGGACACTTTAATGTTGGGTAGATTGCATGAAAAGTGCCGGTGATGGGCAAGTACAGTGTGTCTTACTCAGATTAGAGCGCAGGCGGTTAAGTTTGATTCAACCTGGGTCACATTTTGGTAGTTGCGGCCTCCATTTTACAACCACAGGACACACATGCTGTCACTTTTGTTTTAAGCAAATTAGCCACACTTATTTGGAAGATGGAACAAAGATGAAACTGTCCATCACAGTTTACAGACAGACTTCTGCTGCCTTTTATTAAATTATTAAATTCTTACACCGCACTGTAACATTTATTCTTGTATTTTATAACTGTCTTATTGTATTTGAGCTTGTTTTTATTTAATGATGAGCAGTGAGAAGCCACAGTTTGCTGTTTAATGGATTGTTTAGGTCACTAATTTGATCTTTTATAATGTGTTTCTTGATGCTTTTAATGTTTTATGTGAAGCGCTTTTAATTGCCTTGTTGCTGAAATGTGCTATATAAATAAACGTGCCTTGCCTTACTGTACTAGCACGTACAGTTTTCCTGTGCAATAAGGGATTGTTAGCAACATATTGTGTCTACTCACTTTCAGATTCTCCTCAAAATAAAAGTGTTTTCGACGGGCTGGCTGAACTGTTGCCTTGTTTATAGCCTGTCTGATCGTTCTTGTGAAACTTTGTTATGGCGAATGTGCTGTTTTCCCAAACCTCAGCGAGTACTTTGCTAATCCAATGTTATCATAACTGATGATCGTAACTGAAGCCCCAAGCTATGAAATAATCTGGTGAAACTAATAATTGTCTTTTGCTCTTAACCCTAACAGACACCGATTGTCTTCCTGTGGCACGTAAAGTCTGGATAGCATCGAACCGGTGAGTCCTGTCCACACATTTAACCAACCATATCATGGGCAAATTATTCCAGTTTTCCTCATGAACATGCTCAGTCAACCCCACAAACTCTACTCATCTGCCTACTCTGCACCATACATCTCTTAATGTTTGATTTGGGACATTTGAACGACCTCCACATCACTACTTCCCAAAAGTACTTGTGTGTTTTTGATCTAACACTGTGCTAACACATAGTTCCATTGTCAGAGGTGACTTTGTAGAAGTGGCAGGGAGTCAGAGGAGACTTCCAAGTCTTTCAGCCAGTGTAATCCTCTTCCTTTATCTCTCTGGCTGATCTGGGCCAAAGCTCTCTGTGTGGGAATGATTCAATGACTGCCTACTTTTCTGTTGATCTCGGTCACGTTTTCTCTCCCTCCCTCACACACCGTCTCTCTCTTGTTCACTAACTCACACTCGTATTGTTCTGCCATCTTGCAGAGCGACCTGGGCTCTTTCACTGTTCACCTCCTCTCTGTTTTGCGTGTGGGCAACAACGATCGCTGATTCTCCTGTTTTGTTTTTTTACGATAGAAGATCATCTCTTTCGCACACACACACACACACACACACACACACACACACACACAGACGTCACCTTGCACCACACACCAGACAGGCAGCTTGGATTATGTCCAAGAATCACAGCTGGATTGATGTGTGTGTTTACTGTAGATATGTGTGTGTGCCCATGGGGGGTTGGGGAGTGGGCTGCATCTGGGGCATCTGATTGGCCCGCTGGCACGGGAGCCAGGCTAGATACTGATTGGATAGATGTTTGGAGACTAGCGTGCAGGTTTCTGTGTGCCATGTAGCGTTGCCTACCAGAGTGCTGGCCAATAGCTCCACATATTGGATGCATTACAGATTAGAGCCGATGCAACTGTGTGTGTGTGTGTGTGCGCGTGTGTGTGTGTGTGTGTGTGTGCGTACACGGCTCATCTGTGCAAGAGCACTTTCATCCTCTATGAGCAAATCTGCACCGTCTCCATTCACCGAAGTGATCACAAAATGCATTTGCCTCTCCCAGACTAATCATGAATTATTAACGGCAGGTTCGACTCCCAGATCGATGCAATAGCTACCCACCGTTACACCATTAGGACTTCTCTTAAATACATTTTCAAACCACTAAAATGCATTGAAAATTCCTTATATTATCAGTAGACAATTACAACAAGATTTACTGCAGAGTTTGTGAGCTCATTTAGCCCAAAGCAAGCCATCCCAACTCCGAATTTTCAATATAATTTGTACAATCAGATGAGAAAAGATTCACTGATGCAGGAATTTTAGCCAAATCTGTGGAGGAGTTGCTCAAGGGTTGCAGTACCTTCAGCTTTGATGTCCTAAACTCAGAAAATTGTGATAAAAGCTAGCCCAAATTTACCGTTGTTGTTTTTGTCTGCAACAGTTGTCATGGCGTAATCCTTTGATTGAATAATATATCAAAGTGTGGGAATATTTCATACTTTTACCAGATGAAATTCCATTTCACCTTCGCTGCCATCAAAGAGATTCAACATCAGCGTGAAACATAAAGTGAAATTATTAAAACCCCAATCCACAATCTGTATACACAGGGCCTCTTCAGCCACATTATTGGATGAGTCTACATGACTGATTCCAGATTGGGACTTTAAAAGAAAAAAAGTTTGGCATCATCCTTGACAGTGTGTCAAAAACTCTCTATGGATATGAAATAAAAAGTGGTAACAGCTCCACAGCGTCAAATACTGAGGCTTTGTCACGGCCGTCTGCGTGTGATACCGCCGGCACTGTTTTGCACCAGTGTGAGACGCACCAGGCTTTCCATTAACTACAATGTAAACCCATCTGCGGAAATAGTAAATGCTCAGAGAAAGTGTGCCGGGGAGTGTGATGACATAGTTTAAAGAGCAAAAAGACACACATAGGGCGGGTGGTGTGGTGGACAGGTCCAACAAACACAAGGCTTTCATCCAGGAGACCGCTGTTTGTGTCCCGGGAGTTAAGTTTCACTTTATAATCAGCTGTTCGTTCCTGTACCTTGTTATTATCCCATTTTACAAACATAGTAGTTTAAGCCAAAACATGTAGTTTTATTCCTAAACCTAACTAAGTGGTTTGGTTGCCTGAACCTGAAGTGAAGCCAAGGGGTGTGACGAGTTTGGATGAGAACGTTTTGGGTCTCCGGGTTATTCTGCAAGTTCTTCAGGTGCACCAACGAGAGCATCCTGACCGGCCGCATCACTGCCTGGTTTGTCAGTTGCACCACCCTCAACGAGAGGCTCTACAGAGAAGAAAACTGCTCAGCACATCACCAGAAAGGAGCTGCCATCCATGGAGGACCTCTACACCCAGCGATGTAGAAAGAAGGCCAGCAGGATAATTAGAGACCCAAATCACCCCAGTCTGGTAGACGGTACCGCAGCATCCGGACCCACAACACCAGGCTCAGGACAGCTTCATCCTGCAGGCCATGAAACTTATTTGATTTATGTTTATGTTTTAGCTTTATATTTTAACCATTTGTGCCTGAAACTGAAATCTGTTTTGGGAAAGTAGTGCTCAAATACTAGATATAGTATGATAAGAAAAATGACGGTATCTCAGAAACTACAAGGAGCACATTAACGTATTTGGTATCTATGAACTCATAGCAAGTTGAATATCAAAGATATGTACACATATGCAGTGTACAAAAAATCCTATCGAAGACATTTGATAAATGCAATGGTAGTGTTTTTCCTCATTTTAAAAAAAAATCTTGAATTTGACTATTAATAAAAGTGTGATTTTTCATGTGATCTAAAAAATTTAAAGTTGTACTTTTAGATTTCAAGACTTTTCTTTATCATACTAAATATAGTCTTTGGGAAAAAATAGGTTAACTTGTACTATTTTATGTCTTAGATTCTCATTTTGCTTTTACTTGCATGGTTTTCTTTTTAGAAAATACATATTTAATGAGCATTGTTGGAGGAAGATCCAAGATTTACATTGCAAACTTGAGCTGTGAGAAGCTCATCAAGCCTTAAATTGAATCCCGATGATATGAGTTAGCTTTTCACTGCGGTTTTCATCTTCTGTGACCTTTTTAACTTGACAACAGACGAGAGGAAAGAAGAGAAGTAACAGCCAAGAGTGGGAAAAGGCGAGAGGGGAAAGTAAGAGTACAGAGAGGAGAGAAGAAAGGAGACGTGAGGAGCGCTGACAACAGTAGCTTATATCCTCTCTGTGACAGTCCGGCCTATTAGAGGTCCTAACTCTGTCATTACACTTGTCAACACCATCCGCTGTAATTGATGCAAGTGCAGGGCTGAATCACCGAGGCTCACCATACATGAGACACACACGCACACGCATTGAAAGAATAAACAAAATGCGACCAAACGCGCACACACATACTTCCCATATGGACATACAACAGACACACATACATATTCACACACAAGAAATGGCCGCACCATCAGCGCGGCTGCACATGCCACACGGCAGGACACGCACACACACATAGGCGGCACTGCTTATTGAAAACATGGCAGCACCGTCAACCCCAGACGGCTCTTCTCTGCCCACCTGTCAAAATAAGATTCGGGAGGAGAATTCACCTGGCTGGTATCTCAATCTTCTCCGGCGCTTAGCTTAGCTTAGACCAACCATCTGGCTCAGCAGCCTCCCCCTCCCCCCCGCCTCCCTCTTCACCAACTCTCACTCTTAGTCTTTTTAAAGCGTGTCAGCAGTTACCCGGCACAGCGGTCTTAGTAAGGCTGCTAACGTGGCTAAGTGTCCCTGGGCCTCTTAGTTAGTGGTGCCGTCTTTCTTTATATGTGTGTGTGTGTGCGCTTCACAGATGGCAACGGGAGGGGAGGGGGAGTTGGAGGGGGTGATGGAGAGAGCTGTCTGAGGCTCCGGCAGCTCTCGTGTCTCTCAGGCAAGGCGGTCTGTCTGCGGGCATCTGCACCGGCAGCCCCCCCCCCCACCCACCCTCCTCCCCACCACCACGCCTCCCCCCTCTTTCTCCCATCCATGGGCGCCACAGCCACCTCGCCATCCAGCGCTGCGGCTTGGCAACAACCCACACATCCCTGAAAGATGATTCCCCTTGACCTCAGATGTGTCCCCTCGCCGCCAAGCTTCTCCGGTTGCCCCAGCGGATGATTATTTTGATAGATGATTGGAGTGAATTATACATCATGGGTTACATTGGGAGAAGATTGTGACTGAGGCTAAAAGTTGCTCAGGGAGTCTGTGCGTGCGAGCGCACGTCTGCGTGCACATCTGCATACGTGTGTGCGCACACGGATGCACATGTGCTGCGTCGTGTCGGCCCGGTTATTGGAGAGTCTTTGATTCAGAGCTGGTCTCAGGGTTTGTGTTGGGCTACGAAACTTTGAAGATGATTAGATGAGTTGTGTTTGTAGTGCGCCCTGTAAGATTGCTTCGGTCTCTCTGCTGCTGGCTTATTGATCACAGTGCAGCGAGTGGCAACATTAGATTTAATGACATGACTCCTCACTATAGGCTGTAAGGTCAAGATGCATTTTTTTCTTCTCACATTTTTCTTTGAACTTACAGCTTTAAGTATCTCTCACATTTCTCTATCCATTTGCTCTCCTTCTGATTTGTCAGACACAAAAGAAGCCGCTTGATGTGGAGTTTTTATACAGGAATCTAATGTAATATTTAGTGTTTTTTTTGTAGTTTGAATTGATCAGTTGAACCAGAGCTCACTGGATAGTTCTTTGAAATTGTGTGCAAGTTTGACCTCTTTATCTTCAGGTGGCACTTGTACAAAGATAAGAAAGGACTTGAATCCATTGCAGACTTTATCACTGACTGCAAAAAAAATACAGTAGTAGTGCTGCAACTAACGATTATTTGCATCGTCGATTAATCTGTTGATTATTTTCTCAATTATTCGATTAGTCATTTGGTCTATAAAATGTCAGAAAATGGTTAAAAATGACGATCAGTGTTTCCCAAAGCCCAAGATGACGTCCTCAAATATCTTCTTGTGTCCACAACTTAAAGATATTCAGTTTACTGTCATAGAGGAGTAAAGAAACCAGAAAATATTGACATTTAAGAAGCTGGAATCAGAGAATTTTGACTTAGGGCTGTCAAAGTTAACAAGATTAACATAAATTTGTTTTAAAGCCACTAATGTCTTTAACACAGTTTGCGATTTTGAGGTTGTAGCGGGCTCATTTTTAAAGCTAGAGTGAAGCTACTGGTATCATAAAAAACTGTCATGGCCATTTTCAAAGGGGTCCCTTGACCTCTGACCTCCAGATATGTGAATGAAAATGGGTTCTATGGGTACCCACGAGTCTCCCCTTTACCGACATGCCCACTTTATGATAATCGCATGCAGTTTGGGGTAAGTCATAGTCAAGTCAGCACACTGACACACTGACAGCTGTTGTTGCCTGTTGGGCTGCAGTTTGCCATGTTATGATTTGACCATATATTTTTTATGCTGAATGCAGTACCTGTGAGGGTTTCTGGATAATATTTGTAATTGTTTTGTACTGTAGATTGATTTCCAATAATAAATATATAGATACATTTGTATTTCCCATGTTGATACGTGTATTATATACTTGACAAATCTCCCTTTAAGGTACATTTTGAACAGATATAAAAAAAATAAGCAATTTAGTTTACGATTAACTATGGACAATCATGCGATTAATTGCGATTAACCTTTGATTTTGACAGGATGTCTGAATAAAAAAACATACTATACACCACTAAGCACACTCACGCTAATTTATGCAACCATTATCTTTGGGTAACACAGTTCTGATTGGCTCAGACGCTGCAGCGGCACAGCGTAGGGGCCGGCACAGTTGACACATCTGTTCCTGAGAAATTCATGGAGGTTTGGGCGCTGGAGGTGTTGGTATGCACTGATTAGCACAAGGCTGTCTTTACCCAACCACCGGGTTTCCTACTGGGCTTCCATAAACTGTTTACTAAGGAGTCTGTTGCCATGGTTTTCAGCCATGTTCCAATTTGACCACTCAGCTTTATTTATTCCTCTATGCCTTCTGCATCAACCAACTGTTGTTCCTCTCAGACCAATTGTTCTAAATCATGTATATACTGAATTTCATTTATCTGCAGGATAGGGGGGCTTGGATGAGGATTTGAGCCTGATTGGATGAGCTCTGGAGAGAGTCTTTACAAGCTGACACCTTTGGCTCGCGGGGTGGTTTTTGAAACAGAGGCTTTGATGAGAGAAAGAGATCACTATCATAATGACCTAATAACACCATGTTTTGTTCACGGGCTGGAGTTCTAGTTAGAAACGCATGCTAGCCATATTATTTGATCTCCCTTGAAAAACGCCATTTTAAAAAAGGAAAAATATGGTCGAGATGCGACAAAAGCGCGATAAGAAGACCAAAAGTCGTCTTTACTCTGACCCTGCATGCCTTTTCTTTCCTTCTTCCATCCTTTCAATTTCCCCCCTCTCTCTCTCCGTGTCTATCTTCCTATTTTCTCGGCTTTAATAACGAGGACAAAAGTCTTTCATAGATCTGACAAAGCTGAAGCAGCTCCTGGAGGTCAGGTCACACCTGAGGAGTGGGCTGAAGCATCAGTGTGTCAGTAAGGTCAGGGGTTTGTCTTCCTATAGGCTGTAGGCTGCATCTTTAGGGTTTAACAGTCTTGTAAGCTGTTTATTTCGACCCTTTGCACCTCTCTTAACAGGAAGCCGTATCCCTCAATTGGATTACAGCTAATTAAACACTACACACGTGTAGAGAGTCAACAGATAGAGGTGTCGCCTGCACTCCTCCACAGGAGCAAAGTGACAGCTGCACTTTAAGTTATTCCTTTACCTTGAAACATTCTGCTCGAGTATGAATTCGTAAACGTTTACCTCTCTCCGCCTTCACCTCTCTGGTTTCACTATGCTTTATGAACAGATTTCTGCAGAGATTGGTGAACAGTTTGGTACAAAATATAAAATGTTTTTGTAGCCATACAGAGCGTAATTTAGACAATGTGTATCCAAATCTCACTATGTAGCAGGGTCATGAAACTGTGTTAAAAGAGTTGTTCAGCATTTTGGAGAATATGCTTATTCGCTTTCTCGCAGAGAGTCAGGCTACATCCACATTAATACGTTTTTGTAAAAACAATCTCCGTCCAGACGACCATTATAGGGCTGTTCCAGAATTAATCTCCGTCCATACTACCATGCCTGAAAACGCATATCACATGACCAGTCACGTTTACTGGGCATGCGCATACCGCTGTAAACAGGAAGCAGGGCTGGACACGGGAATTGATGCAAAGCGCTCGAATAATAGCTTGCCTCCTGTGCATGTAGGCAGTAGTAGCATTATAAAATGCAGAATTTAACTGCACAACAGCTGCTAGGATAGACAACAAGATCAGTAACACTTGTAACTCGTTTTCCATGTTGAAATTACCCACTGGTGATCGAGGCAGATGTTGTTTGTTTTCTTCCGGAAAAGGTTCGCATGATGGGGCGAGACGAATCAGGGAAGGACACGTGATGACTGAAAAGACCCAATCAAGAAGCGAACGTGGGTGTCTGCGTCATTTGTTTTCAAAGGTCTTCGTTTCTGTCTGGCCAGACTGAAACGCAACTGCAGAGTTTTGAAACTAAAAACGGGGTCAGCAGCATTTTAAACGTCTCCATTTTGGGAGCTCAAAAACGCCGGAGTAGTGCGGACGCTAGGTGTAAACGTAGCAAAAGTTATGCGTTTTAACACAAAAACGTCTTAGTGTGGATGTAGCCTTAGATGAGAAGATCCTGGCGACCTCCCATTGATGACAAGACTTCAGGGAGTCACCGCACCCGGCCGTTGGTTGCCAATAAATAGTTATAGCATGTAACTCTTGTAAAACCACAACTAGTTGTTTTTATATTTCTCTTTCTGTACGGATTCAAAAAACTTAACAACCTGTTCATTGGTGAGGTTTAGAGATGCTGCATATTTTTTTTTAAATTGAGTATGTTCCAGTCTTTATGCTAAGCTTAGTTCATTGACTCCCAATTCAGCTCCATAGTTAACGCACAGAGAGTGATGTCGATCTATCTCTTGGCAAGAAAGTGAATAACTGTATTTTCCAAAAATGTTGAACTATTCCTATAATCTAAATAGGGAGACGGATCAGATATCAGGCCAATACTGACCCAAATAGCTGGATCCGGTATCAGTGACAAACGGGCCAATCTATTAAATTCAATATGTTTCTATACTATACACATTATAGACTGTAATTTTAAGTTTTGACCAATTTGTTGCTGCATTAAAAATATTTACACTTGAATTGTAATTCCTGTTAATTTTGAAGATGTTTTTTTACCAAGTTGCTGTAGTTGTGTAGAATTTATTATTTTTATAATAAGTAATTCAGTAAATGTATATATATGTATTTATTTGTTATGTTTAGTTTTACAAAGTTAGGAAAGCAATGTTTAAGTCAGGCCTGATGTTGTCCTACACATAAAAGAATGACCAAGTCACTTCCACGCAGCGAGGCATACAGCTTATTAATTATACACTGATATCAGATCGGTACTCGGTATCAGCCGATATCCAAAGCCCAGATATCGGGGCTGAAAAAGTTGGATTAGTGCATCCCTAAATCTAAATTTATATATTAGGAATAATGTGTTTGCCAGCTGCAAATTGATGTGGTTTAATAGGTTGGTGTTTTCAGTATACAATTCTACTCTTTGACCTCCTTCTGACCTATAAGGAATCTACTTTCAGTTCTTAGATTATCAAGTTATTTCCAACTGAATCTAGGTATTTCTTTTATCAGGTTGCCCCCGTTCTTCCCAGCCCCTACATTCATTGGCCAGTTTGTCAGCCCCGAGGTGACACAAGGTGACGTGTGACTGTTTGCAGAGTGTAAAGATAATCATTGGGCAATTAATGGGCACCAAAAGGAAACCATTAGTGACGTGTTAACTTGCGATACCTGCTCGGTGTCTGATGAGAGCTCGGAGGAGGAGAACGCGGAAGAAAAACAAACTTGGAATTTAAATTGCACCATGCAAATGTAATGAATGGAGACCTAAAGTTCATTGGTCTCTGGGGCGTGTTTATTTGACTGTATCACTGATGGCTGTATTTATCTGCTGAATGAGAGCAGCTGTAGAAGTCTGACGTGCCAGCTGTTGCACTGCTTTGACCTAATGTTTGTCTGCATTTGGTTCTTCAAAATTTACAAGATCAAATGAATGACTAAAAAGTTGCCTTTCACCCTTTTCACTAGGCCCTGGTCCTCCAAATGAACAGTGGTTTTGTGTCTTAATTAATAGTTTCAGTCCGATGTTTCAGCTTATTTGCTGCATTATCAATTAAGATGTATAAATGACACATGCTTGTTTGATTTGTTAGTATTACGGGTTCATAGGATTGGGGCTGGGCCTGTTAAGATGTAAGATAGGTAAGATAGTTCTGCATTCGGCATTCTATAATATTTTGTATGCTCATTGGTATGGATGGGTGACCATAGATGGATTGAGATGTCAGTAGTAGCTTGGAGATCTTGTATTAATGGTAGGCCTATGTTCATTCTGTGTGGATTTGGATGCTTGCTCAGTTTAGCTCACCCTATACTTACCTGGTCAGGTGGTACGTTCTAGTTAGGTGAACCTGAGAATATAAAATCCCATTCACTGGGGAGGGATAAAAAGGAGTTGTCAGCTTGCTGTGAGGCTGCAGCTTTCTAACTTTCTAAAGTTTAAAATGTAGTTTTATTGAATTCCCCAGGTTTTGTTTTTACCTTTTGGTTCAGTAAACGTTTGTTAATAAATGCCACTTTTTTTTTTGCACTACTCCTGCTGATTGACCTGCTTCTTCAACATCCCTTTTTAAAGTTTCAAGTGCCAAAACACCTCATTTGCCTTTTATATGGAGTGGCGGCACTACAAGGTGTTCTATATGATATCCAGAGCATTAATGTAGCAGCAAACAGCTATTTGCTATGTAAAGATATAGAGGAGTGATGTCTACCTGAGCAGTCACTCTCCCTTTGTGTGTGTTGTAATCTCAGCTTCTCTGTGCTTTGTTGACATCGCCTGTTCGTGCATGTGAGCGTGCTCCACTGGCAAACTCACAGCCACCGCTCCGCACTGCTCTCATACGGCGGTTACAGTTGATAACGCCGTTCCGATTGACTGACAGTGTTGTCGCAGAAGCGTAGCACCCACCCTCCGGTTCCTCCCACGTTAACACTGTTAGCTCTGTCAGCTCTGTTGCCGTCGTTTTCACTTTGAGTACTGTTAGCACCATGTTGAGAGCTTCATGAATGCAATAGCAATGCTCTTAATTTCTAATTTAGCACATTTAAAGTAATAATCGAGAATAATTTCACTTTAAGGAGCAGTGTGTATATGTAGTGTTTATATATTTTAATAATCACCCGAAACTAAAAATCCGCCATTTTTCTACAGTAAAACAAAACGGACAAACAAAACACTGACTCTAGGGAGAGCCTTTCACATTTTTACATTACCTGAAGGCCACCGTAGTTCTCCGACACACTTGTGAAACTGCGGTAACATGAGCCACAAAGTGCTGTTTTCCGTTGGTCCTAAAGTAGTGTTATTATGGTAAGGATGGCCTCTGAGCGAGGCGAACGACGTTACCACGGTTTTGCACTCGGCAGCTCACGTTACCGCAGTCTTGGAAAGGGAGGAGTGAAAAGGGGTACTCAGTGGTCACACCACTGGATGCCAAATCCTACACACCGTACCTTTAAATATATGTCTGTTAAGTCACTATTGCCGAATGAAGTAACACAATGGTGATGGAGCCTATGGCCCACTGATGAAAGCCCCTTGCATTTGCAGTATTACGAACTGTGACTGTGACGACATTCCCGGAAGAAATCACAAGCGCCGACCTCTGGGAAGTGAGATCCAAAAACACACCTGCAATTACCGCTTATCGGCAGAGTTTATTGCCATTTTCTACTTGCATACAGTGTTTTCCTGTGGAAGCCTCACCAGATTTCCTGCAGCTCACTTGTTCTCTTTTGATTTCCAATAACATCCCTGTTTCATTATTCAGTCAGCTAACTCAATGTGTTCTCTGTTTCAACTCTTCTTCCATCTTGGAAAAGGAGAAAAAATAAAAACGACAGGAAAGCGGTGAAATGATGGACTTCAACAATATGTTTTCCCTAGCAACAGTCAGCTGCAACTCCTTATTGTTTGCCCTTCTGGTTGCTGTGGTTGTTGTTGTTATTATAACTGGTTTGAATGCTCTAGAAAAAATGTCAATTTTGCCTGAATGGATGGAAGTGAGTGACAGTGATCACTGAGGGAAAGCACTGAATGCAAGAACTTCAAGGATGCTGGAAGCTTAAAGAGTCTTATCATCCTTCCCAAAACCCCTCCAATGGATTCATGACTTGCCTAGAACCATGACACACACACACACACACACATGCACGCACACGCACACACACACATGCACAGACACTCACAGACAAAGCCTTTGAAAGACTCAAGAGAGTTGTTTTCTTTTTTAAGTCTCTAAATCTTTTTATTTCCACCGCTGTTTCTGTATAGTACTCCTGAGTGTGTGCTGGTGTGTGTGTGTGTGTGTGTGTGTGTATTCTTCTACAATCAAAGGCATCTTATGTTACTACTGCCCTACATATCGTAGCTGAGGTGGAGACCCATCAAGGGGAATGTTTTAATTAACAATGCTGCCATTCTCGCTGACACCTCTATCTCTGGCAATATCTCTTCAACTTCAGCAGCATCCTCAACTCAAACGCATCCGTTCAACAGGGAATGCACAAAAACACACACAGGGTTAGGTGTATTCTTTGCTGCGAGGAATATCCCAAACACTGATCTAGACAGGAGTCATTTTGCTGCAAATATAGGACAGTACGGTGGTGGGGCGGGGGGGGGGGGGAGAAATGCAGGCAGGCAGGCAGGCAGGCAGGCAGGTTGCCACGAAGGGGAAATACACACAGATGGCCTGACAGACTGACAGACAGAGGATGAGAAAAAAGTAACGAACAGACAGACACAAAGACGCATACGTACAGGATATATGTGTATGCAGAGATATACCTGCACAGAAGTGTGAACACATCTGTGTATTGTGATAAATCCGTGCAGGATTTTGCATTCACATGCTCCACCTGTATGTGGGACCACTATTGGGTTTTTATTACATCTCTGCCATCCTCTTCTGATGGTCAGGATCCTTGTTTTTAAAATGAGCTTCTCTTTATTAATTTGTCACTTGTCAAGTAAATATCCCATCAAGCCTTCGCTGCCTCCAGCTTCTCAAATGTGAGAATTTGCTACTTTCCTCTGTTTTATGTCAAAGGGGATTGTTAGTGGATGTTTGCGTTTTTGGACTGTCGGAGACGTTTGTTTTTGGACTTTTTATGGGAGTTTTTCCACATTTGATTGGCATTTTATAAACTAAGCTATTGATTAATCAAACAAACAATTGGTAGAATAATTGATAATGACAATAATCATTGGGTACAGCCATAGTTGGTAAGGTAGGTGTACCACTAGGTAGAGATAGGTATGTTACCAAGGAGGAAGTGGGTTTAACGTTACTCTTTTAATATATTCCATTAGCTTTTTGGCTGATAGGTGGGTATACTGTAAACCGCCAGAAAAAGAAGTGCCTGTATACCTGCGTATACCCTTCACTACACCAATGTAGAAACAACATATTTGCTTTCAACATTTTGAATGTTCACTATCAATGTATTTAATTCCTTTCCCCTACAATATCTGCTTGTGGCAAGCATGATGACGAACATGTTTTATGGTTGTGTTGAGGCTCTCACAGCACTTGTTGTGTAAGATCGTGGTCTTGGTTAAATATTGAAAAAGTCAACAGTGACTTGAAGCACGAGACAGGACTTGTTTACCTTGTTGTGACTTGTAACTGAATCTACAATCTTTCATTAACCTTAAAGGCAGGGTTGGTAAAGATTTTAGAATTTTTTTTTGTTATATTAGTTGAAATTCTCATTACATCTCGACAGCAATCCATAAATCAAATGCTCTGACAAAAAAAAAAAATCCGGTATCTGTGGCTGTCGCAGGACTGTAATAAACAAGTCCAATCATTTCATTCAGCCCAAATGTAATGATTAGACGGGCTACCTATCTATCTATCTGCGCACACTCTGCCCAGGCACTCATTGTGCGTCACTGGAGTCTTCCGTAAGCTGCTAACTTGACAGCTGTGAGTACTAACAATAGCCATGTTTGTTGTTTACGTTCATTATGATAGATTTATGTTCTTATTGATCATTTTGGGGTCTCTGGTGTCAAGAACAAAGCTTTTGTTTCACTGGAAAACACATTGCAACTGAACATAATGGCACGAGTTAAATTTCCATTAAAATCATAATTGACAAAACAAACAATGTGAGTATATTTTTTCAGGAAACACGGTTGCCCTGCTATACCATCTACATAACTACACAGCAAACTTTGATCTAACGATGAAAGCCACGAGATGCGGAGAAAGCGTTTTGTTACATTCCGTACTACAAAATAAATCAACATCTTGCTTTAAAAGCTGCTATTTCTAAGATCATTTTTCAGGATTAAAATGGAGCCATTTTTATGACTTAATGACCTAAATGCTGTTTAGGGACCACTCACGAAGGAGACATCTTTAAGATTGTTTGGCACAAATGTAAACATATTGAGTATGAAAACAAAACATCAACGTTGAGTAGCTTCAATAGAACAGCGCTGGTGTTAGTTACATCTATAGACATGGGTTGGTGGCGGCCGGCAGGCCCCTGCTTGTGGTGGCTGATGTTCTGTCGAGGTTGGGGGGATGCTGGGCTGGATCCTGCTGGGTCTTTTGTCACCCCTGCTAATTGAGTGATCCTGGTGACCCTGTTGTCGCTGCCTGGTAACACGTCAGCAGGAGCCGGTGTCGCTGCCCTCCGCTTTAAGTCATAACTACACGTCTGGCTCCGTGATGGGCGGCGGTTGTGGGACGTACTGGTACGTTGATGGATGAAATGATGGAAGGATAGATTATAGATGAAGGGTGGATGTACCGGCTATACCATAGTCAGGAAGCAAGGTTAAGTGCGGTTCAGTGGCTCGGCATTGACGGTGTGAACGATGCTGCTTTGTCTCCTTGGAGGGGCTGACAGAAGATTGAAATCACAGTGCTTTAAGGCACATTGAATAAAAGCATCCAACTGGACTGAGACTTTATGAAAGTGTGGGTGGATGTATACAAGAAGTGTGGGGAGAAATAAACGTTTTATAGCTCCTGGAGGAGTTATCCTCGGTGCAGGTATGCAGGCGTAATGAAGAGGATGAAGGGATGGAGGGACTGTTAGACCGTTTTGAAATTAGTATGCTACGAACATATGAGAATAACACTTGACAGATGCTCACAGGGTGATACCATGCCCCATCTTATGATTTTTCATTAAGTATGCTATAACAGCTGCACTTGTACATCTCACTCAGCGGCGACAGTCGCAGCATGCCAAGTCTTCAAAAAAAAATAAATCACTCATATTTCAATGCATGCCTTTGGAATCTCTTTCAGTGAACATGTGACACTTTTCAGATAAGTGTTTTTGTGTTAACAAAATGGAAATCTTAATTTTGCTAAGCTAATTATAGCTTGTAGCCCGTTGCCAAGCAACCTAATGACAGGAGACAGCGGGGAGTCAAGAATCTAACCTTTGGCTGGATAGAGCCAAGAGGTGACATTTGGATTTCCTTCATATTACTTTCTATTGATGCTCTGCGTTCTGGCGGTGGCTGTATTGCACTTTAGAGCTGCTTTAAAGTAACTGTATTTTTTATATATAATAAGGGAAGAAAAGCTGTTTAAACACCAGTGAGATAATTGAAAGTATTCAGTCAATGTCAGGCAGCTTTAACAGGATGCTGTTATGAAAATGACAGCCCTTATATATATGGACGTGCATGAGTCATTCTGTAGAAATCTTTATTTCCTTTTTTACGTCATTGGTGGCGTTATATTTTTACTCATAGGGCATAAAACACTTGGTTAGTCAGAAAATGTATATCATCATCCTTCCCATTAAGCAAAATGGAAGAGGACTAATGGGCTGAGTTATGATGCTCTTCACGTCCTACTATTGGATTCAATTCTGGAGCACTACCATATGCAAAAGTAGCCACCATACAAGATATTTTTTAACCCTGACTCTGTGTTAGATTAATACTATATATTTAGAAATCCTCTCTTTTGAAGGGCTGCAGCAATAATGCACAAATAATGAATAAAGCGACCTCTGTTCTAGCTTCATATATATCATGAATGGATTTTCTGTGTCTGACTTGAGTTTTTGATCTACATATAATGCAGCGCACACATAATCTTTCCATCTGAGATCCCCCAAAGACGAGGTCTGTATGCTCTGAAAATTTCTTTGTGGGTGTCTGATTTTTCCTCCTATCGAGGGGGAGTATTGAAGAAGGGGGGGATCCATGGCTCAGCGCCAAAATAGTTTTGAAGTATCTGTGAAAAGACTCCTCTTAATCCGTTTTATTTGCTCTGCTACCTCCGAACCATTTGTCCGAGCAGAGCTCCCCAAACCCTCCGCTCCACCCAGCCATCTCAGGGATTTAGTGTGGTAGAGCAGAGGTGCAAGAGCCCACAGACAGTTAAAAAAAAGCCATCTGGCCAGGGAGGTGGTGGTGGGGGGGTTGGGGGGGGGGGTTTGGGGCGGAGGAGTCGTGCTGGGCAATCAAAATGACGGACAGCAGTGAGAAGTGTTTTGCGGGCTCCCACGTACATGCAAAGTAGCCCGACTTGTGAGCTTTCACAGCTCCCTATGGTCTCCAGGTAAACACTGATCGGCCGAGGTATGCGTGGTCTTTCCCCACCTCGGTGTGTGTGTGTGTGTGTGTTTTTGTTTGTGTATGGTAATAATGTGTTTGTTGGCTTCCTTGTGAGAGGAAAGAGTGGACTTTCTTGTGTTTACGCCCATGTCGGTGGCTCGTGTATTTGTGTGTTCTACAAAAAAGGCTGCCAGGTTTTATTTCTGTAGTTTTTCTTCTTTCTTTTTTTTGCCAGCGATGGTGTTTGGCCAGAGAAGTCAGGGTTAGCAGGTGAAATAAACAGCATCCATATTTCATGAAGCATCAACAAAAAAAAAAGAAATCCCTTCTTGGATTCGACACAGGCTCAGTTCTAAGGACACTGTGAAATGGGCGCACAATTGTTCCTCTTCGCTCTGAGCAAATATTATAATCCTATTCTCTTATGCTTTCCATCTTGCCCTCTCTCTCTCATGTTCACCCCGATGGCGGCCCCTTTCCCTGAGTGAAAACCCCTCCGAATGTGTGGAGGCTTCATTTTTCACTCTCCCTTTGGGGCTCTGTTGTCAGAGAGCAGCCCTTAGGAAGTCTTTATTTCTGCCAGGCAGGGCCTCTTGCGTTCCTCCACCCTCTCCCTCCGTTCTCATGGCTGTCCCCCCCACCTGCTGGGATCCTGATCCCAGCCGGGGCAGGGCTTCAGCGGGGGACAATTACTGCTGCTCCCCAGCTTTGATCATCTGACCACATGGAAGCATAACAGCTGACCACATGTTTCAACAGACAAGAAGACGAAGTAAAGAGAGAAAAGAGGAAGAGTTAGAATAGGCCGAGAAGAAGAAAAGAAAACCCCCCTTTGAATTTAAGTTCCAGTCCTCTTTGGACGCTTTACGGAGAGTTAGCCAGAACGGTCAAATCTGTGTTTCAGACGCTCTCCTTTGATGGTGATTATTTATTTGGATCAGGGCAACCATACTTATTACGAACTATGTCTGGCTACAGCCTCCAATAAAGTTCAGTTTCAATTTGCCACTCTTCTCTTTAGCCAGTGAGAGAGAGAGAGAGAGAGAGAGAGAGAGAGAGAGAAAGAGAGAAGCAATTTGAGGCAGCCCTTGTAAAAAGTGAGTGCTAAGTCTGCTGGTATTGTCGGCCAAATTGTCAGGACGCCAACTGGGCTCTGCTGTCGTGTTCGGAGTCTGGCTTTTTCGCAACCTAGGCCACATCCACACCTCAGATGATAAATAACAGAGGGGAAATAGCTACTAAGATATTGAGAGCAATGGTGAGAGAAATGTGTTGTCAGGCAGCCAAAAATTGATTCATTCATTCAGAATATCGGAACAAAATACAGTCAAAGTAGATGTTGTTTACGCAAATGGTAACATGAACAAACGGGGTGATGTTACACAGATACAGATAATGAAGAGTACTATTTTATGTTGATAAAAGTATTATTATTTTTTTGCTCTATGGATGTAGAAGTCGACCATGCTGGGGGGGGATATCTACTCGCAGGATCCGGGCCAAGGGGGTTAGATGGAAAGTGACGAGGCTGAGGGAGAGGGGAGGGAGCGTGCTTTGCTCTGCTTGTCAGGGATGGCCTCTTGGAGTGTCCCAATTGAGGAGGAGATCACTTTACCACATTAAGGGTGCCTCAAAAGAACCTCTTCAACGGCACTTTGGCCCAGCCTGGAAGAACAGGGCTTGTTTTGACTGGTCTGCCACCTTTTATTGTCACCACTCCGCCGCCCAACAGCTTGCTCCTGCCTCGGCTATACTGCCACTGTGGCTCTTTGAGAGAGACGCTCACGCAACATATGTGCACACACTTGTGCACAAACACATGCGTGGTGCTTGCGAGCGGGAATGCAAATGTGCGCATGCAAACATGCACATGGGCATACATACGCCCGTGTGTGCACAAAGCCACACACACACACACACACACACACACACACATACATGAAAACCCCAGGGCATAGTGGAGAGATTGGAATCGGGTTTGATGATAACACTGGTCAAATAAAGCATATGAACATTATCAACGTACTGGAGGGTGTGTGAGTGAGAGTGAGAGGGAGAGGGAGATCCACTTGTTACCTTATCTATGTGACGAACAAAATCATTTCATATATCATCAAAAAACTGCAGGACAAATTTTTGTAGTATCCTACAATTTTCCCTGTGTGATGTGTCAGATTAATACAAGGGCTGTCAGCCGATTAAAATATTTAATCAAGATTAATCGCAAATTAATCGTACATTTTTTTTATCTGTCCAAAATGTACCTTAAAGGGAGTTTTGTCAAATATTCAATACTCTTATCAACATGAGAGTGGGAAAATATACCTGCTTTATGCAAATGAATGTATATATTTATTATTGTAAATCAATTAAAAACACAAAACAATGACAAATATTGTCCAGAAACCCTCACAGGTACTGCATTTAGCATAAGAAACATGCTCAAATCATAACATGGCAAACTGCAGCCCAACAGGCAACAACAGCTGTCAGTGTGTCAGTGTGCTGACTTGACTATGACTTGCCCCAAACTGCATGTGATTATCATAAAGTGGGCATGCCTGTAAAGGGGAGACTCGTGGGTACCCATAGAACCCATTTTCAATCACATATCTTGAGGTCAGAGGTCAAGGGACCCTTATGAAAAAAAAATGTTCTTTGTCGAAATGTTGTGCTAGTTTGGAGCATTATTTAACCTTTGCATCAAGCCAGTATGACCTGGTTGGCTGGTACCAATGGATTCCTCAAAGTTTTCTAGTTTCATATGATACCAGTATCTTCATTCTAGCTTTAAAATTGAGTCTGCTACAAGCTCCGAAATATCGATTGTGTTAATACGTTAAAGAAATTAGTGGCGTTAAAATTAATTTGCTTTAACATGTTACGATCGCGTTAACTTTGACAGACCTAATTAATACTAATATTAGCAGTATTAAATGTTTGAGACACACAAATCTTTAGCATTTAACAGCCTGTTAGTGAGCAGTAGCTACATGATTAATTGTAGATGTCAGTGAATATCTGCCTTTTTAATGAGGTGAAAATGGTCAGAGTTAATATTTTTTGTACTTGTGATGACAACTATTTGTAAAAATGATCATGCTTGCATTTTATGCAAGAAAAAAAAATCAGTAGCATGAAAACTGAGTGGTTGCAACACACACACACACACACACACACACACACACACACACACACACACACACACTAATTCATAAAACCCCACAGATATTTCTCAGAAGGACTTTGTGTGTGTCTGAATGAGAGAATCACTTAATTAAATGCTTGTCTATTAAATTGAAAAGACAATTGGGATGACTAATTCCACTTATTGCTGTAATTAATATAACATGTCAGAATAAATTGAAAAAATGGTAACTCAATGTAATGCCTTTTCATTATTATTTAATATACCACGATTTAATGTAGATCCATTTTTTATATATATATTTTATGATCTGTTAATAACAGACACAAGCTTGAAAAAGCAGGTGTGCATTATTGAAAAGAAAATAAATTACATATTTCTGATCAAACAAGAAAAACAAACTAAAGTTTTTCTACACAGACGGATGGAGGGGGCGGGGGGGGGGTCACTTTATGATGTGGCCTCGACCATTTGTGTATCCTGCCTTACTTCATAATCATTTTTATCCGGCAGTTAAAAATAATTAACAAGTCATGCTCTTTTGTCGTCCACCATTTTAGGTCCTCGCTCCGGCAATGAAAGGCCTCTCCATCAACATGGTCGCGTAATAGTGTCAGGATGCATTTTAAAGTGCAGTAATTCAGCGGTTTACACGGCCTCATAAAATACCGACATGCCCCGATAATGAGAAGCATGAATGGAAACTTGGAGTTCCCTGTGGCCCCTGAGAGAGAGAGAGAGAGTGTGTGTGTTTGAGTGAGCGGGTAGATAGAAGGAAGAAAGGAAGCAAGAAAGAAAGGAGATTTTTCAAGCCACACAGCGTCTCTCTAGTATCCTGCTTTATGGCAAAATAAATGAGAACTATTCTCCTCAGTTAGGCGCATGTGCTCCCGGAATACAGACTGGTATGCAGGTTGAGACTGGCAGGACCGGGACTGAGGCGTCCCACGGTTTCCTCCTCTCTTGAGTGATATCATATGGACAAACGGCAAAGGTCACAGACAGCTCAGGCACATAACTCATCATCTTTCAGCCTGCTCTGACACTCTTTACGACGCCTGGACCTACTGACAGGCAGGCTGGCGTGTGCATTTATGTACTGTACATGGTAATATTAATCAAAAACAAGCAGTGTAGAGGCTGTATGTGCGCTTAAACGCTTGTCTTACATGTTTTTCTGCACCAGGTGATCAGTGTCAGGCATCTCGCAGAACGCGTCTTAATCTTACAGTCCCGTGCTGTCAGGGAATAAATCATGATACAGCGTGGAGGTGGTGGCAGGCAGCGTGAGTCAGAGAAGCAGTCTGCTTGACTTCACACTCGCTGGGGATCTGGTAACTCAGCAGGTAGTCCGAGTACAGATTGAAACTAACTCTGCCTTTCTGCGCTCGACGCACCCCGAGAGCGCTATTCAAGAGCACGACTGTTCCTTTATTGTAGAATAAATTGCAGTAGTTGTTTTTTATTGTGTACAAGTGGGGATAGGTTCAGGGTTTGCTCGGCTCCGAGTCATTTTCTCACAAGGTGTCAAAAGAGTTGATGTCATTCAGATTTTACTGGAATAACCTGTGAGACTGTATGAACTGTTTAAGTGATACTTGTACTGAATTCATGGCCGGGCCGGTGATTTGTTAGTCTCAGATGGTCAGTGGGCATTAGCGAGTTAATTCCTGGAATCAGCCTATGACCTTTCAGTGAGGTTACCACCACAAGGCCTGTTTTTCATCTCCCTTGTGTTTTTGTTAGCACTAACAAGATTGACTTATAGCAGATTTGCACTACTGTGCATGTCGTAACCGCTGACTAACTAGCAGTTATTCATGCGCCAAGCAGTATAGTACTGGCACGATTGTGGGACGTCTGATTTACATTAACAGCTCAGCAGTCACATCTGTGTTTAGCAGGCAACAGCTTCCAACGTGACTCAGCCAATCAAAACTATCTGTTTTCTTATATCTTCTCTTGCTTGAGGTAGTGTGTAAATCAGTATTTCTGTATAGCAGGCTGCAGTTGCTGGGGCCCGTGCCAATGAGTGTGTGAATTACACCCATGCATAAAGCTGTCCTTGTGTCCCGCTGGCCAAGAGCTACAGGGAAGCTGGAAATGATCGTAAATTAAGCAGCACTTGGCCGAGGAAATCATACAAAATCTGGGGATTGAATGGAACATTTGGAGTGATTACCAGAGACCATAAGAGGGGTTCCTATAAAGTGAGGAAGGCCGACAGAGGTGGGGCACGGGATGTGCGGTATCGGAGACTACATCACAGGCTAGTAGTGGAAGACATGGAGGAAAGGGTCAGATTTGGGATAGTAACAGTAGTAGTCCCAGCTGATGCCTGCCACTAGAGATGAATTATTCACTCGCTTGTCAAATCAATAATGACCCGGTCTTTAGTGGCCTACTCTCCCCATGCCCTACTTATCGGTTTTTGGGGGTGAAGAGGACACATCATTTTGATATTTTAGCAGTTTGCCTTCATTGTAGTGGACATGTGGCCCCTTGCTGAGGTAAATTGGTTGTCATTTTAAGGATTGTTTCAGGAAAGATTGGAACTTTGAATGGAGCGTTACAAAACAACAAGCTGGATTTGAAGTGAGCACACATGATTAATATGGCAGTTTTGTTGAAATGGAATGTGGCAAATGGAGGTGGGGAGGGGTTGAAGGGGATCCGGCGGGATGGGGGGTGGGGGGTGGTGTGTGGGGTGTTGCCATGGCTTTTAAGGGCATGGGCATGTTTGGATGGCACGGCCCACCCCCTGCCCCTCCGCCTCTGTTCATGTGTCACTCACTGTCTTCCAGCCTGTAATTTTCCATCTACTGTAACAGTCTGGGCACATCGCCACCCAGGGAACTTTTAAAATAAATAAAGAATTCATTAAATAATTAGTATCTCCACAACAATCTCTTTTGTTCTGTCAATCTCCGAGCGCTCAAAAGTCACCCTGAGAGATGGAGAGAGACAGAGGGGTGAGCGAGCGAGGGAGGGGGAGAGAGAGAGAGAGAAATTAGTGGAAAAATCAATTTAAAAAAATTAAAAGCATTGAATTTTTTTGAAACACTTTTTACTTATCCGCCATTGATTACATCTAATTGGACCTCATTTCCTGAAAATAAGTGTGTGTGTTTACGTGCATGTATGTATGTGTGTGTGTGCGCCAGCTTGTGTGTTTGTGACATTTCCTAATGGTTGGGTGCATAGATGATAACCACTTGGCTTGGAGACAGACAGATATGAAAGGCTGTCACTCTGAGCAGAGACAGCTATAATGGCTCCGTGAGTGTCTGTGTGTGCGTCTGTATATATGTGTGTGTGTGTGTGTGTGTGTATAAAAGGTGATGATAGGGGCCCACGCTTGGGGCCCGGCCATGCTTCCTAATCAAAACCCATCCGCTCGCTGGGTGCTCGTGCATCAGTGTGCTTGCTGTATGGTGTTTACATTGGGAGAGACGGAGCAGAACCACCTCTTTGTCCCCTCAGAGATTTGACATTGGCCGCCCCGTCCCCACCATATCCCCCCACCACCCTGCTGCCACCCTGCTGTATGTGGGGTTAGCAGCCTGGAACATCCTTGTATTTATTTAACAGCTTGCACACAATAATGTAAACCAGTCATAGAAAAAGGACTTGAAGTAACTTAATCAAAAAAGACTCCTTCAAGGTGGGTCATAACGTGTTGATTTAATCACATTATGTAATACGTGAAATAAGAAAGCTAGTCATTAGTACTTTACTTTTTGAGATTTCAAAGCAATATGAGACCACTTTGATTCCTCTGTGCCCACACTGAAGGTGAATTGGTTACAAAAACTGTTAAATTACATCATGTGTCAAGACACACTTTTTTTTATCTGTTCAAAATGTACCTTAAAGGGATATTTATCAAGTATTTAATACTCTTACCAACATGGGAGTGGACAATATGCTTGTTTTATGCAAATGTATGTATATATTTATTATTGGAAATCAATTAACAACACAAAACAATGACAAATATTGTCCAGAAACCCTCACAGATACTACATTTAGCATAAAAAATATGCTCAAATCATAACATGTCAAACTGCAGCCCAACAGGCAACAACAGCTGTCAGTGTGTCAGTGTGCTGACTTGACTATGACTTGCCCCAAACTGCATGTGATGATCATAAAGTGGGCATGTCTGTAAAGGGGAGACTCGTGGGTACCCATAGAACCCATTAACATTCACATATCTTGAGGTCAGAGGTCAAGGAACCCCTTTGAAAATGGCCATGACTGTTTTTCCTCCTCGCCAAAATTTAGTGTAAGTTTGGTGTGTTATTTAATCTCCTTCCTTGACATGGTTGGTATCAATGGATTCCTTAGGCTTTTTTAATATGATACCAGTATCTTTACTAGCTTTAAAACTGAGCCCGCTACAACCTAAGTTACGTTAATGCGTTAAAGAAATTAGTGGCATTAAAACAAAATTGCGTTAAAGCGTTAAAGCGTTAACTTGACAGCCCTAGATTTTTATCTAATTTTAGGAAAACTTCCATAGTATAAAGAACACACCACCATATACATAAAATCTGAGTTTAAAAAGTTGACTTTGTTATGCAACCAAACCAGGGTGATCTGCATTTATAACAGTCCCTGTAACATCCAACATTATAGCGCTACCTTTTGTGCAATCTGAGCCGCTGTCTGCCACAAATCTTTGCATGTAAACTATTAATTAGTGTCAATACAGTATCACAAAACATAATATGGCGATACTCAATTGTTAATCGATATTTCCTTACATCCCTAGCTGTAACCAACAGGTTAGTTTCAATAGTAAATAGTGACAATCTGCAAGCAGCTGAATGTGGTCCACCATTGTTTGCAATTGTGATAATTCAGAGTTAAAGACCTTGTTTACATTATTTTGTCTACCCTCTGAAAAACTGGATGAGTAATTGTGTACTTGACTCATCTGACAACTCAGATGTCAACTTTTTCCTTTCAAACTGCTGCGACTACACATGATGACCTCCGATGTAACTTTGTGCATCTACACCTCTTTAAGTGCTTCAAGTACCTTTAGTTGAATCTATTTGGAGAGATTTGTTAGAAAACTAAAAAACCAAAAGTACCCGAACACCCCAAAAGAAATGAGCTTTTATAAAACCCGACAGGACCATAAGTGGTGTTCCTGTGCACCCGTAAATGAGGCGTTTACAGGCTGTTTTTTCTGTCTTGTACTTATATTGAATGTTAAACATCACATTACGGTGTTTTATGTCGAGTTTGGGAATGTTGCCCTTAAACACTTTTTGGGCGACCGAAAGCACTTGTCGCTCCTGTCTGTCACTGCTGTCTTTTCATTTTGTGTAAGGCAACTACATCGAGTCGACATTTCGGTTTTTTTCCGAAATTAATGGGGAATTAATGATTCCGTTATTCCCCCGCTGTGCGAGGAAAGGGGGGGGTTTGGGATTCTTTTTTTTAATCGCCCAACCTCTAGAAACTGATTGGAGCAGAAAAAATACGCCCAGTCCCCTTCTGCCAGGCCTCACAATGGAGGCGCTGATTTTTTTGATAGGGTTCTATGCTGCCAGGGGGCCAGCTGGAATTAGAAGTGGATTAATAATTTTAAACAAGGCTAAACCGCTTGGACTGTCTGTCTGTCTGCTCTTTCCAATGCTTAGCCAATGGTCCGTCTGCTCCCTGACCACATCAAAACAATCCAAAAACACTATATCTTCCTAATGAAGAGGACTGGGTTTAGTTTTCGGGGCTTGCGAGTACATGAAAACATGCTTATTTAAACAGATTTCATGAGATTCTGAGTCTGAGAACAAGCTCGGATTATCAAGAAACATTTTTACATCACCAGAACAACATCCTTAAATAACTTTACTATGAGTGTAGGAGTTGTTCTGTTGTAGTTGATCAACTTTATATTCATTTTCCAAAGTTTTTCTTCTTTTACGCTTTTGATTAAGCAAATCCTGGACCGGCTTTTTAGCATTTATTATTCTTTTACTATTAGTTTGTGGTGAAATGTGATCAATCCTAATCTACCTGGATGCTTCTCTGTCTTGTTAATAGATGTATGGTGAAAAATGAGTACTTCTTGTGTCAGCTGTGTGCTTTAATGTGAGCCAGACTGTTGACTGAGTTGGTAGGAGTTGGTCCAGTGGCTGGAAAGCTAAGACCACCAGAACGGTGACCCCAGTCAGAGGAAAGATTAGGTTTAGCACCAGTGGGAGTGTTTAAATAGTGAGTCGCAGGGATTTGGGGGACGCTATTTGGAATGATCTAAAAGCAGACGAATTACCAACCGAATTTAGGTATAGTAAAGCCTGACAAATCAGGCCCTGCTGGTGACATCTCTGCACAGAACAGAACCATGTCTCAATAATCCCCATGTAATTTATGTGTGTGTTGGAGTACAAGTGTGTGTGAGGACAGACGGAAGAAGGGAGAGGTTTGAGAGAGTTTGAAAGTTCATCTCTGTGGTCATATTTGTGGGAGTTTTTGGAGTATAGATAATATTATTTGTTCTAGAGCAGGGTGAGAGAGGAGAGGAGGGGAGAGGAGGGGTCCGAAAGGGCCCAAAATGAGAGACCGCACTGCACAGGTTATTTTCCATTTTTACAAATGTTTAATCTAAATCTATTTACACTGCTTAATCTGAACAGGACAAATGCACCTCCTGAAAGCTAAAGCACGTATCAAGACAGGCATAAAGGGGGGAACCCAGACTATAGCATAAATCTATACTTTCCCCCCCTTTTAATTCAGTCATTATAAAAATGTTCTGTGAATGTAGCAGGGACATTAGCCCCCTTCTGAGCTATTATCCTGGCTGTCTGGTGTTGCAATTTCACACTCCACTGATTCCGACAAGCAAGTAGAGAGTCTGCATGCCACAGATTTCACCTTATTTAGGTAATACAGAGAAAAATCATTCCCAAGACAAGGTAAATTAAACTAGGTAGTGGACTGGCACACTGTTGCCAATTTCAACAGAATAAAGTGTCACACAGTGAGGGGAGAGATCTGCCACATAAACTTGACTGTAAAAACCTTCGGAAATGACATTTTACTCCTCTTCATAAACCTGAGTTATTTTTTTACTACTATTTTAAAACCAAAGGAAGTTTGTTCACTTATTTATTCATATTCAAAAATGTAAAAAAAAAAAAAAAAAAAAAAAATGAGGGCCATGTTCTTTATCTAATCTCAAGGTGTGAACTTGGTCGTTGAAGGTTGAGCCAGTTCCCAAATGTCACGTCTTATATCACCTTTTACAACAACTTTCCACCACCTTCATTTCTAATGCATGAACGAACGACGGCATATTAAATGTAAGTGACAGACAGGCTGAGGCTCTACATTATTTATGCTCCTCAAGAATGAAAACAAACTGTGCTGCGTGGTTAACGTTTCTCACTATTAAACTGTATTCTGACCCACACACAGCTTGAGTTATGCAGCCTCACCCTTTTGTTTTATTTACAGGAGAAATCTATCCAAATTGCGTTATCTTTTATTTGGCTCTTTTTTACGCAGCAGAGGAGAAAAAGCATCGCGTTGATTTTATTACATAACAAAAAAACATGAATAAGTCTACTCAGACAAATTAAAGAGTTAATACAGGTTTTGATATTTTTTTTTGTCCTGAGAAAAGTCGAGTGAATTTCGTTTCTGCCGACGCAACTCGGTGTTTAATTCAACTTCTTCTAATGAGGAGGTTTTCCTCTCCGGTGTACCGGCGCTTAAAGAGTTCCTTTCTATAGAAACTGGCTCTGTTTTCATTGAACTCGGGTTTGCTTGACTTCATTTGCGCCCAAAACCTTTTCAAGGATGAGACAAGTGGGTCGGTAATAATTAGAAGTGCGCACGTTTTGTTTTTTTCTGTTATTTAGAGTTGTGTGAGGCGGTGAGAGGAAGGTTGCTGCAGCTGCAAAAATGAGGCCTTGTATGTTTCTTTTAACATTAAATAGTTTTTTTTAAAACTATTAAATTAAAAAAGCATAAAAAATATAGTTGAAGTCAGCAGGATTTTATAAACAATCTGATTAAGTATAATAATAAAAAATGTGTTATTAATAATATTAATTAATTAATAATATGCCAATTCTATCAAGTTAATAATAGCAGTATTAATATTGGCAAAGTTGGACTTTTAGTCTGATTAGTATATATGATAATATATATATATATATTTTTGTAGTAAATATATTTGCCATAGAAATTAGGCAGATGGGTGCTGAAAAAAATTAAAGGGGAATAGCTTATTTAGAGGAAAAAGGGAACCAAAAAAAATTGATAAAAGTGAGTGTTATTGTCAGAGCAACAAGTCAAACTTTCCACTGACTTTGAGACTTTTCGGGGGGAGAAACTGTGGGTAGAGGTTTTAGGTTTCTAGCAGGCCCGCTGAGCTCCACTCCCTCCACCAGGAGGGAAATATGTCATCGGTCATCATAGCAGAGGATGGATAGGGTGTCTCAGAGATGCAAATGAAAATATTTGGCTATGTTCCTTTTTAACAAACAGGAGATAAGTTACAATGTCCGAAAGTCTCCTGAAGGAAAATGTGCAATATATTAAGGAGAGATCTGCCAATCACACGACCGTGCACAAACTTTGAAACAAGCACGCTCCCCTCTGTGGTGTTATTTAAAATCCCAAACCCACTGGTGTTTTACATGACATACTAAGATAAATTGTTCTCTATATGGTGACTAAGAATGTCTCTATACACCATGCACTTTTGCAATGGTTGTGAGAAACAAAGTCCCCTCCCTTTTGTTACTGGCCCTCAGAGCAGAATTGAAACAGGAAAAGCAATTATTGTAGAGATTGTCCCACAGGCATTGAAAAGCTATCAGCATGAGGGTTGGGATTGGCTTGGGGGACACCTATGGCCCCATGCATTATCCTGGCATGAGGTCGCTTTGGCAATCGCCTGCCAATTTCCACCAGCACCTGGCTTTCCCAGCCCCCCCCACCCCCCACCACCACCCTCCACCCTTCACCAGGCCCTCCTACCTGTTTCCTTTTTCTCCTCCTCCGCCCTCTCCGAACCCTGCACGCCTATTATTGTCCCAGGATGGTGACCATTGATAGGAAGAAAAGAAAATCTGCACTGTCCAGTGGCACAAAGTTGAAGACGTGCAATCACACCGTATTGTTTCCCATCATGACGGAAGTGATTGTTGATACTTCTCGGGGAGAAAATGTCTTTGACTCTTCTCTGTTGGTGTAGTTTTTGAGACAGAACCGTGAAAATACCCAAAAACCACAACAAAAATACTATGTCTAATGCTGTGAAAATATGAGCCGCTGGTATACTGTTTGGGCCAAAAGGCTCAGTGGGAGAGCCGAGTCTACATTAGTGGAAAAGTGGGAAGAAAATAACTGGTGCTATGTCTAACACTTTTTATTATGGCTGTTGAAAACCTGTATAACACAGCTGTTGAATATCACTCTCCTTTAGCAGCAGAGCCCCCCAGCACCCATCCTTACACCTTCCTCCTCTGCTGTAAGGCCCAGTTATCCAAACACACCTCATTACTGGATCACCCCTCCACCGTGGAGTAGGGCTGGAGCATCATTACATATGGAAAATCCCGGCTGCATTGTTGTTGTTGTTGTTGTGGTGGATTTACGCTCCTGTTTGCTATTATGTGTCATGCTTCCTCATCCTTACAATGGTGCCTGTGGCCATACACCGCAGATGTTAATACACACAGAAATATTTCTTATGTGGCTCCTAGCTTTGGTAAATCCCCCCGAAAGATGCTGAAAATGCACAAAGGGACACTTATTGTTTGTTTAAAAATATTTTTTAGTGATTCTTTAAATTACAGAGGAACATAACGAAACATTTGTGTGTGTTTCTCACTGGATTTTTACTTGTCTGGCATGTATTTTCAAGGTCAAATATGAGCCCAGCACTGATGTCCTCTATAAAGTAAATGTGGCATCCTTGTCTAATAGCAAACATTTATATTTTTTAATTCTTGTTTTTCGGGAAAGTAAAGAGGCATCATTTTACTTAGATCATCCTTCATTTTTTTATTTTTTTATTTCACATTCTGATGAGCAACATGCTGTGCAAGAAGTGTGTCTGCAGCGATGCTTTTGCACAAGACAGCACTTGGAAAAGTTTATCATGCAGAATATTTAGTCTCACAGAAGGTGCCAATATAGCACCATGTTAATCTGAATCATAACAGGTCTGTTCATCTTTCAGAGCTGTTAATCTTTTGGGAAATAATCACTCCAGTGTTCTTGGAGAAGGTGGCTAACAGTCGGTAATGTTGACTCTATTTATTTATTTATTACTTTTGAAGGGATTGAGAGTGTGTTGTAGAGGTAAATAAAAACGGTGCATGGGTAAATAGTCAAACTAATCTAAAAAATATTCTGTATTGCTAATGTAAGCCCTCTATTATCATCAGTGTGACCCTTTTTTCATCATGATGTGCTCCATAAATTTACATCACAAAGATTTTTTGTCACTCTATAAAAGTGACTGATTGTATTCCTTTAAATAAATAAATATATAAATACATAAACTAATGCAGGTCAACCCCCACCACCTGCTTGAATGGAAAGTTATAAAAAAAAAAACTTTACTATAAATGATCTTTCTTTTCTTTTTTTTCTGTGATGCCAGGAATCGCGCGCGCACGTGTGCAGGATCAAGCGGATTGTTATTCATAGTACTATCCCTGCATGCTCCTCATGCATATCCATAACGGATTAAAGATTGCGCAAAAACATTATGCAACCACAGCTCGCCTTTTCTCCGCGTTGATTGGCATTTCTGGGGCACAAATCGGAATTGTGCAAGAAGAGATATGGGCTACTTTTGTTTTCTCGCTGTGTCGTAGTAGTGACATATTTTTTTTTTTTTTTTTTTTGTGAAGGAACACATGCTATATAGACGGTTTATTTATTTATTGCTTATTCATTCATGCATTTGATCTACCAATCCACCCACCTATATCTATCCATCTATCGTTGTGCGCCACCACTGTGCAACATCTGTAGATATTAAAACACATGTGCGTCCCTTTCCTTTTCCCTGATGTTGCACTAACTTGCAGAGCTCTGAGCATTGCGCAAGCGCGGAAAAATCACCACGAGAGGCGATGAATGAAGTCTTTAAATAATGGAAAAGGCGCTTTCCAATTCTAATTCATTGTCTTTAGGAAAAAAAAGGGGGGGACATTAACGTCCCATTGTCCTCTTTATTTTGAAAGGCTGTTGAATATGTAATGTCCTGCTGTCCTGTCCTGTCCCCTCAGGGGACAACTCGTCCTGTGAGGTGGAGGGAGGCTCTCTCAGGTGAAAAGTTTGCTCTCAAGAGAGGTGTGTCCCTATACGCTGGCACTCAGTTACCAACTGTAAAAAAAGTTTGTTTTATGAATTTGCTTCTCCAAAGTGATGAAGTTCTTTGCATCCTCCTGCAGCTTCAAAATGTCTTTCTCTCTTTCTCCTTGATAAATTCTTGCTGCTCTTGTTCTCGCATGGATGGCAGCTCAAAAATATGTGTTCATGAGACACCACCAGCATGGTTCAATAGACATTTGAGACATACAGTACACTGCATTGGTTTTGTCAAGAAATAGTTTTTTAAGTTATATAACAGAGGAACAGACACTGTATTGTGGGAATCCCTCTTGATGGATCTGCAAACATGCTACTTATTTATACTTGCAGGTCTCATGTGTCCCTGTTGGCAACAAGCAACTTTTGCCAAAGAGACAGTTGTGCCATGGCTTTAATTAAAGATCTAATTGCAGATGGTGATAGTTTAGCGTATACTCATTGTTTAAACCTCAACAACATTACCCCTTCTCCAATAACCTCATAAAACTGCACTCCTTAGGGGGGACTTCTTGTTATTGTTATCTTGTTATTTTGGTGGAAGAGCAACGGCCCATTAAAAGGATGTCAATTGCTCATTTACCCATTTACCACCTCTCAAAAGTGTTGAAAATTATATCTGTCAAAAGACAAACGCAAAACACAATTGCCGAACATCTGCTTTGCTGAATGAGCCTTCACTCCTGGGACCTATTAGCGTTGATTCCTGCTCCTGCATCCGATAAGGAATTCATCAAGTTTCTGACACCCAGCCAGATGTTGGGGAATTAGCGCTGTCTCCTGTTGGACATCCTACTAATAGTTTGTCTTTCAGACCATATAGCATGAAGAGGAATATTACTTGAGAGAGGTGGATGTTATGCTGTAAATGATGGCCCCTTGGTGTTTTTTTTTTTTTTATTGTGCACATTTTGCACACTATGCACTGTAACATAAACAATGAATTTGACTGATCTACTTGCACTTCTGTCAAAGTACAGTATGAAAGCTTGAGGAGCTGAACTCAATTGGCTGGTCGACCACTTTCACTCACTTCCTTCCTCATGTGCATGAAATGCCTGCAGGCGACACTATACAGTATGACGGGGTATATGTAAATGTCTCTCAGGAGTCAATTGAAGAATAATTGAACTCAAAGACAAAGCACATTGTGTTAATCAGTTTGCATCACAAAAGCCATGAAACACGTTAAAATATAAAGAAAAGACGCACCGTGGATTAAGGTACTTTTTGTGAATGCATATTCAACACCCCGCTGGAGGTGAAATAAGCATCGATAATTGGCAGCCACATCAACTTCCGCGCAAATGGAAAGCCCCTCGTTTAAGTAATTATCAGATGTATGTTAGCTCTTATGCAATTACTTGTTTATCAAGCCACATTTTCCCTCCCTTATGATGTTGCAAATCCATCTCACTTCAATCTAATTGTCACGGTGCGTTTAGTGACAGGCTTAATGTCTTGATTAAAGAAAACATCGTGCCATAAATAGCTCCAGTAATCCACTATGTCAACTTGTTCCGTTGCCATATGTGGAAAGATAAAACCCTGCGTTTCACACACACATCATTCTCAGATGGCGGAATTAAGTCATGATTTTGGCAGCATCGTGTCTATTTAGGAGGGAAAACTCGAACATGCATGGTGTGTTGTTGCTCATGCGTAAAGGCAGTCTCATATCCAAAAAGATTCAGATCAAGTGCCCTTGATGAAGAAGTCTGTGCAGAGCCTCCTCCAGCTTTAATAGTGCCAAAATAAAAGCCCCAAATGTAAAAGTGCAGCTTTAACTTGTACACACTTTGAATTCATTAAAGGTCCCATATTATAAAAAATTGCGATTTTCATGTTTTTTTATTATAAAGCAGGCTTAAATCCTATATAAATACTGTGAAAGTATCGAAACACTCAATCCACAGGGAAATACACACAGCCCGTATTCAGAAACTCTGCATTTGAAACAAGCTGTTAGGATTTCTGCCCATTCATGATGTCACGACCCTTGACACAGTTTTAAACGTAAAACATTCTAAATGTGTACCAGTTTATTTCCTGGTTGCAGTGTATGTGAATGTCATCAGCTGACAGGAAGTACACATGGACCCAAGCTGTTGACTAGCAATGTTAATGCAATTCTGTTGCAATTCCGTCAAAATGCGCTAAAACGGAGCGTTTCAGACAGAGGGTAAATACAGGTATATTCAGGTCGACAGTATGAGGAAAATAAAGTTTTTTTGAACATTAAAGCATGTAAACATGTTCTATTAGAAACACAAAATACAAGTATGAACTGGAAATAAGCATGACATGGGACCTTTAAGATAAAGTCTGTGCGTCTAATAATTAGCCTGCCAAATTATGAATGGGTGATGAATTAGCCACTGTTTATTATTAAGATCACAGCCTGCGTTGCGGTAAATAGTCATGTAACAAACTAATCTAAAAAATTATTCTGTATTGCTAATGTAAGCCCTCTATTATCATCAGTGTGACCCTTTTTTCATCATGATGTGCTCCATAAATTTACATCACAAAGATGTTTTTGTCACTCTATAAAGGTGACTGATTGTATTCCTTTAAATCAATAAATACATAAACTAATGCAGGTCAAACTTCCCCACCACCTGCCTGAATGGAAAGTTATAAAAAAACAACTTTACTATAAATTATCTTTTCTTTTTTCTCTCTCTGAAATCAGAACATCCATGGTGTGTTGTTGCTCATGCGTAAAGGCAGTCTCATATCCAAAAAGATTCAGATCAAGTGTCCTGCTAAAGTGCCCTTGAGCAGAAGTCTGTGCAGAGCCTCCTCCAGCTTTAATAGTGCCAAAATAAAAGCCCCAAATGCAAAAGTGTAGCTTTAACTTGTACACACTTTTGAATTCATTAAGATAAAGTCTGTGCGTCAGTCTCATATCCAAAAAAGATTCAGATCAAGAGTCCTGCTAAACTGCCCTTGATGCAGAGAGAAGTCTGTTTAGAGCCTCCTTTCACTGTACAGCTTTAAATAGTGCCAAAATAAAAGCCCCAAATGTAAAAGTGCAGCTTTAACTTGTACACACTTTTGAATTCATTAAGATAAAAGTCTGTGCGTCTTAATAATAATTAGCCTGCCAAATGGGTGATAAATTAGCCACTGGGTTTATTATAAAGATCACAGCCTGCGTTGCGTGACAAAAGGCGTTTGGGAACCTGCTTGTGTCTCTTTATCCTCTTAGAGCGCGCTCTGCCTTCTTAGCCAGCAAATACTCTGCGACTGAGAAGAAGAGGAGGAAGGAGGAAGGTAGAAGGGGGTTGACCAATCAATCCGATATCAAACTTCAGCGACATGTGCGAGCCCGGAGTACAACTCGGTCCTATTTTTATTTTCCTGCAGAATACAAACACCCCCAGCAGCCCCCTATAGGCATGGAGAGATTATGGGCTGCTGCCATCCTCTGGGTCCGCACACACCACAGCAGCTCCACTATAGCAACCCATAAAATAACTGGAGATGAATGAGCGCTAACGTTATTCTTGCTGCAGATACACAGCCGCCAGTCTTCACACAACTGCATCCACGTGACCGTCACTGCTTTCTAATCCATTGAGAATCCACCAGAAAAGAAGCCTTTCATGTTTTTCTCTCTCTCTCTCTCTCTCTCTCTCTCTCTCTCTCTCTCTCCCACTCTCTTCTGGATTGAATGGCTTGCTCTGGTTTCCTCATATAATCTGGAAACGATGACATGTATTGCGCGTCAGCATAAAGCAAATGCATGCATATAGAGAGGAAACAGAGGAAAAGCACAAAAAAAACAATGTTTTATTTGCAGGATCCATTAGAATGACGCTATAACGCCTGGTGTAAAAACAAATAAAACACACATATGATCCACGTTGAGATGTATTGCTCGTCAGCATAAAGCAAATGCATGCATATAGAGAGGAAAACACAGGATAAGCAGGAAACAATGGTTTATTTGCAGAATCCACCCAGTTTAGAATGAACGCCTGGTGTAAAAACACATATGACCTACGTTGAGATGTAGCAATGTTTGCGTTTTATTTATTATCATGATCATATTTGTCTTCTTCCCTTTATGATGATCACCTATACTGCTGGTCAGAGCGCATGCAGCCTCCTCTCGGGTTTTAGATGCATGCGTAAACGTGCAGCCTCCATGTGAGCCCGCCGTGTTTTTGGAGGAAGCCGGGTCTCGGTTATTTGACGTCACGGTGTCTGAGAGGGGGAACTTAAAATGTGCGACTAGACGAGGAGGAGGAGGAGGAGGAGGAGGGTGAGATGAGGAGAGGAGAGGAGAGGAGAAGAGAGGAAGGGGGGTGAAATAAATGAAATCAAACGGAATGCAAAGGTTGCGCTTGCGCAAAAAATCAGAAAGAGAACTTGAATCAATATTCCCAAATCTGAAGGATATTGTGGGTGTGTGTTGGTTTGAAGCACCTTGTGGGGGGTTGGTGTAAAAAAAATGCTCCTCTGCTTTTAGAGAAGTAAAGTCGTCTCTTTTTACAGCAGTCTTTCAAATCACACAGTGTATTTTTGGTTTCCTGCATTCATGCGGATATGTCTTTATAAAACCATTGGGTGAATAGATAGTGTGTAATATTTAGAGATGCAGAGCATGTGCATGAGCCGTTGTTGTTGATTCCAAACGGATTTTTTTCGCCGTTTAAATGCTTATTATGGCGCCCATTGATGTGCGGTAACTTCCTTTGGTTGTTTTTATGAAGCGGTTCCTTGTTAATCGGGTATAGTGGGAGACGACGAGTCATGCAGCGATACGTTTGGCAAACGGATCCCCACTCCACTTTCACGGTCACACTGTGTCCTCAGTTGCCCGTCTTCCATGCAGTCTGCACGTTAAAGGAGCATCATTTGTGAGCGCTCGTTTATTATAATAAAATAGAAAAAAAACAACTTTGCATGTGCAACTTTTGCAGCCATACACGGATGACCCACATCCCCCCCAACCTAAACCCCCTTTTCTCTGCCAAGAAGTGGCTCTCTAAGTTGCTCCCCCCAACCCAATATTCCCATTCACACACACACACACACGCACACACACACACGCACACACACACACACACACACACACACACACACACACACACACACACACACACACACACACACACACACACACACACACGCACACACACAGCCAAGATACTAAGATGGCGCCTTAATCAGTGTCAAGTTCAAGTGACTCCTACTAGTCTGATACAAACAGCATGGCAAACAGTGTTGGCCAAAAGATGCAGGGGAGCAGAACAACAGGGTGATAATAATAATAATAATAATAATAATAATAATAAACCAACGTCGCAGTCTGAAAGTCGCTTTTCATAATGTTTTTTTAATTTCAGTCAAAATTATCCGTTCACATTTCTTCATAAATAGTTGGTAAAACAAATCAACCAACATTACAGTATAGCCTAAAAAGTACAAGGAACCTTTTGCCTCTGGTATAGCTAGATAGGCTAAACGCATAGGCCTGCTGTTGTATAACAGGGTTTGCCTCAATGTGGCACAGTGACACAGTTCATCAGTAAAACAGTTTTGCTCTTCAGGAATAACTTGGTAGTGTGACCCATTTCTCCCAGAAAGTGTTACAACATCACATTCTAGCTGTGTTTATAATACATCAGGTATTTTTCGCTGACCTCTGGACATGGGGGCAGAAAGGTGGTGGGAATAAGAAAAAGTACTTCATTTAAATTAAGGTATAGAAAATAGCATATAAAACATATATTCCTTAAATTATTTAAATAAACTTATTTCATATATCACTGTCACGAGGTACCGTTTTTTTACATTTTATTTTAAAAGTAGTGCTGGTGGTCTGAAATTGTTCTCGTATGAGTACAATATACTTTGTGTATGCATAATATTTAATTCTTGAGAATAGGTTACAATGCAATGCTGTAACTCTTTTTGCCACTTGAACGTATTCTCCCACATAGATCTAGAATTCCTTCCACTAAAATTTTTTGTTAAACACAAAAAAATGTCATCTTGACAAAGTTATTTCACACAAAACAAGCAAATGTGTAATCAAACTGCTCTATGCAAACACCACAACAAATAACACGCTTAGTTTTCACAGAAGAATTACATTTAAAACAATGCAAGCTGACAGACAAAAAAACTTTTTTTATTTTTGAAGATACTGTTGTTGTGACAGTTCCATTGTTGCCGATGCACACATTTAAACATACTTGCACAAAGACACTGCTGGAACTATAAAGAGAGCCATACTGGCGCATAATATCTGGGTGCTTGACCCGAATTTGAAATACTCAAAAATGCTGTCACCTTGATTTGGAAAATCATGAACTTCACACACTCGTCTAAGACCTGTATAGGAGTGCAATAGGCTGATGGGTTTATTCTTTTTTTTTTTTTTTTTAATCCAGTACTGAGTTTATGCTACGAATTGACATCTATTTCTGATTCTATAAACGTAAAATACACAAAAAAGTTTAAATTTTAAACCAAAAATAAAGATATCAAACAGAACCGTTTTATAGCTTCTGCAGCTCAACTGAACTCAGTTCTACAAAGTCAATGATTTTACATGTCAATGGTCTCATAAAGAAAAATAAAAGTGACGGAAATATCTGCATTATATATAGACAAATCCATAATATTCATATAGATGATTTCTTCGATCCAAATAAGACACATATAGGCCTATTGGTTAAAAAGAAAAAAAAAAGAAAAAAACAGAAGGATACAATCGCGATGTTGGAGCTTTAGAGTTTATCATTTGTTCAATGTTAAGCTGGTTATGACCAAAACTGTACAGTTCTTGTTAGAAAACATTTCCATAAATATCATTTAAGTTTCAGAACTCATACCCATAATTAAATTACAAATTGATAAATATGGCATCATGGATATGTATTTACAACGGTATTAACAAAAGGCAACGTTATATTCAACGGTAACAATCGTAACCTAATACCACATTTCTCCACCTGAAAACGGACGTTGACAATAGATTCGACCCCATCAAACAAGGAAATACATTCACGAGTATAATATTTATTTAGGATTTTTTTTTCTGTGTTCAAGTTCATGACAAAGACTTTGGCACGTTTCTTAAGACTGTTTGAAAGTTCCAACAATCAATTTGTAGAGAGGCGACAATTAGCGCGTCACCGTCACCATATAAAACAGCGTGAAATAATCTTTCCTTTTTTATTCTTATTTTTTTAAATAAAAATTTTGAGAAAATACAATAAAATGAAAAATAAAACAATTTTTTTTTCTGTAAACTAAAAGATAAAAAAAACATTTATTAATACTGAGAAAGTATTACGTTTTTATTTATTCGTGATTTTTTTTTATTATTATTTGATTTCCTCTCAAAACTGCAGGAATAAAAGTCAAATTGTTTCGTGATCCTGAGAACGGACGTGGCCTGCTTGGTGCTGGCTTTTGCTCTCATCTCCTGTTGTTGTTGTTGTTCCAATCCCATTTGTGTGTATGTAGGAGTGTGTGTGTGTGTGGTGTGTGTGTGTGTGTGTGTGTGTGTGAAGAGAACAGGAATAGTGTTTAAGGTTTTTATCCTCTTTTATCCTCAACCTCGGGTCCACATTGAGAGAGAGGCTTTTTGCTCTTCTGACTTCAAACGTACCATTCATTAAAGTTTGGTGCCAGTCCTTCGCTGTGGCCAGACGTGTTTTGAACGGCTAACGGCGGTGTTTTTGTCGGGTCTTCGGTGTTTGCTGAGACCAACACTGGCGGTGTGGACGACTCGTATCCAGAGCTGGCTGCTGGAGACGATTCAGATCCTTGAGACTCGTGTACCTGCAAAAAAGAGAGAGAGAATGAGCTCCTGACGCATAAGATGCATTACGCACCAAACCAAGTGGCTCATAATAGAAGTGTGTTGAACTTAAATGCGGATTAACTCTGGATTTCATAGAGCTACTATAACAGTAAACACACAGCAAAGTTGAAACAGGCACAATGCAAAACATATCCATTAATGTGTAGCTGAAAATGTAGTTTAAAAAATATGAATGAGGAGAGAGCATTTACGCATTTCTTTTATTTCTAATAAAAGGCTTCAAGCTGTGAATCAAAGAGTGACAGACATGTGGGAAATATTCATTCACTGATATATTCCACTTCTTTAATTAAAGAGTTTAAGTGTACTATTATAGACTAAATCACATCTTAAATGTTGTTTTTTTTGCTGTGTGAAAGTGCTACAACATCTTTAAGAAATGCCTGAAGTTGTGATCCTGTGTGTGTCAGTGGAGGAGGAGGAGGAGTGGAGTGTGTGTGTGTATGTATGTGTGTGTTAATGTGTTTAAGGAGTAATGAAGACGTTAATTACCTTCATGTGTTTCCTGAGAGAGCTGGGGTGTGTGTATGACTTGTCGCACACTTTGCAGATGTATGGCTTGTCTGATGTGTGCACATGCATGTGCTTTTTCCTGTCGCTGCTGTTGGCGAAGCGTCTGTCACAGCCATCAAATTCACACTTAAACGGCTTCTCACCTGCAAGGATTAAACACACACACACACCATGGTAAATACACACCCGATGGCCCGTTCGCACAAACAAACTCCTCATTGTAACACCACATGTAAAAGCACGCAGATGTAAATTGTCTGCAGTCTGTTATATAACAGGAGTAACCTACATTTTCGGGGCTCCACTACTCCACTCTGCTCTCTGCTCTGTCAGGCTTTATTTATTCAAGAGGCCTGCTCCTTCATGCTACTACTGGCCTGCTCTGTGCAGTCTGCTCCTATATAGTAAACACTGAATCAACAGGGCATCTTCTAACCTGCACTATATATGTCGAGCTGAACAAGAAGCTGATTCCTTTATATCATTATATAATTGTATACGACGTCCAGAAAGCACAAGAGTCCTAACTCTGCCAAAATAGCCTCAAAGCACCTTAAACTTCAACACGTGCGTATAAAGTACCCTATATCTTTATATATCGTACACAACTTCTTAGCATATAAAAGCTGCATTACCTCTGTTTACATTACATCTATTTTTATATTTTATACTTCTAGTGTAACACTTCTGCTTATATTTATTTATTACATCTACTTTACCTGTTTTATTTGCTTTATAACTGTGTGTTTTTACCTGTTATATGTTGTATCTGCCTTGTTTAGTCTTGTCAAGTATTTGTTTTAAAAAGCACTGACCAGAAGAAGTGGCAAACTGTGAATCTCGTTGTATTTGATACAATGACAATAAAGTTTTCCATTCCATTCCATTCTGTTCTATTCTATTCTATTCTGTAGGATATTAAGACAGAGTTGCTCAAAATAACCCACATTTTTTTGCATTAATATTGAGCCAACACTAATTTATAACTGTATGTAGAAATAAATCAGAATAAACTGCACTAATAAACAATTTGGAAACATGATACATGTTGGCCCACTTGTAAACAACAAAAACATGCACTCTTTTTTTGGAGCATTCTGAAAACAAGACACGTGATTTTTCCTCATTCATAACATAGTTTCACTTCAACTTCATGTTATTTATTACCATCATGATGATATATATATATATAATATATATACTCGGTTTTCCTACCTGTATGTGTTCTTTTGTGGATTTTCAAATTTTCCGATCTTGCGAATATTTTCCCACATCCGGGGAACGGGCACGGGAAGGGTTTCTCGCCCGTGTGCACACGGATGTGGTTGACGAGTTTGTACTTGGCCTTAAAAGATTTCCCCTCTCTGGGGCAGTCCTCCCAGAAGCAGATGTGGTTGCTCTGCTCGGGCCCACCGACGTGCTCCATGGACACGTGCGTGACCATCTCGTGCATGGTGCTGAAAGTCCTGTCGCAGGTCTTTTTGGGTCTGTTCATCTGGTTCTCGTCTATCCACTTGCAGGATAACTCTTGTTTGATGGGTTGCCTCATGTATCTGAAGAAGGCCCCCGGACCGTGATGCGTGGGCACATTCATCCCGTGCATGTTCATGTTGATGGGGTGAGTGTAGTTGTGCAGCTGAGCACCGTAGGGGTCCGTGCGAGGGCTCGCGACCGGACGGTACGGATCTGGTCGTCCGAAAATGTCCCCGCGTAAGCCGAGATGCATTTGGCTGTGTCCGCTCGGTGAAGTGTGGCTCACCCCCTGGTCGTGAAGTCCTGGAAACAACAGATGTCCCGGGTTATCGGTGATCCCCGGTGGCCCGTGGAGGCTCCCCGCAGAAGATGCAAAGATCCCATGCTGTGCGCTCGGTGGTGCGGACTCTCCGACTCCGACACCCCGGTTCCGGAAGAGAAAGTCCCGCGTCGAGTTGAACGCTCCGCCGCCGTACGAGCCCACCTGCCCGCCGTGAGTGTGTCCCAATGCGGCCGCATATCCACTGGCTTGCGGGGTGAAAGCTGACGTCTGGCTGGAGGCGATGTCGTGCGCCACGGGGCTGATTTTGAACGCTGCGGAGTGGGGGGAATCGGTGAAGGGATTGAGCCCCAGACCCGGGTCTCTGTTCCCGATGTCGTGGTGTCGCGGTGCCCCGAAGCCCCCCACTCCTAACGATGCAAACTGCGGACCGCTATCAAGCAGCATAGTCATGAGAGTGAAGCAAAAACTTATAGGAGATGGGGAAGAAAACAGAAAATAAAATTAAAATCCAGTGTAGCTGCAGACGCTGCGACCGAGATTTAACCACGTTTTTGCACACAAAAAAAATAAAATAAAAAACAAACGAGCCAGTGGAAAAAAAAAATCCTATGCGTAAAAAGAGTTGGGAGAGAAAAAAAAAACTCCCGTTGACTGCGATCCGTGAGAAAGAGGATCAAACTTCCCCCCCTTTCCAGGCGGATGATGTCCTTGGACTGATAAAGTCAATCACTCACTCCCAGAACATAAATGAACTCGGGAGGCAGTGCTACGTCAGCCAATCAGCGCGCAGCTACTCCTCTGACACGTGACCGCGAAGGAGGGTGTTAATTGGCTAGATTTCTGGTGATTGGCACAGTTTGCTATTGAAGATGGCAGGTCGTCTCAATTGGTTTCATTTGATTGGCTCTTACAGGCGTTATTTTTGCAGGTATAACGGAGCACTCTAGCGTAGATCCTGGATATGTTATAATGTGTAGCATGTCTTATTGCAGCCACCACACTCCTCAAGAAACTCACAAGCAGTTTTTTATAAATACAAATAAACAGAAGAAGGTGCATGCTATACTGCAGTTTTTTTTAACAACCGTGAACCTCAAAGTTTGTGTTATTTACAGAAACAGTTAACGAAGTTATTTTGCAAAATAAAATGCATTTAGTTTGTCATATTGATATTATTCAAATGCATTAAAAAAACTTTAAGGCAAACTTAACTTTTGATCTATCCATCTATCCATCTATCTATCTATCTATCTATCTATCTATCTATCTATCTATCTATCTATCTATCTATCTAACTATCTAACTATCTATCTATCTATCTATCTATCTATCTAATATATATCTTTGACTTATCTGTTATTTCTTTCTTTCATGTGGCCAGTTTGGCTCTTATTAACTGAAAACTTGAATGTACTTGGCACAGTTCCAAACTGTGGCTTTCTTGAAGCCGCTTGAAAGGGGAGGGGGGTATTTTTTTTTGTTTTTTTTTGCAAAAGCTCTATAGGGGTGTAAGACGGAGGAATAAAAGACAGAAAGAAAGATGGCAGTAATTGTAATATCCTGAGATTTTTTTCGCTCAGCCAAAAAATGTCGTGCCATTGAGCAAGTTTCACAGAGCTGCCGCTGACTCGCTGCAGGACACATAAAATCTGATCAAGTTCAGAGACGCGCTGAGTGCTTCAAGCGGCGCTTTTTAACTCCAAGCCTTTCACATCCTTTCCCCCCTCAATCTGTCCCAGGAAGGAGCTCACATTCTTTATTTTAGAGGGATCTGGACCCCAAAAAAAAAAAATAGAAAAAAAAGAAAAAGAAAGAAAGAAAAAAAAATCTTCAAATCAGTCCTCTTCATTCTGCTTTCGCCCTCATCCTCCCGCATTCACTCCAGAACATTTCCTCGAGAAAGAGTTATAGATTTGAAAAGGTGAGTTTTCTTACTTATCCGTCGTCTTCTTTCTGTGTTGGGGGGCCATGACGCAGGCCTGTGTGGAAGAAGAACATCTACACTTTATTATTATATTTAGGTTGCATGGGATTTAGTTTTCATGCATAGACTGCTCGCTGCTTATAGGCCTGTTACTCATATGGTAATTTAATTGTTGCAAGGACCTGCATACCTCTGTTTTGTTTTTTTGTGGCCGTCGTGCACATTAGTACAACACTTGCGCTTTTTGTACATAACCTCGACAACTTATCTTGGAGCAAAACGACGAATGAGATTCACTTCATCTCCTTTTCCTGCGTAAAGCTGCTCTCTCTCTCCTCTTCTCTCTCCCTCCCTCTCCCTCTCTCTCTCTCTCTCTTTCTCTCTCCCACCACTCACAGTTTACTCCTCCCTTCACTCTCACACACACTCGTCTTCTCACACAGCATGCGCGTGCACGAGCACACACTCACACACACACACACACACACACACACACACATAATCCTGCACGCACACAGTTTTGCAGTTTTTGCAGTAGAGATTTATGTGCGACCTTTGTAAACTTTCACAAGTGACAAGCAGCCTGTTAAGTTTTTCTCTGTATCCCCCCCCACCTCCATATTTTATTGGCTTGTTGAAACGTGAAGGCCCCGTACGCCACTTAAGGTTACGTTGCCGTGTATTTGCAGCTCATATTATCACAGTATAACGTGGTTTATAGATGAGTCACAAATGTTTGTGTGCGACAGAGACAGCAGCCTCGGCACTGAGGAGCTGTCATCAACTACATAGGCCTATAATGTAAAGCAACTGTTGCTCGAGAATTACATTTAAAACTACTGATATCTATTATTTAATTAATTCTACAAATGTGGCACTGTGAGCTTGAAACGAATTTTCTATTTATCTATCTTTCACGAGCATCTAAACAAATCTAGATTGCAAAGAATATTAGGTCATATTTGTTTTTATTTTAATTTCCTATAAGAAAATATATAAAAAATCGACCTCTTCCTGCCTGAAAGGAGCAGCTCACTGGCGCTCCTTTCCTACTATATTTTTACTGAACAATAGAAAATGGGGAAAGTTTAAAAGAAGGGGAAAGACAGCTTCATAGGCCTTTTTTTTTTTATAGAGCTGCACTTTTGTTAACCGTTTGTCTCACTCACACCAGACATTTTTCCCCCAGAATATTTTACACCGCTCCTCCGACATGCCCTTCACATTTCCACCTCTGTTTTTTTAAATATCTATTTTTATTTAATTCTAGTAAATTTTAAACAGCTAAATGTTCTACTTTTGCAACCACGTGATTTAATATATTTATAATAACCTTTAAAGATGTCCATTTTAATTGCATAAAATGATTTATTGAATATTTTTCTATTATAGGCCTGCGTGGTGCAAATGTCCCACACCGTCTAAAAATCGTTAATGATCATTTAAACGTGCGTAACGCAACGTGCTTCATTCTAGCACGTATAATTCTGCAGGACTATGTGTAATTTGGTGATTTAGTTATCTCTGCTGGGATTACCTCATTGGGCGTTGGGATAGCCCCATTGGTTATAACATAATCTTCTTCATACTGAGCATGCGCGTTACCTTAAAATATCACAATATTGTAGTGTGCATACCTCTGTGACAGTAGGCCCATGCTGTTGGAAAAGAGCAGAACATAACCATCAGCCCTAAATGGTAAACAACTCACATTTATACATTTATTCTAACTAGATGTGTGATTTGATAAATGACTTAAAGATGCATGATCATTATTTTTTTATACAAAGAAATGTGCCTATAGCAGCCCAATCGTCTGGATTTTTTTTTCTTATACAGCAATGTAGAGTATTTTTTTTGTAGTCCATGTTGTCTGGCCTGTCGCCTGCTTGGCTGCAGGCTGCTTGTGCTATAGAAGAGTTTGTGGACTTGAAGTTAACTCAATAGTGACCAGACAAAAGTGAAATCTTCATCTCCCGAGAACAATGGCAAAACCATAGCCCTGTAGTACTTCCATTTACCAAATACCACTTTGTATGAATGTGTTTCCATTTAAAACAGGCAGAAAATTGTCAATGCATCCCTACGGCACAGCTAAATGAACAATATCGTCATTCACTGTTTATTGTGGTGCAGTTTTTTGCTGTGGTTTACCTCTCAGACTATGTTTGATTTAATACTACATCCTCCATGACAATTCTTCCCAGCTCTCTGACATTCTGCAGAGCCCCCAACAGTATAAAGACTCAGCTTCTGGTCTGCATTCATGCTGTAATCCAGTAGATTTCATACATTCTCAGAAGAAAAATAGATTTCGCTCACATTTGTTTCAGCAAGAATACTGTTTATGCATGCAACATTTGCGTCCACTTATTTTTCTGAATGCTTTTCACAAAACAAGTATTTGCGTAATGCTTTGTGTTTTTCCAGCATAATAAAATGCTATTTTAGATTTCTGTGCAAGTGTAGCAGCTGATAATGACGAGGAATTTTCCACCATAGATGCTAGAGCTTTACATGACGAATGACAATTTAATTGTCTCGTAATTTGGAATTTCACAATGCAATGCATCGCTATCGGGCATATTTTTGTACTGTGTCTGCTTTTTGTTCGTCATCGGAGACACAGAAATGTTTTGTCATTCCGCATTTGCTTCGTATTGTTCGTACAGTACAAGAGTAACCGCACAGATTCGTCATCTACTGTATATTTCCTACATTATATGGTCAGCTGTGTGTTGAGTGACTGCTACAGTACCGGTGTTTGCCTTCATATGGCTGATGGAGAGGGCTAATTGACTTCTTGCTGTGATTTACTGGAGCATCTGTCTGCAAATGGACTCATCCCAAACCTGTTAATTCATCTAAATTTCATAAAGTCATGGCAAAGACTGTGCACTGCCATCCCTCATCAATTATAATATCTCAGCACTACTCTACACCAATGCATGCAGTTGTTTAAACAAACACACACATGCATAAACACACACACACACACACGCACACACACACACACACACATACACACACACACACACACACACACACACACACACACACAGGCATTCTTGACTGTACCACATATATGAACATATTAAATCTGTGTCTGTCTGTCACACACACACACGCACACACACACACACACACACACACACACACACACACACACAGATTTGGATGATATATTCTTATGCTCCCTATCTTTTTCTCTTTATTTTCTTGTGTTACATTGTGCATTAACCAACCTGGTGATTCGTATACACACTGGGAACCGTATATTATGTTTATCACCTTTTTGCAAATAGTTTTCCCAAAAAGGCGATGCACGTTATATATATTTTTTTATAAATGTATTTATTCATTTCAGGTATAATGAAAAACAAAGAACATTAAGGAAATGCAAGTTATTTTAAAAATGATTCTTCTCATCGCCATCCCAAATTAGCTAAATTTTCAGTCCAGTTTGCAACATGGCGTTACACTGTAACTCTGACATTTGTTTTCTGTTTCCTTCCATCCCTGTATATCGCCCTTTGTCATTCATTTGCTCCATATTCACTGCACTGAGAGTGGCTGAGGTCTTATGGATGTAAAGAGTATCCCCTGACATGAGTGTTTTGATAGTTGGGAGTGATATTTAGTGTGCAACAGTCACTAGGATTTTGTCCGGCCTGTCAAGCAACCAACATAAATGACCGAACTCATAAAGCTGGAGGGCTGGGAGGGACTGCAGATGTCAAAATGATAGAATTTGTTTCAATGTAGATATTTAAACTGGAGTTTTGTGTGTAGTTTCCAAATTAAATAACTGCTACGCTGTCACAGATTTTGCATATTTTTTATCAAGTTTAACAAATAATACTGGAAAGATGTTCTAGTAACACGACAAAGCCCTCGACTAAGTAAATATACAAATATACCTGTTTGCATGTCTTGGCTAATACTTTTATAATTTGATTGATTATCGCTGTGAAGCTAACCTAACATTAATCCTATGAAATTAAAATTTGGCAAATTCTAAACTTATAAATTTACAAATTAAATACATATGATGTTATTAGACTATACTGTATTGTAGTTAAATGAATAGACTGTTAATTTATGGAAAAACTGCTTATTAGGTTAATTAAGTTCTGACCACATTAAGGGTTGAACATTCAAGCAAATTTAGATATATGAGCCTTTAAATCATCTTAGCCCTTTATTAAAAAAAAGTATTACACATAAGCTGCAGTTATGAAATATATCACACACTTGCTGTGACTAAACAGAATTGCTGAATGAAATGATAAAAGAGAAAGTCCTCTTTCTTGTTTTGCAGCAGATGAGGAGCTGGACTGATTTGGGCTGCAGGTCTGTCAATTGCTTTCTGCTTTCTGAATGACAGATTGGAAACTTTGGGTTTATTGGCCTTTAACCCTCAATCATTATCGGAAATGCATCGGGTTAAAGGTTGACAAACATGAGCGTCCATTACAATCATGACGGAATTAGGCCAGTTCTGGGCATGTCTACTATTTTGCGGCACTTAATGTCAAGTGGGCCCCCTTGCTTTGTCTCTGCCTAGGATCCACTGCAGGTGACGTCAGCATAACAATGTGGAAAAAGGATTTTTTTTTTTTTATTTTAAGAAAAGGTTGAAAATTCTACCAGCTATTCAGCTCTTTTAGAAATAAGGATTTTTTTTTATTCCCACCTTAAACCTATAAGCTGCAGTCCAGAACCCACGCCACGTCGTGTAGATTTAAATAAAAGCAACAGATAAAAGTATTTGGCTAAAAGTGGAAGAAAGTGCGCTGATAAGAATCAAAGCAAAGCGAGGAGGAGACGTGCAGAAATCTGGTGTTCTGCTGCTGCTGCTGCACCAGAGAGCAGCGAGCAGAGCTGGAAGCTGCTGTCCTCACAGCACCCCAAAGTAAGAAAGTTTATCAGAGTTTCCCAGGAACAGTGGAAGCTGCTATATGTCACGTTTCATCATTTACATTTTTACATAACCAAATTTTACATTTGTGCTTTAGCCTGCAAGAAGACGCACAGTGCACTTCAGATGATTATTAATGCATTAAAGCTTAATGGGGGAAAAAAGGGTGTATGTGTAGAAATAGTTAGAGGTAAAATAGTACATCCTGTTCTCCCCAGTGACACATGCTGGAATCTGAAATAACTTTTTCCAATAAGATGATTATTATATTTTGGTGGTCCGGTGTCATGTTAGGACTACTTGTTGCATTATTAAACTTTTATTTTTCGTTGGTTATTAGTCCAAAAAGTAATTCCCTTGCATGAAAATAAATTAAGGTGAAGCAAAGATATACTCTTACCTCCCAGTAAACTATACATTGCATTCAAATATAAATATATATATAAAAAAAATATGAATAAATGCATTAAAACGTTGTGGTCATACAGGGTAATGACGCACAATTTCTTTTTTTATTTCAAATATTTAATTGTTAGAATTACTTTTCCTGTAACTTCCACTGTTTTCAAAACTGCCCTCAAAATGAAAAGTCTTGACAATAATTGGCCTGGACACGCTATGGACCAGCCTCTCTGTTATTCTAGTGGGACATTTTAGCTTTGGCAAGATTAATTCCAGCGATATATAGAAAAGACACCAGTGATATAGTCTTGTGTTTTTGTGCTTTTAATCACTTGACTGGTATATCAGATGATGAGTATTATTAGCTTACACATTAAGCTTTGCATTCCTCATATGTAGAGTTTTTTTTGGAGACCTGTGAGAAGGCGCCTGGAGTTTAAAGAGGCAAGCAATATTTGCAAAGTATCGCGGCACATTTCAAAGCGTTTTTCTCTGCGATATTTGAAAAAGGGAGTCGTGCAGTGAAACGCCTGCGTGTCCCTTTTAAAACAAACCCAGCGCCTGTCAATCAGCGCGCATTCCAACCAATCCCAAAGCTCCCTTTTTAAAAGCAGGTTTGCCTGCTGTGCTTTTATATTGCACCATGGCCTGCTTCGAAGCATTTTTTTTTTTTACTACCACGGTTATTGCCACAAAATCAAGAAGGGCAAAGTGAACGGCAATGGGACTCCCACCAACTTCTTTAACGCAATTCAGTCCTAAGAATTATTGCACATGATGATATAGGCTACAAACAAGGGAGACAAATGGAGAGAGTGGGATTTCTGGTTCTGGGTGCATCCTGAATTTGGTTTGATTTTTGCAAAAAAAAAAAAAACTCATAGCAAAACTCACAACAAAAAAAACATGACAAGCCTTTCGAGGTTTAGTGGCTGCCCTCTCTCTTGCGTCAACCCTGGAGAGAGCAATACTGAACCCAGCGTGGTGCTGCCACCTTTGGCAGGAGAGCACATGGGACTCCCCACTGGCACTTCCTTAAAACTCTGCCCCTCGCACAATTTGCGAGACTACCCCGAGACGAGGTCCAGTGCATATGTTGACCACTCCACTTTTGCAGACTCTGGATACCCCAGCCACAGCCCTAGGGGCATTATCATTGGAGCCAATCTCTCTGGAGCCGGCATGCCACCCGTCACTGATCAACTGGCATCAAGAGCTAACCACCAACATCATGGAGGGATTGCAAGGTATCGTGACTTTGCAGGCTACAGGGACAACAGAGCTTTTTTCTCCTCCAGCTACCAGGAGCAGCAGGCCCACGCCTCCACCACCACCACCATCACGGATGCATCTCGAGATTTCGGCAGCCAGATGATGCTTGGTTTACCTGGAGACCTGCTCAGCCGGACGCATGCACCTTATGGCCAAACTATCCACCCCAAGGGAAACAGCCAGCAGCAGCAGCTCGTCTCCCAATTCCTGGGTCTCTACAAACCCCTCAACATGGCAATCCAGCGTGCAGGAGGAGGAGGAGGAGGAGACGCGTTCCTCAGGTGCTCCTCCAAACAAATAGTAAAGCACGAGCTGGTGTGCAGGTGGTGTGATGATGGCCATGAAGAGGGGGCTGCTGGGAAGCTGCTGCTGTCCTCCTGCTCCAGAGCCTTCGGGACCATGTATGAACTTGTCACCCACATGACAGTGGAGCACGTCGGAGGACCAGATCACTCCGAGTATGTGTGTTACTGGGAGAACTGTGCGAGGGACAGGAAGCCTTTCAAAGCCAAATACAAGCTGGTGAACCACGTCAGAGTGCACACAGGGGAAAAGCCCTTTCCATGCCCATTTCACGGCTGTGAGAAAGTTTTTGCACGATCAGAAAATCTTAAGATCCACAAGAGGACTCACACAGGTTAGTTAAATAATCATAAATCAATTTTATTTTGATAATATTTATTATGATGAGAATAATAATAATATATTTTGTGATATTTTAATAAAAAATGCTGTCATTATTTTGCAACTTCCAACACAAACTATTTCATTAATATTTATTTATTTATAATATATGAGTTTTGCAGTGTTTATCTGTGTGAACACATATACAAAAATATATATTTTTCATTATTAAATAATAATATGGACGTTTGCCAATTGTGTCACATTATTATTATTATTATTATTATTATTATTATTGACCTATTATTGTTATTATAATTATTATTATTATTACACTGTGCTGTGTTATTTAGGCCCACATTGTTATAAAAATGTTGCTGCCGCCTCTGTTATTTGGCTGCATGTTTTTGCAGTAGTAGAAGCATGTTGAGGCTCCATGCAGGCACCAACAGATGAGTAGAGTAGTGAGCCAGTGTACAGGCCTAGTGGTTAGGGTGCCTCTCCCACTTCATTCAGTGAAATTATTAAATAAATGCTGGGACACCGGAGAGCTGTGACGTAGCCGTTACGCGCTCTCTGCCTCCCAGGGACTCATCTCTAGCTGAGCACATCACACAGTGATGTAGGAGGAAATAACAAGGTGAGCTGACCTCACTCAGCAAAATGATGATTGATTATAAATACAAACAAAATGAGTCATATTTCTAAAAAGCTGATTTATTTATTTATTGCTTTATGTTTAAATTTCCATCACTTTATTTGCCTTAAAGCACTTGTGCAATTATGTCATACAATGTATTTCATTTTAAAACTGTTTTTCTTTGGGCCTTTCCTTATATGCCCCCATTGAGCAGAATCTAATATTTTCTATAAAGAAAAAAAAAGATTTACTGTGCTATCTTATTTTATTCTTATTTTTTTTAACATAGGAATTGCAGTAGATCTCACAAGGTGTACTGATACTGAAATGCAGGCATTTCAATTGAAAAAAAAATAATTAACGAATGAAGTGAATGGCCCTCAGAGAAAGAGACAATATTAGGCGCTCCCTTTTGGTTTAACAGTTGTGCTGTTAAATTGTTTTACTAATGAAAGCAAAGAGAATAGAGACAGAAAAAAAGGGTTTGCCTTAATGACATTTGCTATTACTGCACATGCGTAGTGTGTTAATTAGACATAATTTATGTCAGAGAAATATATTAACATTTCTTTGAAATTCCAAAAGACAGGACATCCATTTGGGCCTGCAAAAAGGCTGATTTAACAGAAACTATTTAAGTTTTATTTATGGTGTCCAGCTCTTCCTGGCTGTCCACTACATCCATCAGTGTGTGTGTGTGTGTGTGCAGGAGGGACGGTGCGCAGCTGCAGGCAATTTAGTGCAAGAAAGATCAATTAGCATCTTGATAGCCATAATTCATTCAATGCATGATAACTCCCTTTAAACAAATCTTTGCATTTGCTGTCGCAGGTTTATCATAATGTAATGCATGTTTAAACTGCAGCCTTGTTGATCATCTAGTCCGCCTCACTTGTTGCGATCAGGACTGCGCCAAAGTTTCAGCAACTAGTTTGAACTCTTGTCATTTGCATTTTTTTTTTTGCACATTAGTAACAATTTGCTATAAAGAATGTGGCATTTTTAAACACGTATTGCAGAGTCACTGGTTGGAAGCTGATGGTTATAGATAGAAGCCTGGTTGTGCATTTTGTTTTGTTTTGCAGACTCACATTTCCACATAGTGATATGGAATATGGAGTGCACTAAGCTGCATCAGTATGAGCATATATATGGCCACAAAGAGCATGATGCACGGGGCCTGTTAAAGGTCCCATATTGTAAAAAGTGAGATTTTCCGGTCTTTTACATTATAAAACAGGTGCTTTATAAATGCTTTATAAATACTGTGAAAGTATCGAAGCGCTCAATATACCGAGAAATACACACAGCCCGTATTCAGTAATTGTGCGTTTGAAACAAGGCGCTAAGATTTCTGTCCATTTGTGAGGTCACAAAATATACAATATTTAGAGCATTTCAGGGTTTTAAACATAAACATTCTAAATGTGTCCCAGATTATATCCTGGTTGCAGTGTAAGTAAATAACATCAGCTGACAGGAAGTAAACATGGACCCAAACTGTTGCCTAGCAACACAATTCCATTGCAATTCAGTTGCAATTCCGAAAATGGAGCGTTTCAGACAGGAGGGTAAATGCAGGTATATTCAGGCAGATAGCATGAGAAACAATTTTTTTTTTAACATTACACCACGTAAACATGTTCTAGTAAAAACACAAAATACATGTATGAACCTGAAAATGAGCATAATATGGGACCTTTAAGTACTTTCGTAACTCCGCACGTCATTTCTCTCTTTTGCACGTTTTTTTAGGTGAGAAACCGTTTAAATGTGAGTTCGAGGGCTGCAACCGGAGGTTTGCGAACAGCAGCGACCGAAAGAAGCACTCTCACGTGCACTCCAGCGACAAACCCTACACGTGCAAGGTCAGAGGCTGCGACAAGTGTTACACCCACCCGAGCTCTCTGCGCAAGCACATGAAGCTGCACTGCAACAAGGTCACCAAAACAGGCGACGACGACGCGCGTCAAGGTGACACTGCTGCAGAGGTCACCAGGTCAACCCGAGACCCAGATAATGGAGCCCTCCACATCAGCCCTCCACATCAGCCTCCCACCACCTCGACCCAAGATGTCCCCATGTCTCCAGAGAGTCGAGACGAGTCGACCCCGAGGTCACGTTTCCATCACACAGTGTACACTGACAGTAGTTTGGACTACAGGTCGCAGCCTCTCTTGGAGCCTTTGCTGCTTCAGAGAGGCAGCTACAGGTCCCACCAGTCCTCCCAGTACCACTGCGGCCAGTCGGGTCACTCTTTCGCCCAGAGCTCAAGGACTTTCCCGTCCACTTCTTCTCCCTTTCAGAAAAGCATCGTGAATGGATGGTACACATGCCACAGCGGCGTGGACTCCTTCCCACCAAAGCAGTGTAACAACATCCCGTCTCTCTGAGTTCCTGTTGGGACACACACACACACACACACGCACACAAAGCTGGGCGACCTATTTTTTTTTTTTTTTTTTTTTCCTGGGCCTATTTTTTTTTCTTTTTCATGTTATAGCCTATAAACACTTTACAGCTGTGTCTCTTATTACTCTCTGTATTTTTTGTGAGTGTTGTATGAAATATTTTGTGACAAGTCATCCCTGTTGAAATGTTGCATTGCGCAATGTGGAGAGCTTTATTTGTTGTTGTGAGGCCTTGTTTGGTTGGTTTGGCTCTATAGCCACATGTGGGTTAGAGGAACTTTTAAAAAGTGTTTTATGCCTAATTGTTCGCTGTGTTGCGTAATTATTAAAGATATCTATCTTAAGGATTTATTGGACGTGTTGAGTCTTCTGAACTTTATAGGAAAAGTCAAAAGGAGATGTGAATGTAGCCCTTAAAGTTTATAGGGGTCTTTGTTGAATGTAAACTATAGATGTAATGTCGGGAAAGATAGAAAACATTATTCATGTCTTTATGTATGTTGGCTAAGATGAAATAAATATCAGAAAGATCTTTTTCTCAAGTTCAGTTTTGGAGTCCGTGATGGAGCCTGAAGCATGATTTGTCTGTAATTAAAATACTGCGAGGCTCAGTAGGTTTTTTCTTTTTCACTTTTTTTCGCCCCCTTTTTCCATTACACATTCTTGTTTGTATTATATGTATATTTCACATATCTGTGCAAAGTAAGACCAGTGTGAGCATAAACCAGTGTTCGTGATACTATTAAAAACGTTTAATTAGCATACAGTTCTACTGTACATAAGCCTACTGTATAATTAATTATGTATTCTATATTTTATTAAAGTGTCTATATTCTCTTTGATCAGGCGTGTGTGGTTAAACCCAATCAATGCATTTTCATCACTTTTTTTAAATTAATTTTTTTATTTCTAATTCTATACTTTCTAAAAAAGCACACGCCATATTTGCAGGTTTTGCAATTTTGTGCAAACTAATGCAGCGGGTGTTCTGATATTCAGTGTTTCTAGTTGTCAGGAACTGGTCACACAAAAAGGTATTGAAGTGGTTTATTGGGGTAAATCTGCTGTAAGTGAACAGCAACATGTAATAAACTACTGAACTCTGCACAACAAACGGCTCTCACGACAAAATAGCGTTACATTTTTCAATCTGATTTTTCTTTTTCTTTAACTGCGCCATGCATGCGCGTTTTTTTGGGGATACAGGTGTATTTGCCACAAGGTCATGCGCATTCTGTCCTTCAACGAGGCGCGTCCTCGTGGGGTTTTTGCTTCCTCTTCAAGAAAATGTTGCTGATTTTTATATCCTATTAATCATTTTTTATATATATATTTTCCATTCGATTTCTGTCCCTCTGTCTTTCTGTCACTCAACACTACACTTTAAAAACTTAAAGATAACCAAGCTGCAAACACAAGTATGACTCATCTAGCCTCAAAATATTGTATTGTCCAAAACACTAATAAATAAACGCTCTATTATTATTCCTACCACTATTCTATTCATACTACAAGCAGAAAAATAAAGGCTCATACATTCAAAGCATTTTTTAAGCTCCTCACTTTGAGTCTGAATTGATATTTTCTTAATTTCCCTGTTCAAAAAAATCACAATACCACCAAGATAGGACATATAAGTGGTGTTCTGTTTCCTTTTGGCTATTAATAAAAGTTGAAAAAGTTGGGGGAGGGGGGGAAAGAGAAATGTTAGTTTCCATTTCTGGATGCACACACTGCTAATAGCAAAATGTTTGCTCCACTCACCCTATAAGTTACAGTTTCGCTGACATATTTGTTCATGTTTTGCTTGTTTATTGTACCTTCTGGAATGTAAATTTCAACAAACACCTCATTATTTTAGAGGAATAAGCTGTGTAGGTTTCTGTTTGAAGCCTCGACAGAGCTCGAATTCAGTTTCACTATTAGTCCTGCATGGTGCAGAGCTGCAGTTATTATTGTCGTGCAGCTCATTCTCCCTGTTTCCTGGGTCTAAAAAATGACGCCTCTCTCTAACAATATTAGTTAGTTAACAGGGAGAGTGATTGGGAAGTGAGTGAGCAGGTTGAAGTACAGTTAATGGGACATTACAGTGAGGGTCTGTCTACGTCCTGCTCAGGAAAGTACTGCTTGATTATTGTGGAGGTCGTATGGGTCATGCTTATGATGAATAAGGTCATGAATGACTGCTCCACTGCCAGTAGCAGAGCTTTAATACTTTGTACCTGTATGTATGGATGTCAGCATTTTATACCTTTAAACATACGGATGATGACTGCCATTGTATATACCAATTTGCTTCACACATATCAAAAGGAAATCAGGTCAAAAGAGCATTAATTTTTACATCTCTTTGAAATGTATACTAGCTGTAATAAGGATGTTCTTTATTCCAGTGAAAGGATTTGATGGAGGGACAGTTGTCTGGATGGCCACTAAAATACATGAGGTGAATGCTCCAAGGCTGCATTAGGAGATGTTTTATTATATTAATACAATGAAGGTTCAGAGGACGCTGCTGTTATTTGCGAGACAAAATATAAGCAAGATAGTGACAAGACGCTTGTATTCATTTTTTTCCAGCATTCATCCTTCTATATTAAAATTAAAAAAAAAAAAATCCCAAAACAGTTTTAATCCTGTGTTATATTTACGAGTGAAACATTACGCTGTAAACACATTTTATGTGTAATTGTTCTGGAGATTTTGCAAAGCTGTGATGAACTTGTTTATGCGTTGGTTAGAAGTGTATGTTGGGATACATTTGTAGGGACAGTCTGATATTTTTCATGATGCATTTTTGCAAATCCTCTTTGAGGTTGACTGCAGTTAATTTTCACTTTTAGCTTTTCTTAAAGCCATCCGTAAGTTTCAGCATCTGGATTTCAGTTTTGATTAAGATTTTTTTTAAGTATTTGATTTGAGTAATGAATGTGTACCTGAAAAGTGCTGCTGCATGACTGCTGCTCAGGTGGATAAAGATAATAATTTAGTGTTAAGCGGTGTGATATGGTCTAAGATGGATCATTTAAAGTGGTAAAATATTTCAGTTGTGAAGTGCTTCTTTCCTGCAGTAAATTGAGGTGAACTGGGTTGTCTTTGATCAGTGTGCTTTAATGGTGAGATGACTGGAATTTATGAGACCTCTTTCTCTTGTATTGCAACCTTATCAATAGCTTGCATCAAATGCTTTTGGTGTAACTCCGCTATCAGTGTTTTTAAAGCGAGATACTCTATCTCAGAGCTCATCTTCTAAACCCCAACTATTGTATGCACCGCCACATTCTGCCCTTTTGTCCTCTATTTCTAAAAATAGTAAATCTCTCCACAGAAAACATAATAGAGGGGATCAAACATTATTTTGTGCTCAGAGAAGCCTCTGCGTTTGCAATATGGGGGACAGATTCTCCGTTTGTTGTGCGAGGACAGTGCATTTCTGCGACTACAGTATGTAAGCGTGTTCTGACCGAGCCCTGGTATTATTCCATAATCATTGAACCCTGCCACACCCTTCCCCCCAGCAATCACAACTGATTAGACCTCCGCTTCCCAGTTTGCCACTTGCCCGCCGCCATCTTTACTCTTGCGCTCTCTGCCTAGCAACAAGCGCAGGCGCCATTTTGGACAGGGTATACATCAATTTAATGTAAATAAATCCATTTCACCTAGGGATCCATTGAATTGCCATCTTGCCCCCCTCCGCCTTGCGTTTTCTGTTATGCCATACTTGGGTTGAGCTCCAGCTGTGTACCAGTGGGGGTGGGCTGCTTTGTCACACCGCATCTTTGGTTTTTATGCATCATCATAACCATGTATGACATCTTGTGTAACTTACACTGTGCCGCTTCCATACTTTTTCCAAAGGTTTAAGAGCTGGGGTTGGAGCGGCTGTGTCAGCGTTGACTCCGACTGACCAAGTGTGATTTTAATTGGATCTCTGGCTTTCCCCCCCCCCCCATCCTCCCCAGGTCAAGCCAGTGGTGCTGTTGCTCCCCAACTTGCTTTCTTTTCATCCACCCCTCTGTGCCCCCCTCCCCTTTTTTTTTTGCCAGGTCCTCTTGTTCCTCCGTCTCATCTATCTCTATCCCTGCAGCTCCTGGCTATCTTCACCCTCTATGGCTCCTTCATGACGGCCCCCTAATCTCTGCCAGTGTGGCTCCATGGTAAGTAGGTGTCCTCCGCCAGATTCTCCCCCCAAACATGCAACTTGACTCACATATCTGCTTCCCTCTCTCTGTGGACAATTGCAACCCCACATGGCAAAACTGGATGCAGCGGCACTGCTGCTGCTTTGAAAAAAAAACATTTCACATTCTCTTTCCAGTTTGAGCTACTGAGGGGTTTGGCTTCAATGATGCTAACAATGCACGCTGAGGGCAACTAACAATGAACAAAGATTGATTCTAAAGGAAGAGATTGAACTGTCAATACGCAGATGAAACGGTGGAGTGTGCAGCTCATGTCACTTGTTCTTCTCTGAGAACATTAGTAAGGTAATCTGTTTCATGTCTAAGCCGGTGTTAATTTGACAGCTCGACAATTAATAATCTTTTAAAACACACCGTCAGAAGCGGGGCTCTTATGTAAGACAATGCAATCATTACATGTTTAATGTGTTTACAAACCATAAAATGGTGAATATGCAGTCCCAGCGCTGTGCTATTATGATTTAACCACACTGATTCTTTCGATTTCTTTCTCATCTTCATCTGCACTGCAGTTTTTCTGATTTCAGCAGTGCCAGCCCCCTGTGTAGTCCAGCCTGTACCAGGGCTTATTAAACCAGGCTCCTATTCACTCTCCCCAACGGTCGCTCCACTGTCAACTTAAGCCCAAGCCCCTCCAACACTCAGCTCTTCCACTATTGTTGCAGAATTCGCCAAAAAACTGAGTATGGCTGAGCAGCCGATATGCAGCGGAATAGAGGGAAAGGCCCCGCCTCTCCTCATATCTAATGCATAATTGTCTTTTGATGCATTGCAATCTACCCCTGTGGATGGTTCTTAAAAAGATGTCTTTTTTTTTTCTTTTTCTTTTTCCATTTATTATCCATGCCTTACATAACAGATATTTTGACATTTTCTGATGAGCCAGTTTTCTGAGATATCATGGAGTCTTTAATCGTCTGCTATGAGCTCAGGAGGTATCTGACAATGATTTATCTCAATAACAAACTGAGAGCAGAAGTTTTTCAGATATGGCCTGCAGTATTTTGTTGTCGCAATGCAAAAAGGAAAATAAATAATGTTTGTAAAAGTCCACATCTTTCAAAAAATCATACATCCAAGGTGTTTTTGGGAGTTAGAGTAGGTTGAGTGGGGTGAGCAGACCTTTGAAGATCTTTCAACTCCTGTAAGCTCCAGGCCTATGAGATGCAGTGCCATCCTTTTAAGGGAATGACCATAACTTTGGTCCCCTTGCTTCTAATCCCTCCTCCAGACCCTTGTCATCAGAGATCAACCAGGGCTGAGCCTTAATGTCCTCCACTCCCTGGCAAGGGCAGCTGCTAGCTTTCATGTATGTGAAGAGCCAGATGAATATGCTTAAATCTGCAACGTTGGAGCAGGAATTGATGCCTTTATCTTCATCTGTGCTTCTTTACAGTTCTACATGATCTTTGAGAAATTATCAGTTAGATTTTTTAGAGCCTCTGCTTAATGATTTACTGAATGCATTTGAAGCGTTTGTTAGAAAATGTTATAAAGGCTTTGATCACGACGCCTAAAGAGGACAATGCCTTAGATTTTTACAAAAAAAAACAGTGCAAAGAGACCCTAAGTGCCTGTTGTCTTTGCCGTCTCTCAAAACTATCACATTTCATTAGCAGCGATTCGGTCGTGTTGTGAGATACTGCATTTGAATACTTTTTTTTTTATGATTTCTCAAATCTCTGTCGTTTGAGGTTGAACTTAAAAAAAAAAGAGAGATCACATTGATCACGGTCCAGGGTGTTTCAAAGCGGCGAGTAATCGCGAGTGTTTAATTTTATCTGTTGCAGTATGCATTGCAAGGCGGCTGTGTAATCAAGCCTGTGAACTCGACATCTGAAGGAAGGATTCTGTTTCTGATCACATCCCCATTGAAGTCCGTCCATTCGCTGAACACGGACGCGTCGGCGCGCTCCCGCTCGTACTCCTTAGTATGTGGCCGTCAAATTAACATGCACTTGACATGTGTGTCGTTTTCAGCCGATGTGCAGTGTCAGGAGCGGTCCTGGGGGCCTCACGGGGGCCACATTTTAGAGCGCTGTAAGTGAGGACGCATGGCGATCTCACTGTTAACCTCCAGCGCTACAAGAACACCCCAGGGCCTAACTCTACAATGATGGATGTAGGGTGGCGGGGGTTAGGGGGCCCCACACACACACATCCCAGGAATTCCCCTTGGGCCTTTTCAATTACAGTTAGACCGAGCTCCGCACTGTGATGATATGTTGCTTTAAGGCTGTGACGTTAATGGAGGGGACAAATGTGATTTGGTGTGGTGTTGACCCCGAAGTGCAAGACAGAAGCGCTCTCATGGCACGGAGGCAACAGGAAGAAATTACCTACTGTTGCTTTATTTGTTTACAGTCATCAATAAAATAATCCAAAGTGTCATTTAGGTCCCTCTGAAGTTTAACAAGTATTGATGGGAATAGTTTATCATTAGCCACAGGCTAAAGGGGGCATGAGAGAGAGTAATTAGCCGCTAGTGATGCTTTGAGGAGCCCAGGTAACGGATTTAAGAGTGGCTTCTTCATGATCAATGAGGCGGCCTAACCTTGTATTGGACGTATGCTATGATATGCTAATGGGATGTACAATGTGTAGGTGTGTAGCGCCAACGCTTTTAACACATTTAACATCAAAAACAGCTGCAGTGTTTTTGTCCCAGGATCAGTACTGTGCCAGTATCACTGCTGTGAAGTTTGCACTCTTCCACAGATGACTTTCAAAAAAGAACAAGGCAGAACTGACTGCATCTATTTCTGTCCGCAGGGAATAATAATCCTGTGTTCGAGGCATCTGGAAGAAGCAGGGGATCAAAAACCCATCACCTATGCAAAAATGAGTGTTTCATATAGCTCCTTTATATGGCTGAGGTAATTAGCACTTATCCTGCGCTCCTCTCCTGTACTGTATCTACACTATCTGTGCTGTTGTGGTGTGAATGCCACAGTGCTCTCTCAGTTATGTAATTGACAGGATTATGCAATCCACATGTGTAACTGGGGTGTGTCTCAGAAATATTTATCTGCAACAAAAAGAACATATTCCCTTGGAAATGCAACGCCTTCAGTATAAGAAATACAAAACTCTGCTTTGACAGATATCAGGTCAACGCCCAAACAAAGTCTGATCTCTACAGAAGAAGTTGTGTGGAAGAGAAGAGCTCTCTCTCGCTATCTTGCTTGAAATTGTACAATATCTAAAACTTTTAAGAGCACCAGCATAACGAGCCCCTGTTATGAATTAATCAGTAAAAACTATGCATTTGACTTGTATTATTACCACTTGATCAAACACATCATTAACTATGCTCTGTACATTAACTTAATTCAGATATACCACATCTGAGGCACCATGAATAATGCCAAGGAGCCTAGGAAGGGGGGAAAAAAACGCCACTCCCTCTCTCCAGCTTGTTACCACACAGCTGTACTGTAAGTACCAAGCTTTTTTTTTTCTGCATGAAATGTTGTACATTTACTTTCCTTTTTATCAGCACAAGTAAAGTAAAGATAACAGGCAGTAACATAAACAACAGGATCAGCAGCCAGCGTGGGCTGTTGGTAATACACACATGTGAACACGACACCAGAGGCAACGTGAAGTCACTGACATAATCATCTAAACACGTTTTATTATTCATCTCCCCAATAAAACAGGATTAACTGTTATTCCATGTTGTAAATCCGTCACTCTGGATGCCTATAGATGATCTCATCTCTCATATATCATATTATATATATATCTAGGGCTGTCAAAGTTAATGCTATAATAACACATTAACGCATATTCATTTTAACGCCACCAATTTCATTAACGTATTAGCGCAACTTGCTATTTTTAGGTTGTAGCGGGCTCAGTTTTAAAGCGAGAGTGAAGATACTGGCATCATATGAAACTGGAAAACCTAAAGAATCCATTGGTACCTTATTTCTTGTTGCGAATGAGGTTAAATAACACTTATGCTAAATTTTGGCGAGGAAAAACTGGCATGGCCATATTCACAGGGGTCCCTTGACCTCTGACCTCAAGATATGTGTATGTAAATGGGTTCTATGGGTACCAACGAGTCTCCCCTTTACAGACATGCCCACTTTATCATAATCACATGCAGTTTGGGGCAAGTCATAGTCAAGTCAGCACACTGACACACTGACAGCTGTTGTTGCCTGTTGGGCTTGAGTTTCCCATGTTATGATTTGACCATACATTTTTTATGCTAAATGCAGTACCTGTGAGGGTTTCTGGACACTATTTATCATTGTTTTGTGTTGTCAATTGGTTTCCAATAATAAATATATACATACATTTGCGTAAAGCAAGAATATTTGCCCACTACCATGTTGATAAGAGTAATAAATACTTGAAAAATCTCCTTTCAAGGTACATTTTGAACAGATAAAATAGGATTAACTAGGGACAATTATGCAATTACTACTATATATATCATATCATATACATCAATAATAATTGATGCTGTTTTTTCTATTAGTTCAGTTTAATATGTGGACAGCCTGAGCAGAGGCGGAGGCTAATAAATGTCTTTTATTGTCTCCTGAGAAAGCCAGATGTTGTGTGTGTGTGTGTGTTTGTGCGTGTGTGTGTGTGTGTGTGTGTGTGTGTGTGTGTGTGTGTGTGTGTGTGTGCGTGTGTGTGTGTGTGTGTGTGTGTGTGTGTGTGTGTATGTGTTTGTGTGTGTGCATCCCTCCAAAGTTGAACCTAGGCCGCCAAAGCAGCGTGGAGGACTGACGTCCCCCTGTATTCCAGCCCACAGATCACACAAGTTATGAAAGACTGCTCTTTGATCATTCCCATTTCTAAAATAATTTCCTTTGAACATTTCAAGTCACTTGTGCTTTTATTTATAAAGCCTATTTAGACAATCAAGGGGTTGAAAATAATTAGGCTCACGCGCACACACCAGCGTGGACATGTATTCCCTTTCAATCAGTTAAAACCAGCTCTGTTAATTAAAGTTCTGAGCTGTTACTCTGCCCAAATAATTTTCTTATTAGCTACTGCTTTCCTCAGATCTGTTGTCAGCAGAGCATATTTCCTTTTGGTTTGCATTTTTTTTCTTCTCACAGAAATCCCACTGACCCATATAGTTGATCTCATTTTTGAAGCGTATAATATAGATTTCCGAGTTAAGAGAACGCAGGCTCTATTATTAGTCCCATTTGAGTTGCACAGCCTCCTTCTAGGTGCTGCTGCGTGTTGCTGAATTCCCTGAGTGAAGGCATTACCATCTCATTTGGGTAAGGGTGAGATTACCTCATGCAACCGAGCTGTTTCATCACAGAGAATTCAGGGAGGCTGAGCTGTCGCCGCCGACTGTTTATACAGGCGGCTGAAGGTAGAGACGTTGCAGATACATTTCACAAACATCACACATGACAACTTGTGATGCCACCTCACTGATGTTTCCCTTAAAAGGTCTCTCACTAACAACAACATCCTATTGATCCCCAGCACCATTTTAACAACCTTCTCACACCCTCTCACACATACACACCTGAGTGGGTATAGATTGAAAACGTTAGCAGTTAGCAGGTAGCTTCACCAACACATCCATTAGTGAGGTTGTCAAATAGGCCCAGGCATTGTGGGATTGGCCTTGTGTAGGGAGACGGTGATCAGAATCATCTCTCTAGTGCTGCTTTAATATGCAATAACTTACATTTTTGTGCTGATTATAAGGGCTGCGGCACGCGATGAGCTATCAAAACAAGAAATAAACTACTCGGATTAAAATTCTGCTTTTAATTGGATAGATGAAAGGAGCAATTCGTTGCAGTTGAGTTTTTTTTTCTCACGTCAGGTCGTGCTCATTTATTAGGAAAAGGGAAAAAATAATAATGCATTTTTACCAAGTTTCTAAATTCATTTTTAGCCACTTTATTAGGCACACCTATACAATCTATATATTGCGATTCAATGCAACAAGATCTGCTATAATACATTGTATAAATTCAATTGTATGTTTATTACTGAGGTCATAGTTAAAGGTGGACTACATTATACTGAGGGGTGTCGAGAAGTCTAATCTCTGTCCTCACAGTTTCCAAACATGAGGGAGGCAGAATATTAGAAACACCTTTGAATATAATGCAGTCCAGTCTAACTATGACCTCAATGCTAAAACGTATAATTGAATTTACACCGCACCGCTGAACATAATGAGCATCATAAAAGCGGACTTCACGGCAGTACAGTTGTATTGCATTGCATTAGATTGTACAGGTGTACTTAATAAAGTGGCCACTGGGTGTATTTCTACATTACCTGTTACCTGAGGTTGAGGCGTAGAATACTGCATCCATTACAAAGTTGCAGCTACAGGTAGACTCGCTTTTAGTTGAGTTTCAGTTTATTGATAACACAGTTAAGATACAAGTTCATCATCATAAAACATTATGGAGATATGTGAAATGGGACACCCTGATAAGATATCTAAAGCTTGAAAATAGGGGCTCAGACACTAAGAAGATAGTAAACATACATTTTAAATACTAACACGTTGTGAATTATACAGTACGAAACACCTAAGACTAAACCAAAGACCCTAAAAATGAACTAACCTAACCCTAACTACTAAATGGTCCCAAAAACATTTATTCCATCAGTCTAAACATTGATTAAATCAGTAAGATACAATAAATAGAGACATATGACAAGTGGAAATAACAGTACAATTTAAATGAATTTCAGAGTAGAACTAGTTTAGAAGTCCCCGGCTGTTTAGGGTATTCAAGCTTTAACATATTTTTGTAGCAACTGCTGCATTAAACTCTATGACATGCACATACCAATCAGTTGCCAGTTTATTAGGTATATTGACCTAAAACTAATGCAGTCAACTGATGCAATGATACAACTTTACTTTAAGCATTTATAAGCAGTGATAAATGGTTTATAACACACTGTCATGTTGTTGTTAGCAGATATACGAACATTTTTAAATGTTGATTAATGTACACTATTTGGTAGGGCTGTGTATTGGTAAGAATCTGGCGATACGACACATATCATGTCAACATATAGTGCTATATTGCAATACTGTAAGCAGGGCGATATATTGCAACTTTTTAAATCTAATTTTAGGAAAACTGTTGTATAAATAGCACACCATCATATGCATAAAATCTGAGAAAAATGCCATCAGAACAGTGGTCTGTTTTTGCATTTATCACAGTCCCTTTAACATCCAACGTCATAGCACGACTTTGAGAGGGCACATATACTGAGAGGGCACATATCTTTGCAAATGAAATAAAATATTGACAGAGTTAATCTTTGCATGTAAACTATTATTTAAAAATTGTGGTTTTGAGAATCGATCCAGTATCACAAAAAAACATATCGCGATACTCGATATTTTCAACATTTTCTTCTACCCCTACTATTTGGCAACAATTATAACTTCTGCTCCGATGAAATATTTTATGTTATTACAACTGTGTTTTACTATATTCAATCATTCATTATCTGTTTATACAGGATCCTCCACTATGGGAGAGCCCATAGGAGGGGTATAGTTTTTGATAAATGCAACACGTATCTGCTTAGAGCTACATTATAGTGTGTTGTAACCCATTATTAAATGTTTAAGATAAGATCAGATAAAACGTTATTGTCCGTTCACATGAAAATTTGTTTTGCATCACATCCAAATAACACAAAAACATAAACATAAAACAACACAAAAAACCTCTGCTAGGTCACCCTTCAGCAACCATCAGAAGACACGACACAACAACGCAGCATCTGAGAAAAACACACCCTCATGCACACACATATATCCCACGTCCAAAAATACGATACGTATCACGATACAGGGGTTACCATTCAATATATTGTGATATATTGCAAAACTGTAAGTAAGGCGATATATTGTGATTTTTTTTTTAAATCTAATTTTAGGAAAACTATCATAATATAAAGAACACACCGCCATATGCATAAATCTTTTTTTATGCAATCAGAACAGTGGGATCTACATTTGCATTTATCACAGTCGCTGTAACATCCACCATCATAGCACTAGTTTGAGAGGTTTCATACACTGAGAGGGCGCATCTCTTTGAAAATGAAATAAAGTATTGACTAAACTGTAAACTATTAATTAAAAATCAATAATGTTTTTGAGAATCAATACAGTATCAAAAAACATAATATCGCGATATTCTATTTTTTCTATATTTTCTTCCACCCCTACTGCTTATGAATGCTAGAGTGTTACCAATGCAACTCAGTGGTCATATTGGAGGCTGTACTTTATGGTGTTATATAATTGTATTGCTTTTCACTGAGAGGTCTTTCTAATATTTGTGCCCTTGTTGATGTAAATGATGATATTGCAAAATATTAGAAACGCCTCCCTGTATAACTCAACAGCACCACAAACTACTTCCTCTGAACAACTGAACACTATAAGCTTCACGAAGTTAGCATTTACTGCAGCGATGTTGAATTACACTGAGTTTGAGCTTTGTGTACCTAATAAACTGACAACCTGTGTGTATCTGCTTCATGTTAGTCTTTTGAAATATCAAAAACTACAGGTGTAGTGAGCAGGTTGGTGATACTGCAGATAAACTGCTTGCTACTTTTCAGTGTCTCTCTTTCATCCTGTGCTAGTGGACAGAAAAAACGTCCTACTTGTTGTCCTCCATCCTGCTCAGTCTATATGTGTTACATACAGTATGTACTGTTTATTCTGTACATTTGTAGCCGTGAGGCGTTTATTGTAGATACACAGTTTCAAACGGGTGATGTGGAAGCTGCTGAGGGTCTGAGGGGCAGCGCTGCTTCGCCGTGTTAATATAGGAGATGTTTCCTGTTGTGGAAAAAGGGCCGAGATGACCAGTGGTGTCGTTGTGCTGTTGCACCGACCTTACTCATCAATCAGAAATCAAAGCTCTGACGGTTGCTAACATTAAAGGGCTGCTGCTGGCGTGTCCTGTGCCAAGAGGCCTCTTTCTGTTGAGCATATTAAATATACTGTAGGTCACAAGGAGGCTCATCATGAAGAGAAGGATGGCCAGTCAATATTCATACTGCAGTATACAGTCATCAAAGACCACTGACAGGACTGAAGTGGTTTGGTTTTCTTTTTTTTTTTAAATCAACCAGGACAAACAGTTGTAGAATTTTATTTTTAAAAAAATGGAGAGATCCGTCCCAGCAATAAATAAATAAATAAATAAATAAATAAATAAAAAAATATGTTCCTTATAAAAACAGATTATTTATTGGAGAAGTAAAGCTTCTCTCATTGTGGCTAGACTGTTTGCCTGTTGCCTAAAGGCCTGTAGACATGTTGGTATTCCAGGCTGATTCAGCTTCAAAAATAAACCTCACATTAAAAAAAAAAAATCCAATGAAAGTAACCATGATGTCACAGCTGCCAGTTTCAGGCTGCATCAAAAAACGTTTCATCCTGATTCAGGCAAGATGTCTGTTTATCTGAACAACCAGCAGAAACTTCAACTTTGCATTCAAATTGTGTCTTTTAAAATCTGGAGGAAGTCAGGTTAACAATCAAGCAAACTGCTGTAGCTCTCTTTGATCTGCTGCTTTAACCACACACATTCATAATCACATTAAGTTGTGTGTAATTTACACCAAACAGTAGTGTTCATTATTTACCTCTTATTCACTTTTTTTTGCAGACTCTGAGTGTTGTTTTTTTGACATTTTGGTTAATTTTGGAGTAACTTAAAGTATAAAATGTGTAAATGTATGTCATGTAAATTTAAAGTTTATTAGATTACTACTTCTATTAATGTGACTGGCCTTGCTGCTTATAAGAAATCTATATTTTTTCTGTAAAATATGTGCGCCAGAAAATACATAGCATACTGCCGTACCACAGGATCCATCACCAGTGACTAGTGCTGTTTTGCAAGGGGCGGCGTCTCTTCAAAACTGACATGGACCCACATAACGAATCCCCAGCTAGACAAAATATGCGCAAACATAACATGCATGTTTCATGATGTCAGTGACGAGACATTCTGAGTTGGCACCATGTCCCGAGCAATGTAGTTTATGCCTTTTACCAGCATTTAGAGTAACTTAATTTTTATGCAGAGACTGTGATTTAGCCTTTTCTGTGTGTACCAGGACATGTTTATGGGCTAATAGGCCTTTGTTAGTCGTACTCTATTTATTTAATACAATTGTAGTGGGAACAGAAGGAATAATAAACAGGCTGACTAAACATACGATTCTTCTTTTGGGCTGAGAAAACCCTGTGTAAGGACACAAAAGGGGGACGTTTCCACTGCGGAAAGTAAATTCTTTTGAAGTGGAACTAATCATCTGAGGGATGGTTCTCGTTGTCCTAACAACGCAGCTGAATTGGAATGAGCCTCCTTTTTTGTGGAAGATATGTTTTCTCTTTCTCATTCAGAACTGATGATGATAGTAGTTTCACGCCCTGTCCACCCACATTGTCCGTCCAAACTCCTTTGCAGATAAGTCTTCACTTGGAGACGCCGAACACACGGCGGGTGACTCTTGGACTGTGACGTCAGCCCCACTCCTCTGTCTCCCAGTCTTTACGCTTTTTAATGCCGTTAGAATGAAAAGGGAATCGCACAGCAAATCCTCTCCAATAACACTTCTTTCTTAGAGTGTGAAAAGATCAAGACTTTTAAACTACTCCTATATCATAATGTGCCAGGCACTCCCAAGATAACACTGCTCTAACGTTGCAACTTTTAACAAAAATAAGAGTTAAATGTGTACATTTTTCATCGTAGTGTAGAAAAGTATTCGCATAAAAGGCAAAATATTCCTCAATAAATGGCTTTAATGCTCTTTTTTGTATTGTAATATCTTGAATGCTGCAGTTAGAGCTGCTATTACAGGTCCATAGAGGGATGTTTGTGCTTTATTTACATTTCTCTAGTGAAATAATCTATACTCCTGGATCTCTCTCTCTCTCTCTTCAGCTGTTCTGCATTTTTAAAAGCAGCATCAACAAAAAACACAAAAAGCTGCAACTTTAAGTTTATTTGCATTCATGATCCCAGTTAACTAGAAGCAGAATTTACATTAATAAAAGAAAATAGAAATATATACATGATTGTACATCAATAAAAAACTATGCATTTATTCATACATACACATTTACAAATACAACCATACACATACATACAACCATGCATATATTTTAAACAACTCTAAAAAATAAGACTCTCTTTGCGTTGTATTAATTCCTTCTTACAAATCAAGAGCTTAAACTATTGTGCAGTTTTTATTTTTCTCACATTAAAGGACAGAACATGGTTGAAGGTGTAAAAGACATTTTCTTCTCCCATCTCAGTGTAATTAACCTCTTCAGCATTAACATGAAAATGACCTTAAAGAAAATGAAATTAAAGACCTGTTCACATTTGCATGCTTTGCACTCTGAATGTGAACCACATGATATAGATCTAAATTAAGTCTATGTAGAGGCAATTATTGCAAAGGCTTAGCCAATCATTTATAATAAAGGAAGTGAGCTATTCTTTCCCTGCATGTCCGTATTACTAGTTGTAAAATGTTGCAGCAAAGAGAATGCAGGAGACGGACTATAACGTTCTTATAGATGTCATTTACAAAACCAAGTAAGCAATTATTGGCTGAACTGATGAGCTCTCTGATTCACTGCGACAACTCCTTTGTGTGGGGCTGAAGGGACGTCACTGTGCGCTCCAGCTTGTCTCCTCATGCGCCCTCAGGGGATTGAGAAAGGTAACTTTGGCCGTCTGACCTCGGACTGAGAGAATTCCAATCTCTCACCGTTACTAAATCTTTATCTTCACACAGAGCTGTATAGCTGCGCCTCTCTTGAGTTATAAACTGTCGGCCTTTCTGCTAGTCCCATAGTCATCCAGCCGTTTTATTGTCTCAGTGGGGGTACAGAGTTCAGGCAGCAGTCAGCCCCAAAACAGAGGTGAACTGTTCAGGGAGGCGTCCTGGCTACTGTGCTCACTTATCATCCAGACCTGTCAGGAGCACAACACAAACACAGGGTGGACTCTTCATTGTAGACTAGTTGTAGATTTTAGATTGTCACCCAAATAAACAAAAGCTCTTGTTGCACTTGTTGAAAGTTGAAAACATTCACCTCTTTATAATCTATCATTTGAGACACCATCTTGATTATCAATCAAATCTAAATGAGATTTAACCATCATCAGATCAGGCCTCAAATATGAGCCATATATTTACTATTTCCATCTATTAAAAGCTTTCCTACTGTTTCCATGCTTATTATATATTAAAACTCATGATGGCTGTATAAGTCTACATTATTCATAAATAAATCCTCTCATAGATGATTTATTAATTGCTATATTGCACTTTGCAGAGAAGGGCACCCAAAGAACAATAGGTTTCACATTCATTTTATAATTTATTTATTTTTAAATCAAACATTTTTTTTTTTCAATCCTCCAGAATAGCAGCCTGTTGGCAGCGAAGTCCTGAATGTAGCCGGAGATTTGGCAAACAAGTCCGACCCAGTACGAGTCTGTGTTGATAACTGTAGTGAAGTATTTGTATTAGTGAGAGGCAGGTAGCAGCCAAATGAGCAAAGTCAAAAACTAATTCAATTCATACAGACTCGTACTCAGCCGTCACAAATCTACAGGATATTCAGTTAGCTTTTCACACACCAATTAAAGTGTGTTTAGACTGCTGATGCCGGATTTGGCGGCAGCGTGTTCACAGTGATGTCACACAGGCGTGGAGGAAACAATAACAGCAGGATTAGACTTTTTCTCTTTAATGGTGAAACACAATGTTTGTGACTGTCTGTCTGCTGTATTGTACAATGCCTTTTTTCTCAGCTGAAGCTTATCCAGCACACTCACTATTACTGACTGGAGCAGGTTAAGGCAGGACACAGCGGATAAGCTCGTGGCACACTTGAATGTAGGCCGTTTTAGTTCTTGGTGGTTAGAAAAAATTCACCCCTTTAGAGGATACAAGCCTCCATCCTCATATAACCTAATTTCCTCTTTCCACTTCTAGAAAATGCCTCTTTTAAAGCCACTGAAAGCACACCGTTCTCTATGAAGAGGCTGATGTTCAAGAAAAACGGTTAGCAGTGTTAGCTGTTTTTCTTAACGGAGCGATTGATCAGTTGTGTTGCATTATCTTCTCGTCTTCCAAGTATCCCTTGGCTTGCTTTGTCATTTCTACATGCCATGCGGTAGCTGGTTGCCATTGTCATCATCATGGCAGACTGGGAGCCGGGGAGAGGACGCCAGCGCCGTGCCAGTTGGCTCAAGTAGTGAAAACACAAGGCAGACACAGCGCCATTCTAATCTTTAGCGTTCCAGACACGAAGGTCACTTTTGTGGCGGTTGCAGTTTGTATGTGTCCCATTAGTCACGAGACAGATTACATATACGATGTATGGATCTATAAATCTATAAATCTACTTACAGTAAACCATAAATCTCACCGCTTTTCGTCACGTGTGAGGAGTTAAGTACACAATTTCACTATGAAAATGTGGATTTTTATCTTAAATTAAGAGAAAAATAGATTGAGGTGAAGTTATTCAGACAAGGTTATGTAATACTGGGTGAGCCAGAGCCTCTCCAGTGATAAAGCAAACAGGAAATATACAAGTCTATTATCAGGATGTAAACTACCTAGGGCTGCAACTTATTTTCATTAATCTGCCGTATTAAATTAATTAATACACTAATCATTTGGTCTATAAAAATGTCAGAAAATAGTGAAAAATATCCATCCCAGTTTCTCAAAGTCCAAGGTGATGTCTTTAAATTACGGCTGTCAATCAATTAAAATATTTAGCGCGATTAATCGCATGATTGTCCATAGTTAATCGCGATTATTTGCGAATTAATCGCATTTTTTTTTTTATCTGTTTAAAATGTACCTTAAAGGGAGATTTGACAAGTATTCAATATCCTTATCAACATGGGAGTGGGCAAATATGCTTCCTTTATACAAATGTATGTATATATTATTATTATAATGATCATATTTATTATTGGAAATCAATTAATAATACAAAACAATGCCAAATATTGTCCAGAAACACTCACAAAATATACTCAAATCATAACATGGCAAACTGCAGCCCAACAGGCAACAACAGCTGTCAGTGTGTCAGTGTGCTGACTTGACTATGACTTGCCCCAAACTGCATGTGATTATCATAAAGTGGGCATGTCTGTAAAGGGGAGACTCGAGGGTACCCATAGAACCCATTTTCATTCACATATCTTGAGGTCAGAGGTCAAGGGACGCCTTTAAAAAAGGCCATGCCAGTGTTTCCTCGCCAAAACTCAGCATAAGTTAAGCTAGTATGACGTGGTTGGTACCAATGGATTCCTTATGTTTTCTAGTTTCATATGATACCAGCATCTTCACTCTAGCTTTAAAACTGACAACCTTAAAATAACAAGTTGCGTTAATGCGTTAAATAAATTGATGATGTTAAAATGAATTTGCGTTAACACGTTATTATTGGGTTAATGTTGAAAGCCCTAATTTAAATGTCTTCTTTTGTCAGTCCAAAACCCAAACATAATCAGTTTAATATGATATAAAACAGAGAAAAGCAAGAAATCTCAATATTTGAGAGGCTGAAAACAGCATTTTCTGCCATTTTTGCTTGAAAAATGACCTTAAAGAGGACAATTATCAAAATAGTTGGCGATTATTTTTCTATCAATTGACTAATGGATTAGTCGACATATCATTGCAGCTCTAAAGCTACCATCAGAAATAGTAAATATGTAAATTCATAGCTTACTTGTAATATTTATCTTGCATTTTTCCCAGAATTATACCACAACGTCAGTACAGATGGTAGGAATGTTGTTTTTTATTTAACTAGTTACAGCGATTCCCCTATCCAGTTAAAAAAACCAACCTTTCTTCTTCGCTGTGCTGCGTTCACTGTAGCTTACAACAAATGAAAAAAAAAAGCGTGTGTACCTTATGTTATTGTATAGCTTTATCAGTTTCCATGCGGCTCTGCAGCCTGTGGACCGATCCTCCTGGTGGTGCTTTGCTTGGTAGACAATAGTCCTGCGAATATCGGGGGCCAAGTCATTATCTTCTGCTCAGCAGGTGTAGACATTATTGGAGTGTTGAACTAATGATATGTAATGAGCTCTCTGTGACACATGTCTAGCCACCCTCACTATCATGGGGCCCATTAATAGATAACAGCATCATAATTAGCTTCGTTGGGAAGCCAAACCTAAGCTTATAAATATAGCAAACTGCGTTTAAGTTGTGTGTGCAGTTTCACGTGCTGTGTGTTCCTGCAGCGAGCCAAAAAAGTGTATTTATCTCGCTTTTATTGTTGTTTTTGTGAATTTAGTTTGTGCAACAACACGGCGATGCTGTCAAAGCACCGATACTATGCAGCGTTCACAATAGTGTGCACATGTGTAATTGTCTGTAACGACTTTTTTTAAAACAAACACCAATAAATTGTATTCGGTGACTATCAGAGGGATGAGTCACGAGGCTATTTGTTAGTGTTTTCAGTGGACTCGGTAAATTTAAAGCCCGGGACACAAATACATGGCTGTCTTAAAAATTTATATTGGAAATGGTTTTGATGTTGTACCCCACTGCAAACACTTTCAGCCTTGTGCAGGTCTCCTAGCAACAGCAAACAAAGGCAGGACCCATCTCAAGTTTCCCGTGGAGCGGCCAGTCCGGCGTGCCTTTGATCTTGACTGGGAAAATAGCTGAGTGGGCACTACTCGCATTTGTCTTTCATTTACTCCAGCCCCCCCGCCCTCCTCCTCCCAAAATGTTCCCTGAAACAGCCAAATCTTCATCTGTCCCCAGCAACCAACACCCCTCCTGGATAATCAACCATAGCGAGGGAAGTCATTGAAGCACACTGCAAAGTTTAGTCCAAATTGGAAGTTTTCATTTTGGAGCGTAGCTGCTACCTTTTAGAAGGCTATCATTTGTGGTTCTTGGTGTTTTATCTTTTGTTTCCATTGTCTCAATGCTGCAGAATTTATCAACCTGTGTCCCAGCACTTTGAAGTGAAAGCCTTAATAAACACATAAAGAGCCTTTAACCCTGCCTTTGCAAGTGTTTTCAGCCTCTATGATCTTGGACCAAACTGAAAGACTTTTATTCCATAAAAGTCTCAGAGCCAACAGAAAAACTGGGCGCATGGTGCGCAGCTGATGTGTATTTTTAAAAGTCAACAGAGCGCTCTTGTTTTGAATTCTACGTTTAAAAAAGTACATAGAAAAAGAATATTTTGAGCTCGTTTTTTTCCACGTGTTTGTTAATGCTTTCTAAGTAAGACCCAGGAATCAAAATATAAATAATTCCCTCATTCAGTGCATAAACACGACTGAGGAGAGCGAGGGCAACGTACTGTATCTCAGGGCTATTAAATGTTATCTTACTCCAGTGCTCTGCTCTGCTTTTATCCAAAACAGCTCCGACAGCTCAGGAGATTTAACAAATTGAAGTGTTTCACACTGTTTTGGTGTAATTTACTGTAATTGATGTTTCTATCTAGTGCCGAGGCCTTCTGAAGCGATTGCTTGTGTTTGTAGGAAGACATGCAGCCCAGTGGGGTGTATTGACTCAGGCTGTTGACTAATACTGCTCTATTGGCATGTTTTAATGCTCTCCCATTGTTTGACTAACAGGCTCCTCTGTCAGGCTAAAAGCACACCTTGGAAAACTGCTTAAGACGGAGATCAGAGTGTGTTTTAGACTTGTTTTTTTCACACTGCTGTAGCTTTGAAGTGGAAGTTTTCTTTTGGTGTGAATGGGTCATCATGGGTGTCTAACCTGGTTCTGTAACCCTACTTATGATCTGCTCAATGAATTCTACCCCCTTTCTGTTGTTGATCTCAGCGATGATTGTAGTTTTTATAAGAAGAAGAAATATATATTATATTATAATATATATTGTCAAAACTCACATTGTACATTTTGACTTTGAAATGCAATAACCTTGTTAAGTGAAGTGGCAGACACAGTTCTTTTGTTAATGACCCAGTATTTACCACTGAGAGTAACCTGGTGTGTTTCAGCATAAGTTGATTCCATATTCACTTCCTTTACTGTAAAAGTAGTAGTAGTAGTAGTGTAAAAATACTCCTATTTTCATACTCCATCAAGTATTATCAGCTAAATTTACTTAAATATATAGCTAATATTTCCCCCTGAAATGAATTTGCACAAATAGAAATATTCAAGTAAAGTACAAGTACCTGTAAATTGTTCTTAAGTACAGTACTTGAGTAAATGTACTCAGTTGCTTCCCACCGCTGCATTATCAATATCCTGTATCCTACATGGGATTCATATGAGGTTAATTAAAGAGGACCTATTATTTCCATTTTCTGGTGCATACTTGCAGACCTTTTACATGCACAAAAAATATATATAACACACAAAAGGAAAGGGAAAAAGCATAATATGTCCCCTTTAAAGGGCCAGTGTGTAACATTTTGGGTGATCTATTAGCAGAAATGGAATATAATATTCATAACTATGTTTTCATTAGTGCATAAACTCCTGAAACTCTTCACGGAGTCTGCCATGTTGCTCCGCCATGTTTCTATAGTAGCCCAGAACGGACAAACCAAACACTTGTTCTAGCAAGAGCCTTTAGCGTTTTTACATTGCCTGAAGGCCACCGTAATTCTCCGACATGCTTGTGAAACTGCTGTAAAGTGAGCCGCAGAGTGCAAAACCGTGGTACCGCCAGCCGCTGTCTGACTTCCGTTGCTCCTAAAGTAGTGTTATTATGGTAAGGATGGCCTCTGAGCGAGACGAACGGCGTTACCAGGGTTTTGTATTCAGTAGCTCACGTTACCGCAGTCTAGGAAAGGGAGGAGTGAGCGGCGAGGTACTCAGTTGGTTGCAATCTGCAATTACGCCACTAGATGCCGCCAAATCCTACACACTGTACCTTTAAGTAAAGTAATTGAGTAAATGTACTCTTTCCACCATTGCATATTTAATATCCTGTATCATACATGGGATTTATATGAAGTTTGTGTATGAAAAGGTAGATAAACAGACATTTAAAAACTGGGCAGGTATCAGAAAGAGACCACAAGTTTCCTTCACCCAATTCGTCATGTAATAAGGGACTGTCATGCAACATTTGAGAAATCATGAGGAACTATATGTTATTTTATGTGGTAAAAATTTTTTTTTAATTGAAAGCTCAGATGTATCTAAAGCTGAGTTGAGATTATCTAATAAAACTGTTGTTTCCAAGATCAAGAATGAACTTCCGCTAAACATATTATATTCCGTATCTCCAAGCTATTTTGGCTTTGTTGCTCTTTCCTGTAAACCGGCTGTTTGCTTTTTTGCAACATGTCAGCTGCAATTTAACATACAGTATATTGCATTTCTGTAAAGATGTGCGTAAACACACACGCTGCAATTAGTTAAAAAATACTGCAAAACATTTGACATGATTCTGTTTGTTAACTCTATTCTGTGTGAATGCTATTTGTGTATTCTTCAGCAGCCTTTAGAGAGAAGCCAGCCCATATTTCATCTGTTATACAGATGCTTGTTTGTGGGGAATGCTCATCCTAGCTGGATCCTATTTTTGTTTGTCAAAGCAAAGCTGCAGAACAGCAGGTTTTTTACATTCTTTCATTATCCTTTTATGGAAGTCACTAAGGTTCGTTACATGTGAAAGAAAAAAACTGTCCCACCGCTGCAGACGCTTTACACACTGAGGAGTCTGACGTTCGTTACCTCACAGCATCCTATATAGTTTCATTGCTCAGCACAACACCCGAGGCACAAAGGTACACTGTTACCAGCGTGACACAGGATGATAAACAAAAGGTTGTGATCTACTACAGAGAATTGAAGTGCTCCGTACCTTTCAAGCAGTCTTGTGACCTGGAAAGGCCAAGAAAAGGTTTGCTTTTACCTCTCACCTTCAACAACTCTTTTCTAACTAAAAGGGTTCTTGTGGGAAGAAAAAAGAAACATTTGAAGCAGATTTTTTTTTCTCCCTCCCGTAAACCCATTGGAACCCATTTTAGCATATTTATTTATAGCATGTTTCTGATTCAGAATCCTCAAGTATCATCACATTACCCCTGACAAAAAATAAAGCATGTCTTCATGCTTGTCTGCACCCAAACCCCACACAGAGTTCTACCCCTCTGATAAAACTGCATGTGCCATCTGACTCTGTTGGGGTGGAGAGTGTATTAATATCCTCCTGAGCCCTAAGCATGCGCATTTACCTCCACCTTAATTCATCCGTTTATATGCTTACCAAATATAGGTGTCCTAAAAGGTACTTTATACTGGAACCATTTCAATATTTAGTCTAACAGCAAGAGGGTGAGGCTCTGAATGTTCAATCAAATACATTCTGCCAATATTCCAATTTGCTTTTAGATTTAGATTTGTTTAAAGGCAGAATTCACCTTTTTAAGAGAAGAGGAGGTTGATGTTGGCTGAGATCAGAACTGCCTCATCTGACTCATTGTGGAAATACAGACCCTTTTTTAAGAAGCCTGAACTGGTTAATGACACTGTAAGTAACAAAATATGACTTAAAAGAAGGGGGTCCATGAAATCAATGTATTAGATAGTGCATATAGTCATAGTCTGTTAACCCTTAGAGACCCACATAGACCCGTTTTTGTCTTTTTTGGGGGGGGCAGAGGGTCTTTAGGGGCAGATAGCAGGTCAATAGTAGATGTCACATATAAGTGGTGTACATCATCTGAAAGCTGGGAACCTGAAGATTAATTTGAGATTGGAAATAAACAGGAATTAATTCAAATAAATTGTGAAAGTATATAAGGCTTTAGAACATTACGATAGAAGTATATGATGGTCATCCCCATGCTCTATTATGTCTCATAAGTTGTTGCAGCAATTTTGGTTTGATACCATTTGTTACACAGATTTGGTGCTAAATTTAAAAACAAGTTTAACACTCGAGAATTGATAAAAATGGTCAATAATCCCTCCGAAATACCACATTAAGACACCAAGACCTCTAGGAACACCATAGAAAAAGCCATGCTGTGATTTGGTATCAAAAGCTTTTGACATTTGGAGATTTCTGCAAGAACTGCATTTTTCGGTGATTGGATTTGCGAGCACTTCTGTTGTGGAAACTGCTCAGAAACCCAGAAAAGCCATTCATCCTCTGAATGCCCTAGGTCTCTAGTTTGTGGTTGTAAAGTTTCATGGGGCTGGGATTATCCTAGAGGTCACAACAGGTCATTTTATACAGTAAGTTCAAGTTTTAAAAAAATGGTCTTACTAAAAATGAAATGGGGACTAACATCATCACACATGAATACCATTGGGCTCATTGGATCCACAAGAGTCTCAGCTTTGTGATACCCAATTTATGTAATTACAAGACTGTTTAGGGACCCCAGTATGCAGAAATATTCAAGTACACCATTTTTAGAATAGGCGGAAATAACACATTTATACTGCATACAAAAAACTGTTTTTTGCCCAAACTGCATGTGATTATCATAACGTCGGCATGTCTGTAAAGGAGAGACTCGTGGGTACACATAGAACCCATTTTCATTAACATCTGAAGATCAGAAGTCAAGGGACCCCTTTGAATATGGTCATTCCAGTTTTTCCTCGCCAAAATGTAGCCTAACTTCGGAGCGTTATTTAGCGATCTTTCCGACAAGCTGGTATGGCATGGTTGGTACCAATGGATTCCTAGGGTCTAGTGTCATACCAGTATCTTCATTTACAGTAATGACAGCGGCTCCGTAACATTTCACTTTTTGCTGCCATGTGAATTATAGAGCTTCATAATAACATTTGTATAAATAGGTCAATAATTACATAAGGATGCTGTAAAAGGTAATGTTATTTGAATATATATATATATATATTAGTAAAATTTCAGCATGTGAATACATTTTTTTTTCTCTTGTTGATCTTGATTTTTTACATTTTCTAAACTTTTTTTTCAATATACTGTTACTTTCAGCCACTAGTAGCACCACTGAAGACAAAGCTACAGAGCAGTGAAAAGTCACAGAATCTTTGATTTTTATAACAACCCTTTAATACACCCACACACTATCTTTTGACTATCTTTTTGTATTTCCACCAGATTTCATCTGCTTGGCTGAAAGTGTCGTCAACAAGTTCTTGTTCTAGCATAAGACTTGTTGAGCTCCAGTATGCGACCAGTATGACCAGTGAGCTCCTGATTCCAATCTAGTCCCATAGATTCCCCTTTAAATGGTTGGTTTAGCCAAATTAAAATAATATTTTTTTCATTTGCCTCTACTGGTGTGTAGTCATGCTAATATATTTAGTTTTATTCAGCCAGTTTTTAGATATCCATCTCATTTAATTTATATAAAAAAAAATCAATATAAAGCAATGTATTTTTCCTGAAACAATGTCCCCGTTACTCTGTGTAATCCACAGACCTCACTGTGAAAGGTATTTAATGGAACTACTTTATATTGAAAAAAATAATCCCGTTCAGACAAATTAAACCAAAACTATCTGCATTGCTGGATACCTCTAGAGGTTTTTCACTTTAACTTGTTGTATTCTGTCCTGGTCCCTCCGGGGTCCATTGAGGGTCCATATTGTGCCTGAGTTACCTCAATGTTTCTGCTCATTTGTAGATTATTTGGTCACGCTACCACCAGATTGCAAAAGAGCACAGTTTAATTTCCATCTGTGGAAGAGGATGTTTCAGTGTGGAGGTGTTTAAGAAGTATTTTGCTCGTTTGACTGGTGCAAACCCATCTACACTTTTACAATTTATCACAATATGAGTGTAGACCATTGTAGTGGCAGCTGTAATTAAGTTTTACATGTCATGTGTAACCTTTATTTATTTATTTATTTATTTATTTATTTATTTATTTATTTATTTACCCAGAATCCCCATTAGTTATTACCACAGTACAAACTACTTTTCCTGTAGTCCGTACAAAACCACTACAAAACAATGTAAAAACAAATATGCAATTAAAATCCAAAGCAGAAAAGGGGAACATAAGAAAAAACGAAACCAAAACGAAACCAAAAAAAACCAATAAAACAAAAACAATAAAACTTTTAATGACAATAATAACAACAAAATGACCCCAAGTCAAAAGGGGATCAAAAAACAAACGAAAAACAGGCAACCTGCAAAAAAAACAACACTAAAATCTACAACAGTTAAACTACTAAGGACAATAACAACAAAACAAGTACCCACACCTTAAACACATGCAATACAGCTTAAAAACAACAGCAGCACCATTAAAAAACAGCGTATACAGTTGCCGAAATATAAATAAACCAAGAAAATTCCCCATTAATGATTATATAGTCAGATATGAAGTATCAAAAATGTGTCATATTTGGAGAGGGACTGGTGTTCTGTGCCTTTTAAACTCTTTTTAAAAGCCGTTTTACTTGTTAAATGTGTAACTTGTGATGGCAAACCATCCATATATTCATTCCTCTGAACACACATTGCCTTGCATTAGTTTTTGAAACAGGAAGTGGAAAAACAACCTCTTGAGGCATGCCTAGTAGTAAAGTTATGGCCATTACTACAATATGAAAATTGGTGATATAGGACATTTAGGAGTTTAGACAATACAATATGTCTCATAAAACAGAGCAGAGAAATAACCGTCCTGTCCCTCACCAATGACGAACACAAGGTTGTGTACATTCTGATGATGTTAGTTCTTCTGTTACAGTTCAGAGTGAGGCATGCAGCTCTATTATGGACTATTGTAGTTTGTCCAAGTCTTTATTTGACACACTTGACCACACCGCTGGACAATAATCCAAATGCGTAAGAACTGATGTTTGAACAATGTGAGAGATGCATTGTTGTGTTAAAAATGTAGCACATCTCTTAAAGCTGGAGGAGGCAGATTGGAGCTAATATGATTAAAAAAAGTTATTTTTATAAAAGGTCACTATATCCTGACAGTAGTGCATGAGACAGGTAATCTGAAAAAAATCACGTGCCTCTGTGTCCTCCAGTGCTCCTAATGGCATCTGCAAGATTTCACAGACCGGAGGGAAAACAACCAATCAGAGCCGAGCTGGAGCCTGCCGTCTCTGAGGAGCTGTCAATCAAACTAAGCGGCGCTGATCAATTATGAATCAATATTCTGTTACTGTAATGCCTATTTCTCTCTTCAAATGTTTTCAGAAACATCTTGTAGTGTACTGTTTAGTTGGAAAATTAGAAAGTTTGTTAACCGACAGCCATGTTGGGATCGATTGAGGAAATACCAAGCACCGCCCACCAGCCGGAGCACAGCCAATAACAACGCTCTCTCTCTGAAATGACCTGTGATTGGCCAAGGTCTCCCGTCACGGGCTAGGTTTATTAAAGCCTGAAAACAGAGCCATGATGAGGTGCAGAAGTCTAGCTTTCTTTCAGAACACTTGAATTACAATATGCTGAAAGGTTATTATGGAATTTTTGCCCAATGATGCCAAAAACGTTCTGCCTACTGAAGCTTTAACGCGATAATAACAAGTTAACACAAATTTGTTTTAAAGCCACTAATTTCTTCAACGTATTAACACAACTTGCGATTTTTAGGTTGTATATGACATAATATAAACTAGAAAACCATGACCAAGGAATCCATTGGCACCAACCATGCCATACTAGCTTGTCGGGAAGGAGGTTAAATAACGCTCCAAACTTTTCAAAGACCTCAAGATATGTGAATGAAAATGGGTTCTATGGGTACCCACGAGTCTCCCCTTTACAGACATGCCCACTTTATGATAATCACATGCAGTTTGGGGCAAGTCATAGTCAAGTCAGCACACTGACACACTGACAGCTGTTGTTGTCTGTTGGGCTTGAGTTTGTTATGTTTTAATTTGAGTATATTTTTTATGCTAAATGCAGTACCTGTGAGGGTTTCTGGACAATATTTGTCGTTGTTTTGTGTCAATTGATTTCCAATAATAAATATATACATGCATTTTCATAGAGCAAGCGTATTTGTCAACTCCCATGTTGATAAGAGTATTAAATACTTGACAAATCTCTGTTTTAAGGTACATTTTTAACTGATAAAAAATGTGTGAATAATCGCGATTAACCATTTTAATCGATTGACAGCCCTAATGTTTGAACAATGTGAGAGATTCATTGTTGTGGTAAAAAAATAGCACACCTCTTAATAACCGCCAGACCTCTCTCCATAACTGCAACAGCTTTTTCAATCTGAAAATGGTTTCTTCTTATAGTTGAGGCTGAAGCGCACTCAAACATGCTAAACATGTTTCTCTTACCAAACTGAATACATTAACTCCAACTCTCAGAGGATTTAGTGTGCTGTTTATCGATGCCGTTTTCTGCATTTCTTGGGTTTTCTAGAAACGTAGGCTTCACCCACACAGAAACAAGAATACTACAGATTTTCACACATCACTGAGGTCTGCAGTAACTTTAACCCAAGAATATGTTTTTTCACCCGTAGGGCGCTGCGTTTCAGTTCCTCGTCCGTTTGAAAAAGTTTCCACCGGAATCTCTCCGGGTATATAAAGAACGAGCAAAGCCTGCGTGGCTATTTAGAGTGATGTTACACCATCTCAATCTGTGTCAGCCTATATGCTATGTACACTTGGAAGACGTCAGTGTCTGTTTGTGCCATATAGAATTATCACCTCTTAACTATATGACATTTCTGGAGAGAGAAAAAAAAAACAATCATGGCACAGACGGAGTGGGGGTGGGGTGGCATTTGTCAGTGCTCTCATTGGGGTTCAAAAGTAGAATGTAAAATGTCTGTCTTTGTCTAATCCAACACATTTTATTTTTGTAACTGAGAAATCTGTTCAGGGACCCCAACATTTTTTCCAACTGTCAGGGTGTCATTTGTCATAAAAAAAGTGAAACTCATTTCCCACCCCCAGTCCTTCTGTATGTTATGAGGTTATAAACACGCAAGGTGGGTGTGTGTGCACACGTGGACATGGCGACTTGTCACCTCAAACACACACACACACACACACACGCACACACACACACACACACGTTATTGTCATTTTGCCCTGCAGAAAGCACTTTGGCTGATCCCCTGACTTCCTCTTTGACACTGTTACGCCCTATAGCCTCGTCCTCCATCAGTGAGCGATGACTTTTAAGGAGCCAAAGCCGTCGGACTAGAGCGTATTGTCCCTCATGATTGAGATGTTAACCTTCAGGGCAGCCCCTTGCTCTTTAGTGTCTCATTTTTTCTTGTTCTCCTCCTCCTCCTCCTGCTTCTTCCCCTCTTCCCTCACCCATGGTTCCTCTCTGCCAGCCGCCTGCACAGCGAGGCCCGTCAAGCCATTAATGAGTCCCAGCACTGATAATGAAGCCACAGAGGTGGTCTGAGCCAGTGTGGCACAGGAGCTGGAGCACGGGGGGAAGGTAGATTAGGATAATTACCTGGCCACGGGGGAACGATAAGAAAGATGTCTCTCTACCTGCAGGCCTCGATCAACGAAGGAGAAAGTGCAATATAATGAGGTGCGGACACCCTTTTTCTCAGAAAGGTAAGAAAAATTAGCTCCTAATGATCAAAATGTGATTTTTATTGTGACAGTGATTGTCTGTTTTTGCAGGTGTCCTCCGCATCCCTTCGTATGCACGTATGTATTTGTTGTTTACGTGGCTGTGCTTTCGGTCTCTCACACTGTACGTAAGTCCTAAACATCCACACTCACGGAGACTTTGAAGAGCCTATGAGGTCAGGTTTTAAATTATGGTCTGCACCCACACCAAGCGTTCTCTCCCCACTCCTGTAAATCCATTTTCCACACAATGCATTTCAAATCAAAGCAGCGTCACCATAACACGCCTTAGGAAACATTAAGCCATAGTGCAGTACTTTCATGTATGATAGCATAGCCCCTGTATGCTTTGATGTGCTCACTTTTTTTAATGCTTTATTAATAATAACACACTGGCTCCTTCTCGCACCAACACACCAGCTTCTGGTGCTCCTTTCTCTCCTCCTGAACTACCATCCCTCACTCCTTCCATGCCACAGCTTCCTTCATCCCTCCCCAGCCCTTGAGTCGTGTCTCGGGATTGGCCTGTTTGTGTTTGGGAGGGGGGGATTAGAGGGAATGACACGGGCCTCGAGATGAAGAGAGACACAAAGACCTATCAGAGGGCAGAGAGTACGGAGCGCTGCATCACCATTGGTGGCTGTGGAAATCAGACACGTCTTCATTTCTTCCAGCCATCCTCTCCGAAGTGCCCAGCTTTCATTTCCACGCCCGGGGAGGGAAGCAGAGAGGGAGGGGGGGGGGGGGCAGGATTAGAGTTTCTGTTTGTGCTTTTAAGTGTGTGTGCACGTGTGTGTTTGCTTGAATGTTGTGCGCAGCAAACATCTTAGAGATACAGAGGGATGAGCGCACAGACACTAATAGCACTCACCTCCTCCAAAGCTGGCCAAAATACAAATGCTGGAACAGTGTGGTGTTGTTCTAGCTGAATGGGACGCCTGATTCATAGACATGTAAAACCTGCTTACAAATGTCTCACTGATTTCTCTCTGCACCCCAAAGCACACAATGGCTCCTCAGTATCTGCTGATGTTTTCCTTTCTGACAATTTCAAAGCGATGTCGGCAATTTACTGGATCACTTATAGCTGCCTCCCCACATTCACACACGCGTGTGCAGATGTGCACAAACATCTGCTGCATTAATTTCCTGCTTTTGTGTTTTCTTTGTGTCTGTGTTCCTTTTTGATGTTTTCCTTCCTCCTTCTGTTATGGAGCATCACTGAGTCTTGATTTTTGTTGTTGTATTACAATGTCAGCCCACAACTTCTGCAGCAGTTTCTCAAGTCATTTCAATGCAATCTGCGGTTGTAATAAATAAATATATTAATATACTGAAGCAGCTAATTTCCGTTTCTTTCAAAATGTGCTCCATGCAGCTACGTTAACCTGCATGTATTTAATTTGTTTAGCATGTATGCACACCAATTAGTCAGTGTTTTTATCTGACAGCATTCTGCAGTGGAAATCCTCGCTAAAGTTCTCATGTGATGCCTGTTGAGCTTGTTGTGCACCAGACTGTTGTCAGTATTTGCCTGCTTGTCAGGATGCAGCCAGTTGACTCTGGCTGTCTGAGCAGTGATATGACTGGGAGCAGTGGGGCTGGGCCCCAGCCGACTCCGCTCTCCTCCTCCTCCTCGCCCCCATAATAGATCTGCGTGGTCTGCAGGCCCTCTGGGGGCACCTGGCTCCCCTCCCTGCCATCTCTGGCCCGGATCGATCAGCGAGGCCGCCCCGGCGCAGAGACCAGGGGTCATCTTCAAAGGCCTCCTGCCCACTTCCTGCCACCTGGTGCTCCATATTCGGACAAAGGGTGCATTTCCTTTCCGTTCCCTCCACCCTCCGTTGCCCTTCTGCGAACAGGTTAAGGACATGGAGTCGGTACAGCTCCTCCCTGTGATCTCCTTCAGCCTGCTCCCCGGTCGCCCACACGGGGAGAGAGGGTGAGAGATCAGTCCCGTCCAAACACCACAATCACACACCCATTTCATGTGGAAATCTGTTTTTGATTTAATTACGGCCAAAGAATTCACATCTCTCATTACGGAGGTGATTTTGGTTACCTTTACCTTTGGTTCTTATTTTCATTAGACCTAAATATATAATCTAGATTTCTATAGTGAATCCATAAAATGTTTAAATTCAGTGACAAAAAAAACACATCAACTCAGAGCATTATTATTCATATACAGGATGTATTTTAATGACATTCATATCATGATACAGTACAATGAAAAAAAAAGTTAATGAAGGTAATGGTTTATAATGATGCATTAACTTTCTGGCTCTCACTTGAAACATGTTTCATTATTAACTGATCAACAGATCTGCTACGGTACGAATATCTCCATCTCTCTCTCTCCCTGTTGGTCAAGTCACAAATGGCAGGGCTATCGAACACACATTTTATCTCCATGAGGGCTGTCGGACAATTAGCTCCAAGAATACATATTAATCAATCGAGCTTTTTTTTAATCTGTTTATTAAGCCCAGCCATTTTTTCCCCCTCCAATACATTAGCAGATCTCAGTATGTCCGCTCCTCTTGTGAACAGGGATGAGAAGGAGATGGAGGGAGAGGAAATAAAGGTCTGATGAGTTTGGCAAAGAGAGGATGGAGGCTGAGACAGATGGCATGAAGTCTGCAGCACTCTGGCGTGGCTCGCCTGGTGCTAAAATCCTCCTCTCTCACATTCCAACAAATCCTACCAGGAGGCTGGGGAGTCTGTCACACCACTCCAAGGATCCACACGGCTCTCTTCAACCCCCCCTCCCCTCCTCTATCCTCCCCCTCCTCTGCCGCCCCGGCCCAACCGAGCCTCTGACCACTCTGCATCATATTTTATCCTCACATATGTATACATTCACACATCAACATGTATAGAGGTCGGCTATTACAGGCGTGCTATACGATAAGAAGCACCAGGGGGGCGCAGATATGACGAAACGCCGTCTGACTGCTCTTATGGAAAAGGGGCTTAATTGAGAGAGGTGGCCTTTACTGTCACTCCAGTGTAAGAAATCTTATTCAGTAAACACTGGGCCAAATCATGTGGGACTGTACAATCCATTTATATCAGAGGAAGAAGACATAAGAAGCTTTTTGATTAGTTTCACCACAGCCCGCATCAGCCCAACAGAAAGCCCAATCTCAATCCAAACATGCACTGCTCAGACCCGTGTTGCAAGGCTCCCTGTGGGCCTTACAGCCCAAAACGGATAGTAAGTGTAACCGTGATTACACATAGCACAAGACCAACAACTGGATCACGGGCACCACATGACATCTTCATCTCCAAACACTGTACTATTAGATGTCCTTTGAATCTCTGAAGCATGCTTTCTTGAAGCGGTTCATCTAATAAGAACAGTCTAATTTATTTTACACTATGCTCTCTCCCCATGTCTCTCTCTCTCTCGCTGTCTTTCTGCCCGCCTTCTGTTTGTTCTAATGAATGACTTCTGAGATGAGGTGCCGCTGTGAGGAGGTCACGGCGGGGGCCTCAGAACCACATTACTGTTAATGATAATAAAAAGAACAATCTGTGCTAAACCTCTTGGATGTCCTCTCTCCTCTCCCCATATGGAACGAGTGTTTTATCTGCTATTGTTTTTCAATGTTTGAATTGAAGTATATGCAATTAAAATGCACAGTAAATATTGTTTTTTTTTGTGCAGGCATTGTTTATTGGCTGATAAAAGGTATACAGTGGTGCACCATCTGGGTTGCAAAGTACACCACCGAGCACAACATCAGGCACATCTTAGCAACGTGGTGCTGCATGAGGAAATATATTCCCTACGGTCACATTTTAATGCATACACAGCTTCTAACATTTGGGTTATGGAGGAGTTGGGCTTTATTGATGTGACTTCAGCTTTTTACTGACAATAGGTTACAGTAGTTCTCAATTCTATTCAGCTTAAATGAAAGAAATTAAGTGGAATCAGATTTTACGTATGAAGCATGCATTTGATGGATGACAACTGTCCTTCAACCTGGTCTCATGGGAAGCCGCATGATGTTATGGCCAAATTTGCGCCAGGCCCATGCACATGTTTGGAACTGATGGCGCCCCCTATTAAGTGATTTCAAAACAGTTTTATTATACATGTGGTTTAACAATGTTATGAAATATATCCTGCAAGTTTTGTAATTATTAGACTAACAATTTCTGATTTATAGTCTGATTTGTGTTATGCCTGGCACATTGTTAACTTACGCCCTTTTTGTGGTTCGTTGGTCAATATCTTCAAAACACAATGAGATAACTTTTGGTAATGATAATCCACAGAAAATTTAATAGCAATCGGATGAACGGTTCAGGAGGAGATGTCATAAATTTGTAATTTGTATGCCACGCAACAAAACTACAGTAATGTCTTCAGTTAGGTTCAGGCAACAAAACCACTCAGTTTTAGGAAAAACGTCATGGTTGGGCTTAGAATAATACGTAAACTGAGAAAAAATACTTACGGAAACAACGTAACATAAGTACGGAAAACACGTACGTCACAAATGTCACTTACAAAACAAAACACCAGTCTCGATCACCAGTGTCCTGGTTAAAAGTCCTGTGTTTGTTGGACCAATCCACCTCCCAACCCGCCTGCCATACACAGTCTTTCTCACTTTTAATTCTACATCACTAGCTCTGAGTGTAGCATATTATACACGAATGCGACATGCCAAAAGCAAAAAGGCATCTTATTGCACTCTAAATGCCTTGGGCATTATTGTGTCATTCATACGCCTGGTTTACACCGACCCTAATAAGCACTGCATTTCTACAACTTACTATATAGAGGCAAAGTCACGCCCCTTCTGGTGGACCACCATGGGACCTTAATTCGAAAAAAATATGAACGGTAGTCAACGGCGAGCGACAAATATTTTTTTGATCCCCTGATCATGAATCACACATATTTTATTTTAGTTTAATAGTTTGTCAATTTAAAACATCATTTTGCGAGTCAAGAAAGTCACAGTTTGTTGTAAAACTGTTGAAGTATAAGACTGTGAAAATACGTGATTAGAAAGAATACACACCCAAAATTTGGGTAAGTGATGTCTCTCTCGCGGAAGCTACGATGCCTGTGTGTTTCATATTTAGATGTACTCACACGAGCAACGAGTCTAGCTCGTTCTTTCGCTTCCCGGCTGATAAAAAGACCAGCAGTCGCTGGATAAAACACATCAGGTAAGATAACGTTTCATTAGTGGCTGGAACACAGCTAAGTTAGCTAGCTAGCTAGCGTTGGTGACGTATATTGTGCGAGACGAGAGATGTAGTTCACTGAGCGGTTTCACACAAAATGAAATGATACTACGACAAACTGTGACTTTCTTTTTAAATTGACCAACATGATATGTGTGATTCATGGCGCAATTCAAACGGGATCAAAAGGTATTTGTCTCTCGCCGTTGACTACCGTACATATTTGTTCCGAAATAAGGTCCCATGGGGTCCACTGGAAGGGGAGGGACTTCTCCCTTCTATAGTGGCAATGGAAAAACTAGCAGTTCCGGGCGACTATGAACAAGTTTCGTCTTGCTATGCAGGTTTTCAACATTAGTACAGGCCGTCGTATCAACATCCACAACACCAAAGTGTTTGCTGGGGTTGTTTACATGGATCTGACATTCACAAGCAGATCAACGGTGACTTTCCCTCCCACTTGCAGCCACAGATATAGACTTGCTGGCTGTCCTTCCTACGTGGCAGGGCAGCGTGGCGTCCCCAGGCTCGTTGGCACCGCAGCTGTCACCCACAGGATGGGAGAGTGGCAGGGTCGATGGCTCCGCGGCGTGGCTTCTGGCAGCATCCGTCCCTTCCTGGCCCGGCGAAAGGGCAGGGACGGGGAACCCGGTCTCTCAGAGCATTGATCGAGGGCCAGCCCTCCATTAGCCACCGTCGGAGCTAAAGGTCAGCTAAGGCCAACGGATGGGTCCTGTGTGCGCATCCTATGGAGTGACTCACTCTCACACCCGGGGAGTGAGTCCTTATCACTTTGGTCTGTGCTGCCCCCCTGCTCCTGGTGGACACATGACCATAGCTTTTCCTACACACCTCCCTGATGGGTGGACGCAGGCTAAACCTAATGCTATTTTTTGTTTGATGTCAGCCACATTATGCGTCATTGTTGCTTTTAGAGATCTTACTATCTGCCGCCACATTAAAAGAGCCTTCCTTCTAATTTTCCCCCAACCGAAATTGCTTAATAAATGAGCAGGCCCTGATTTACGCTGATGATCACACAGCAACACAAATTGCATCAAATTGCTCACCCAGAGATGGTGCACCACATCGTGCTCATCACTGAGTGGCAACTACTGCCTGGTGTGGTTTACATTAATGCAGTCAGGCTGTGAAAAGGGGATAATTGTGGTGCTAAATGCTGTAGAGGCTGACAGGATCCATTTCTTGACTTGTCAAGGGCAGCAGTGATAGAGAGGGTCATGCCGGGGTCTACACACACACATGGAGGCAGATGAGCGAATTTGCACCGACATGCATGCACACATGCAGGCACGCGAGCACACACACTGACAAAAATCAGCCACACTCCACATAGAGATGATTGTCTCCTGCCTCTGTCAGGTTGTGCTTTTTTTCTCCAGCCATGGAGACCTCATCCTGGGAAATTGAGCAATTTCTGATTGAAAACAGTGGCGGTAATTAGAGCACTCACTATTTGTAACCACTTGGCATTGCATTAGTATGCAAAGCTGGCAGCCAGCTTATCTTGGGGAAAACGTTTGTTTCCTTAATTGCCCTCTTAGGACAAAAGTGAAGGGGGTGGGTGGGGAGGGAAGAGAGTAAAATGTTAACGTGCTGCAGCGAGAATGGAGCCTGGTGTGTTGAGGGGATGTGACTCCCTGAACACAGGGGTTAAACTCCACTAATAGGCTGCATACAACACACATGGGCACACACAGGCACAGAGTAGCAGCGGAGCACTCATACACCCACATATGGGCACACACTTTGCGTTTGGCACACGGGCACACGGAGGCACAGACAAAAAGACAACTATGACGAGCGCACACATTCCAGGACACACACAATTAGGCACAATTAAACTCCATAGACATACTGTAAAATTAGACATGTAAAAATAACCGTTCACCACGCTAATGAATTCTTTAAATAAAGAAACCATTAAGACGTGAAGCAGGAAATGAGCTTTGTTCACTTTCATTCTGTCTCAGACATGCACAGCACATGTCCTGGAATACTCCAAAGTATTCATCATCCCTTGTCATCCATTCAGTGTGAAGCTTTCACTGCATTTACCACAGCTTTCAATGCATCTGAATAGTTAATAGTGTTAAATCTCAATCCTACATGACCTCTTCTCTTACAGAGAGGAGGCGGATGAGTCTTTCATGTCAAATTCTGCTGGACATCTCCTGTTCACATGTGTTCATGGGGTGGACATGGACATCTTGACTGACTGGACACTGATGGGATGAAAACAAAATGTTCCAACATTGAAATGATACTTTTTTTGCAGTGAAAACTAGAATTCAGGTTTTCAAAGATGCATTTTTTTTTTTTTTTTGCACCAGTGACTCATGCTGCCTTCTACTTTGCTGAATTACTATGATTCCCCCTGATTGTTGGACAGGAGTATCTGTTTCTCAGAGGAACAGATTCACAAAACACAGAGGAAACATTGTAGAATTAAGACTTTGTACCACATGTAAAGACAGTGTGGGACATGTTTACTTGTAATAACCACCTGTGCACATGTGGAATCAGTTTTTATAATCCTCACAATAACAGAGGCTTCTGAATAATTTGCTATTTTCAGAAAATATTTCTTGTTCCTTCATGAAAAAAAAGACATTGGTGTGAAGCTTTATTCTTTAAGAAAAAAAACTAATAACGCAGAAACAATAAAGGACGTGGCTGTTGAAGACAATTAACCCTTCACTTGCTTCAAACATGAATATTTTTGTCTGTTTTTCTAAAATATTAATAAAAAATCCTTAAATGAAATATAAGAAACTGTTGAAATGTTCTCCTCTTTGAAGAGGTTATCAGCACACGTTGAAAGTCCCCTAATCCGCTCTCTCACAAACACACACAGACGCAAAATAAATTCATATTAAGCAGAATCAAAGTCAGTCAGTGCGCTTTTATAGGCGATCTAAAGTCTAATAAAAACTGTATTTTTAATACCATAATATTTGGGTGATACACCATAAAAAAAACCTGAAAACGTCAATGATGCTAAATGTTTGTTTTTACCAATTATGACTTTAACACTAATGGTTTGCTGTTTTTTATAAGAAGAGGATGATTTCTAAATCGACATATGACAATTATAGATGAAGTGACGATTATTTACATGAATGACTTTTCCCCGAATGGGTCAGATAATAACACAAGGAGATATCTAACGGATTTTGGTGTCAAAATTGAGCGTCTGAATATGTTATTTATTCTAAATAAGCATGTCATGATGAAATAAATCCCGGTTTATATAACATGCAGCAAATTATTAAGCAAATAACCTAAAGAAAAAAACTCACAGCGGACAGATGTAAAACACTTCTATATGAAAAATAAGTTTTTATTTCTACACTTCAGCAGAAAGTGACCGGAGGCTCGCTGCTGCTGCTGCATGCAGGTGGATGAATCCTGATCTGAAAGCATCGAGGCCTATAGGCCTTCTGATGTCCTCTGGTGACTCAGCTTCTCATTAAAACACATCCCGATGATCAGCTTTTATTTATAATCACTAAAATGATAAAAGGGTCATTGCGTTACATATAGGCCAATTCCACATTAATTGGTGCCCCGATGAAATAACGTTTCCTCTTTCTTCTCAGAGATCTGGTGCGTCTCATGTTCACGATAAGGCAGCAGAGAGTGGAAGAGAGAGTAAATACAAGTTTCTGGAGAGAAACAGGTTGATAAATAAAAAAATAAATAAAAAAAAGACTTAATTTCTCTCCCATCAGCAACACAAATTAAAAAAAAGAGGATCTTATCAAAATAAAAGCACCTGACAGGGATGATGGACACCTGACCTGCAGCATCACACATCCTCTTTTAAATGATTTCTGATTATTAGGATGATTGATAGATAGATTAATTAGCCAGAGCTAATAAAACCAGAATTATCTGGCTTTAATTGGTCCAAATAGGGTTAATTTATTAATTATTAAGCGATACGTGCAAATGTTTATATTTACACCTCCAAATACAGTGCACGCGCAACTCACGTGCACACGCAGCGGGTGGGCTGTGTGTGTATGTGTGTGTTGAGGGTGTGCAACATGGCCACATTTCCTGATCATGTCAATCAAATCAATCGTTCCGGCTTCTGTTGATTATTTTTGATTTGATAATTAAAAAAGGTTGACCAAATTGTGGTGAGTTTAAGACATCAACAGGATCTTCTATTATTCTTTGTAAATTATAACGACTATAATAAAACCAGAATGGTGTGCAACTTGAAAAGGAGTCCCCCCCCTTCAGATCATGAAGGTTTTTGGGAATGTAAGACTTCCTTAAAGTTGTGAGGGCCAGAATGGCTTTAGTAGAGCTCAATCAGTGTCCGTGTGTGTACACACCAAGACCAACAAAAGCTGAGGCTAATCCACCTAATTTACACAATGCACAGGGCTCCTGTTTACACGGGATATACCCACATACCCACACTGGGCCTCTGTCTCGTCCTCCTGCGTCTCAGACCGGACAGAGGTAGAATATACTGTTGGTTCTCTCTCAGAGGAATGAATGAATGAATGAAAGGCAACGTGAAGGAGCAAAATCTGCATCCAAAGCACATAATGTGGCGCATAAACTTTCATTTAAAAAAGAGCCATCAGCATATTTTGCACTTGTTTATTTTTTACCTGCTCACACCTTATTTCATAAAGCCACTTCTTTCTATAGAGGGTAAAAAAAATCCAATTTTATATTTTATTGAAGCATTTTTGTCAGAAATGTTGCAAAAAGTCTCTTCCGCGAAATGTGCAACCTGATATTTACTAGATTTAATTAACGGATTAATGCTATTTATTTATGTATTTATACTTATAACAAGACTGGACAGTAACGAATATCATCATAGGAATACTGCCTTTTTTTTCTTCCTTTTTTCCTATAATAAAACAAGACTCTCGATGCAGCACCTGAACACATCACACAGACGAACAAGGGCAGAATGAACCTAAAGGATTATAACCAGGATATAAAGCCTATATGAGTCGAATTGATTGAATTAGGCTACAAAAAGTATTCATTTTGTACCTGGACTTTAAATGCACCAATAATGTAAATATAACCAACCGTTTACAGCATCAAGTCCAGTTTATTGTTAGCTGTAGGCCTACTGTAATATTAGCTAAATGTTTTTGGCCCATATACTTCTATTTTTGTTTTGTTTGTTTATTTACACATATAACAAATTAAAAAAAATACAATATATAATTTTCAATTGGATGTGAAGGAGAATTGGGGCTTGAAAAGTGTCATTCTCCAGGCAGCACATTACATGAAATAATTACAGTGATGTAAAATACACGATTTGTATATATCAATAATTTTAGACATAGTAAAAAATAGTTTTAAAAAAACGACACATAGTTTAACCTGACGACAATGCATCACATAAACACCCATCAGTTATGCAAATATCAAGAAGACTCATTCATAAAAACTAACTATACGCTCATGTGATGTATAGAGATTTCAAATCGATCTATTTCTATCCCTGTTTATGATTTCCATATATAACCTAAAATAATAATCAATCAGCTCGACCTGTAATTATTTTCCACAACGTCTTTTCCCGTATTATCCAAAAATATATAATAAAAATATATTTATTGAAATGTATTCCCTTCATTTTTTGTTCTGTGTGGCGTTCGAGTACACACATTGTGCATGGGGCCTATTTGAACAGCAGGCTTTTTATGATAGGCCTAAAATAAACACCAAATTGTGGATTTTCCTGCGATTATAAATAGCCTATTATTAAGATAGATATTTCAGATTCCTTTTTGCATTCCTTGAACGCATCCAAAACGATTCCAATACCTATTAAAACCCCATTATATTCACAAATGCTCTCCTTTCCGTTTAGATCTTCAAACACTGAATGCACCATTGTGTTATTTTATGTCTTTATCACCTTTTGTCTATTTAGGCAATAAATTAAGAGCTCTGGCACCTGCGCGTTTCTTTTTTTAATTGCTTTCATTTACAGTCCTAGATCTCCTGTTTATTTGTCTTGGAGCTCTTTTATATCTTCCGCCTGTCTGGAGGTGTGTTTTTCCATAATAGCATTTCTTTTTTTTTTCCAGAAGGGGTAATTACTTTGGCACAGCCAGGTAAATTCCGCCGCTAAATTGAAATATTGTGCTTTAATCCTCCCTAAATCCCAATTCTCAGGACACGGAGATGTGAGCAGCGGAGGAGTCATGCGGAGCTGCGGGTGCTTCTCCAGGTGAGCGGCGCGTCGCAGGGGGGCGGAGGGATCTCCTCTCTCCGTCAGGAGCAGAAAACAAGATTACTAGATCTTTATCAACGAAACCCCCCCCCCACCCATCCACCCATCCTCCTCTCACACAGAACAGCAACTCCACTATCTCTGCTTCACATAGAAAAGGTTGCATAATTAGCAGGAAATGATAAGTTGTTGGGTTGGTAAAATGAATAAGTCATAAATCAACATGTTTCTCAGGGGCTTTAACAAAAGAGAAGCAGGTGAATGGAAATGAATGAGGAGATGCAGCAGTAATAGGTGCTTGATATCTTTGTTTTGCATGCCATTGGAAGAGCTCCCAACATTTATAAAAAAAAATATAGATTCCAGTTTGAAAGTATCTTGCAGGAGTAAATGCTGGCAACTTCACAACCTCTGCTTCATATAGAAAATGTTGCATAATTAGCAGGAAATGATCAGTTGTTATTGGGTCATAAATTAACTTCCCTGCATGTTTCTCAGGGGTTTTAACAAAAGAAAAGCATGGTGAATGCAGAATTAACCTAAAGGATTATATAGCTTATTGCGTTAAATTGATTGAATTAGGCTACAAAAAGTATTCATTTTGTACCTGGACTTTAAATGCATCAATAATGTATTTATAACCAACCAACCCAACCAACCAATGAATGAGGAGATGCAGGAGTAATAGGTGCTTGATATCTTTGTTTTGCATGCTATTTGAAGAGCTCCCAACATTTATAAAAAAAACCCTATAGATTCCAGTTTGAAAGTATCTCTCAGGAGTAAATGCTGGCAACTTCACAATCTCTGCTTCAGATAGAAAAGGTTGCATTATTAGCAGGGAATGATAAGTTGTTGTTGGGTTGGTAAAATGAATAAGTCATAAATCAACTCCCCTGCATGTTTCTCAAGGGGGTTTTAACAAAAGAGAAGCAGGTGAATGTAAATGAATGAGGAGATGCAGCAGTAATAGGTGCTTGATATCTTTGTTTTTGCATGCTATTTGAAGAGCTCCCAACATTTATATAAAAAAAAATATAGATTCCAGTTTGAAAGTATCTTGCAGGAGTAAATGCTGGCAGAAGTTTCTGCTTGTCATGGTGCTGCCTGAATTTACCTTCCCCGTATCTTTAATTTGTAGTCACCAGGAATAAAAGGCTCAGCTCTGGCAGCTCCCATGTCAGTCTTTGCAGGAGTGGGTGACAGAGAACAGCAGAGGCAGATAGCATGCTAAAATCACTTCACTAGAGACCCCACATCAAAGTAGACCAAACCTCATATTGAGTGAACTTTTAAGCCAGCAAGACTGTGTGACATCAGAGCACCTAAAATGAGACTGTCATGTTTTTTCAAACTTCGCTGAACACAGGCTCAAAGACTTGAGAAGTATTCAATGCTGTTCAAACGCACACACACTAAGATTAGCAGTCTTTGTCTTACAGGAGCCTCAAAGACCAATTAGATTGAGAGACGGCTGTGACGAATTTGTCAAAAATAAGATGATAGATATCACTTTGGCAGTGAGCAAACATGGCTGGGGGATTTCACTCAAGCGCAAGTCATTGACAAGGCACTGTCAGGCAATGTGTCATCTTCAGCAGACCTGCCAGTTGACAAGGATGCAGCTTGGGATTGAGACTGATCAATTCCCAAACTGCCAACAAGACATGGCTCTGATAGCAGCGCTTTATTTTGTGAAGTCAAAAAAGTACTGCTTTGCTTGGATATATTGTCAACTTTTTATATGCGTCCCAAGATACAGAAGTAGGAGACAGTGAGCAGCAAATTTCAGATAAAGAAAAACATATTTAGGTTTCAAAACGTTGGACCTTCTCCCATTTCTGTTTGGACACGCTGGTGCATAGTGCACATGTCCTGCTTTGCTGTTTAATGTACAGCAATTCAACACGTCTAATACTTGAGCTCGTCTTCGGCCACGATTCCTAAAGTGAAATCCAATACTCAAAGCACTTTCCTCTTCAAAGTAGTTTCCTGTTGTGCTTTGTGACCACAATAGTGTCAATCTCGTACTTTGAAAGCCTCGTCTCCGTGTCAGCTCTGAGTAGCTGTCTATACATGTCTGCGAATAGAGTTGAGGCTTTGATGGCTGGTCTGAAAACAGTTGGGAACATTATGACAAAATCCAAAAAAGGAAAAAGAAATATTTCTATTGATTTTGGCTGCACATGAAATTTGACCTGGGGTTTGTGAAATTGCTTTCATAAGCAAAACATTGTGTTTGATGGTTACAGTGGATCGCAAACATGAGCTAGTTGGCTGAAAGGCGTTGTGGGAGATATAGGGAGGAAATTCCCAATCAGCTGTAAATTACAAAAGGAAGCTACTTAGAAAGAGCAGCATGTAGTGTCATGTTTGTAATTATTATATTGATATATTAAGGCTGTCAATTGATTAAAATATTTAATCACGATTAATCGCAAATGAATTGCAGATTTTGTATCTTTTCAAAATGTACCTTAAAGGGAGATTTGTCAAGTATTTAATTCTTTTATGAACATTGGAGTGGACAAATATGCTTGTTTTATGCAAATGTATGTATATATTTATTATTGGAAATCAATTAACAACACAAAACAATGACAAATATTGTCCAGAAACCCTCACAGGTACTGCATTTAGCATAAAAATATATGCTCAAATCATAACATAGCAAACTGCAGCCCAACAGGCAACAACAGCTGTCAGTATGTCAGTGTGCTGACTTGACTATGACTTGCCCCAAACTACATGTGATTATCATAAAGTGGGCATGTCTGTAAAGGGGAGACTCGTGGGTACCCATAGAATTCATTCACATATCTTGAGGTCAGAGGTCAAGGGACCCATCTAAAAAATGTCCATAACAGTTTTTCCTCTCCAAACTTTAGCGCAAGTTGGAGCGTTATTTAACCTCCTAACCTCCTCCACAGCAAGCTATGTCATAGATGATACAAATAGATTCCTCAGGTTTTCTAGTTTCATATGATACCAGTATCTTCACTCTGGCTTTAAACTGAGCCCGCTACAACCTAAAAATCACAAGTTGCGTTAATTCGTTAATGAAATTAGTGACGTTAAAAGATTTTGCGTTAACGGGTTATTATCGCGTTAACTTTGACGGCCCTAATAAAAACTAATGGACAGTTTTGATTAACAAATAATACCAATACCAAAAATACCAATCATTTGCAGCTGCCAGATGTTCATATTTCAGTATTTGCTGCTTTTCTTTGTTCATAATTTAAAATCGAATTTCTTTGACTGTTCATCAGACGGAACAAGCAATTTGTAGATGAAGCCTTGGATTATGAAAACGTTTAATGGCCATTTTCAAAATCCTAATTAATGGAAAGAAATCAATGCTATTATATAACGAATCAATACTTTTAGCCCTGCCTTCTACTGTATTTCTGTTCGAGATGAATACCTTTCAATTTCTACCACCATGAATCGTGTCTTCTTGTTTTCCCTGATATAATAGTCAAAGATATGAGGTTTGTGGACAGAGAAAAAGCTCTTAGCGTTGTCCTAAACAATGGCCGTTTGAAAAGCTGCGTTTGAAGCCACGCCAAGTGATCGGGAATAACCAAATGACAATAATCAGATGAAAAGAGAGGCAATCTCAATAAACTTTGTCATTCAACTATTCAAGGTTCAATCATATCAGAGGTGTTTTGCATAACTATGAGACCCTGGTTCTAATCCTCAAAGGGTTTGGGGGCTACTTGGCTTTGCACTGTAGTCATTCAAGGTCTCAACCCGGTAGGAAATATGGGCTGCCATAGCAACACAAAGATGGCCTCTAAAGGCTTAGCATAATTCTTCCCTAATAGAAAAATAACAGCGGCAAATCCCGTCCTTAGTGAACTGGCTTATTTGACAGAGGCAGACTCCCACCTGTGAAGCACATAGTCACCACGCCAATGCGCTAAGACTACGATAAGATGAAAAAGAGCCCATCTCTGGATGGGGATGGGCGGCCTAAGCTCAAGCCAAATTCTTTCTCTTTCTCTGAAGCTGAAAACAGCCCACAGTGTGTCTCTGACTAGCTTTAGGTTTTTGAAGCTGGACAATATGAGCTGCCAAATGAATCATACTCTCTATATAGTACTTAACTTTGAAGTGCTTAAGCCATACTCTGAGAAAGTTTTGGCAGGAGAAGATAGCTTATATTGGATCAGATCTCAGCCAGCGAATTGTTTTCACCTCCTCTCTCTGGTTTTAATGTTCACAGGATGTTCTAGTGGTAGCAGTGTGGCTTTAGGATGTTCTAAACCTGCCTGGTAACCGCTCCTCTCCCTTCTGATTGTGATCACAAAATATGTGATCCCCCCTCCCTTTCACCCCTCCTCCCGCTTTGTTGCCAGGTACCACAGAGATGGATTCTTGTCACTGTGTGAGTTGCATCGGGATGATGAGCACCGCGGTGGAGAGAATAAATTACCGCCACACTTTAGAGTGGGAGGCATGTAAGTATCAGCTGCTACAGCAGTGCGTTGCTCTCTGCTTATGGAATCGCTAATGAGGAAGCGGTACCCGGCGATGTTGCAGCCATGGTGATCGAGCTAAAATCAAAGGCTTTATGAAATCATTACTGTCAAAGCCGGCTACGGAAATCGCATCTTCCTGCCACTCGTCTTATTCAGCTGCGTTTTGAAGGGTATGTCAGTCCGCCGGGATGAGTCCTGCTAGCTCATTCCTGACTGCGTATAATCTCATCATTGTCGGCGATGTTTTCCCGCGTCACGGCGTTCAAGAGCATGCAGGCGAGATGACAGAGCAGAACTGAGAGCAAGATTATCGTTATATCATGATGTCCTCTCAGCTCAGGGCAGAGAAAGCTTTTAATTCGCTGTTACCTAACAACTATATCGATATAAAAATCTGATTCTCGTCTTAATATCTTAATTTCATTGAAGATAAATTCTCCCTATCTTAACATCTGGCACTTGTGGTTCAGATAACCATGAGGGTGATGTATTAGTACTCTAAAGGGACTTTTTTGTCATGCAAATTCACCAGCTTTCTTTTCTTATCAATTCATCTTTTTTGCTGTTGGGCAAATATGCAAAATTCGCATATTAATATTCAATTCCTCCTATTATATTAAGAGTTTTTCAATATATCGCCATCAAAAACAATATCTTTTTCTTTGCCCTTTATGCCTTGAGATTCTGCTATGGCAATGAAAGCCTCTTCACTGGATCCTATGCGTTCCTGCGGCTTGCCTATATTATGGCGTGATTGGCAGTGGTGCCTCCACATTAATGGCCATATGTGGGACTGAATCTGTTTTATAGTGAACAGCAGAATAGAGTAATTTAAATCAACACTGTATGGACGACTGTCCAATGAGAGGCCAGAAGGGAATCCCGCTGAACGCCGGCCCTGTAAGCCTCCTGTTTCAGTCCTACGCCGAGCACCTTCCTACATCAAAGCTTGCTCAGCACCGCGTCTCTAAGATTCACATCTCCAGGAAAGAATGGCCTCTGCTGAGATATGGGCACCTCTGGCCTCATTTAACGTGCACGGTCCCCTCCCCCCTCTCCAGGCCTGAATCCGAGGATAGAGTGGCTATCTGACGAGATCACACAGAGAGGTGCGGGAACTTAAAGGCAAAGAGTTACTGTGCATCCTACCAGGAGTCTCAAAAGGCTTCTATTAAAACACGTTCAATATGCCGGTCAGGGCTTTCAAAGTGCTGCACACCCTCTAGCCCCGGCAAACTCAAAGGGCATCCGTGCACATTCAGTGAGGGGAATCTGGCCCCCATTAATTTAATGAGTCCAGGGTATTAGTATGCCATAGCCAGCTGCGAAGTCTCCCTTTTTTCATCTCTGGCGGAGTTTTAAGGAAAGATCCACCAACTTGGGAGTGACAAAGGAGAGCGGGGAACGAGGTGCGCTCATCTAATCTGAGATCAATTTCTAGCCGTCAGTCCTTGGAGGGCAATTTCCAGTGGTTAAGATGTCTTTGTGCAAGCTGGAAATCCAGATAAAGAATGCAGAGTGGCACTTTTACTGTCACCCAGAGAACTTTGTAGTCTCTTAATCATGATTGCATCCTCCGAAAACAGACACAAAAGTTGTAAAAAAAAATAATGGGCAGGGGATCGGTGCTTCGAGACATATTTGCATAACATATTTGGAAACATGCTGTGGTCATTATAGCGCGGCGAGCCCTTTTTTTTTTCATTCAAATCTTGTCTACAGTCACTTCACAGTTAATTAGCTTGGTAAACAGCGACGTTGCTTTCTAAAGCTCTAACACCTGACTTAAAGAAGAACGCGCAGCCTGTCGCTGCACAACGAGCTGACATGTAACTGACAGTCACCTGTAAGAGATTACAGAGACAGTGGAGTTTACCACGGCCTGTCAACCAGGAAGTAGCAGCTGCTGGAGCTAATTAAAGGCATAGCAACGTGGTAACATAGCCCAGCTCAGGGCCACATCAAACACTCCTCTTCATGCCAGTCTGGAGTCTCATCTCTGGGATGTTGAGGCCCTCTGTGACCTGCGCTGGGAGCCTGCTGGGCCCTCGGCCTGACCCGAGAGCTGCGGAGTGAATCAGAATAGGTCAAGATCACCGTGGGGTGCACCTGGAGCAGACTTACCTGCGTCTGTGCATCTGCATACCAAAACGTGGCCATGCGGCTGCGTGGGCGCGGGTGCGTGGACTCTGACCTGCACAACAAAGCGAAAGAGAGAGGCAGGGTGAGAGGTCAGGAGGAGAGAGGAGGCTCAGGGAAAACACACGTAGGACGCTTTGGCTAAACACGATCAGAGGAACACATATGGCTCAGCTGAGGTAGAACCAGATGCCCTCAGATGTCCTGCTGAAACATAAGCTCAATGTAAACACATCACCTCAGTACGGATTGTGCTTAAGTTATGCTTCATTTAGAGATAAGCTTCAATTAAGAGTCAATAACACTGTGTTTATCTCCTGGTAAATTACTTATATTTTCCCAGAAACAAATGTGTTTCTCTCAAAATAACACTGAGCTCAGTCGTAATGAGCACTCTCGCTGAACAAAAGTACCTGAGGCCCACTGAGGAAAGGTTGTTCCAGCCAATATTTATAGACACGCGATAAAAGACAGAAGATAAAAGAGCGGGTAGTTGACTCTCACCGGTCCGTCTGTTTCTTCTCTCAATCTGTATGTCAGCTGTGGAGCCTAACCAGAGACACATATCCAAACAAATCTTTTATGAAACCACTGCTAAGATGCAGCCAAAGCTATGGAAATAGTTTTATCACAATAGAAAACCCAAATTCCTCCCATTAATATTGATTTAATCTGCATAAATAAGTTTATTTATGCAGGAACTATGTTCCAAATCACATACTTTTTCTTTTTACTCTTAGTACGTACTGCAGCTGCCCTTACAAAGTCTGCACTGTTGCATGCAGCATGCATACAATTGGGACATACTACTTCGTAAAAATAAAATTGCATCTTGAACTTTGACCCTCTTGCTCATATCTCCGCTGCGCAAAGGATTGTGGGTCAGAATAGTCAGAAAAGCATGCTGGCTTGCGTACTGCAAAATGCGACTGGATGTAGTAGGACGTCCTGGTATTTTTGGCATACTGCATTTGACATACTATGTTGGAACATACTAAATCTTTTTCTGGCATACTAAATAGTATGGTAGTATGTAAGGCTGCCCCCTCTTAGTCGATTAGTTAACTAATTGGTCATTTTGGTCATAGTCGACTAAGATTTCTTTGGTGGAATAGTCTTTATTTATACTTTTTTCTTACTGAATGACTTATTTCTAAGAAACTTATGAGCACATCTCTGGTAAACACAAGATTTAAAGTGGTGCTTTTGTGTGATTCTTTGTGAAGAAACTCACTGTCGATTAAATCAACTAATCAATTAACCGATAAAAGTGTTGTATGAGTGTTAGCTGAATAAGAATTTCTTTGGTTGAGGACAGTCCTAGTAGTATCCGTATTGGAATGCACAGCATGTTTGAATATAGCATCGCCATGTTTTGTTTAAATTTTCATCCCCTTCTGAACCAAATGTTTTCCTATTCACTTATGTCGAAGTCAGCTTTCAAGTCTCATAAACGGCATTATGGGGTTGATGAGCACGACTACGACATGCTGATTCAACATGGAATCTAAAAGGAGCGTGGCAGAAGGGCGTGGGCGTTGCTTATGTCCAGTGATCTGGCCCTGTTAGGTGGAAGGATCTGGATGGATGCTGGTGGTGCAGGAAGACATCTGCAGCGTGGCACCATGGGGCGTCTCCCCGGGGAGCCACGCTGCAGCACGCGGTCCACCTGAAGCAGGGTCTCTGTCTCCACCTGCCACACGGAGCGCTGACACATTGTCTCGCTGCGATGCATGCAGGCAGACCTGTCTGCAGGCATGTCACTGTCAGCCCAGACAGACACCCGTTTGCCACCGTCTTGGGGAAGGTGAGCGCAGCACGTCTGACGTATGCAGAGCGCATATTCACCATCAAAATAGAGGATTTTTTTCCTAACACTTCACAATAGCAGTGAAAAATTCAATCCGGCCCAGGTTGGATATTTTGTGCGCCTGCCGAGCAGCAGGCCTGAACAAAATGAGAAAGCCCTTGACTGGATTTGGGGGGCCTAATATTATTCTGCCACCGTGGGCAGCCCAGGTTCTCTTGTTGTGTAAAATAGAGTGAAGGCAACTTTCCGCTTCACGTCTTTATGGCCTCGTACTCGGAGTGACGGGCTGTGAGGGTCTGAGTGCTGTGTTCTTTCAGCAGTCGTCGTGTGGTCTCAATCTCTTTACACTTTTCCCTGCCAGGCTCCTCTCTACCAGGCCTCCCCAAACTGTGTAATCAGCAGATGTCTTTATAGAGCAGCCCACTGCCACATGCACACCCCGCATTCTTTGCCAATTTCATTTTGGCAATATTTAATTTTTTCTTTTAGATTATTATTATTCGTTGGTTGGTTCTTAATGTGGCCTGGGGTTGCAAATATCGCTTCACTCAGCAGTTTGTATTCACATGCCTGAAGGATATATCCCGAGTGTACTTAGGTTAGTCCGTTCTATTATACCGCAGACCTGCTGATTTAAACAAACTGACGTAAAGTAATTTGACAGAATCCCTTGACCTTCGCAAAGACAAAGTCAAACCAACTGAGCAGGTTTTAGGGCTCAACATCCCTGAATAGTTTCAGTTATATAATAGTATTATCAGCAAAGAAACCTAGGACTCTCACTTTTGTGAAAAAGACAAAAAAAACTGTAACAAAAATGCAAGTTATGCTAAACTCTAATGCTAAACATACGATGATGTGAAATGTATTAGCAGTGAAATTTGCAGTCTTGCACTAAAATTATTAAAAAAAAAAAATACCTGGTATTGCAATGCCTTATTTTCACTATGATGACATGGACATTATAGCCACACACATACATGAGACATTAGTCATAATATCAGTGCAGTACTTCAGTATAACTTTGACGCACTTTACTTGGGTATTTTAATTTCATGCTATACTTTATACTTCTACTACACCACATCTCAGAATGACATATTTTACTCCACTACAGCTATAGCTATAGGGCTGCAGCTATTGATTCATTACATTTATCAATTACACGTTTAGTCTATGAAACATCAAAACGTGAAAAACAGCCAATACAACTTCGCAGAGCCCAAAGTGATGTCTTTGTTTATCTGAGTAATAGTCCAAAAACCCCAAAATATTTATTTTACTGTCATAAATGATAGAAGCAAGCAGGAAATCCTCATATTGAGAAGACCAATTGGGCATTTTGCTTGAAAATGTTTGACACAATTAATCAATTAGTAAAATAGTTGCTGATTCATTTTCTTTTTCGATTGACCCATCGATTAGTCGACTAATCTTTGCAGCTGACAGTAATATATAAAGTAGGTAAATTTAGCTCCACGGTGTACACCTAGAGCATTAAAATGCTATATGTATATGTAGTATGAATCTGATAATATAATATATGATACATAAATGCAACACTGACAAGAATTCATATACTGCCTAATGAGTACTTTTACACTTTATCTTGCTGTTAATACTATTGTACTTAAAGGTGCTAAATGCGAGACTGGGAGCATTTCTTTTGCCTCCGCACGGCTCTCATCATGGCGACAGCTGAGCCGGGCGGCTAGCAGCTAACAGTGCAAACAACAGCAACAGTGTTGACAGAGCTGACAGTGTTTACCTGAGGGGGAACTGGAGGGTGGGTGCTACGCTTACTCGAAGACGCTGTTGGTCGGAATGGTGTTATCGGCTGTAACCGCCGTATGAGAGTAGTGCAGAGCGGCGGCCGTGAGCTAGCCAGTGTGGCACGCTCACATGCACCAAAAGGCACGCGTGGCCGGCCTGGCAATGTCAACAAAGCAAGGAGAAGCTCGGATTACAACACACACAGAGGGAGAGCGACTTCATTCTCTGTTCAGGTGGACGTTACTCCTCTATATCTTTACATGGCTAATAGTTGTTTGCTGCTATATTAATGCTCTGAATATCGTATAGAGCACCTTTAAAGCTACTACAAGGAGTTTTTAACTGTTTATGAAACAGCCTCAATTTAATACTGATGCCTCTATATGACTTACATAAGCAAACAAGACCATCAGATGTGTTTGCATTTTCACAGGCAAAGTTTGGCAGTGAGTACGTTAGCCAGTTAAAAGAAGCAGGAGGGGATTTTTCTGTTGCGAATTTTATTTTTGACGTTATATTTTGCAGTTATGGCTGATACTGGTGCAGGATCAGCAAATAGAAAAAGAAAAGAATTGACGAACAGCCAAAATAAAAGCTAGAAGGTCGGACACGCAACAGAACAGAGAGAATTGCGGGATTTGAAAGGATTCAAAACTGTCCCTCTAGGCTCTAGACTGGTATTTAATATGTCTATTTTATTTATGAAATACATTGCCAGTGTTTCCTCTAAGATTTTTCTGTCAGCAGCGGGGGGGAAGGGGTTTTGTTGTAGCGCTGGGGGTCACAGCGGGGTGGTGGTCAGCGGCAGAGCTGAGTCTGACCTGTGTAACTTTCTGTTGCTGCCGTTACACAGGTCAGACCCAGTGCTGCCGCTGACCACCACCCTGCTGTGACTCGCTACAGCCGCTAACTGAAGGTCCGTCACCGCCGGAGCTACCGCCTGCTTTGTCGAGCAAAGCAAGCACTGCAAACTTTCTGTAATTACGAGCATGATGAACAACATGCTCCAGGAGGTCGACAGTGTAAAGTTGAGAGGCTAGACCACTGAAGTGAGTAAATCTATTCATGTCCGAGTTTTCTTTCACTCGCTTCCGGGCAAGCTAGATCAAGATCTTTATGTCACTACCGCTTTTGTCCAGAGGGGCTGCCAAAATTAACACAAAATGAAAGTTCCTTGTAGTTGCTTTGAGTAGAATTTTGAAAGACTTTTACTTGTAACAAAGTATTTCTACAGTGTGGCACTGTACTCAAGTATCGGAATACTTCTCCTACCAATGTCCATATGTTTGTACATAAGTCAGAAACAGTTTGAAAAACTAACTTTTCTGGCCTGAACGTGGCCCCTCAAGGCCCATCGATGCACTTACTATGGGCATGTGGCAGCATGCGTCTCCTCACCACCTGGGCACCATCAGGGCACCAACATGCCAGTGCTCCTCGTCTGTCACCATCTCCAATGTTGCTGCAGAAGGTGGCAGACTTGTTAAGGGTTGGGTTCTCGTGAAGGGAGCTGTCAAAATTAGCAGCGTTTCTGGTTTGTGTAAAAGGCAAAATGGGTCGCGCGCCGCAGCAACAGCTAAGACCCAAGAGGGACGCCGTGATGTTCGGCGCTGAGAAATTATTCATTACTGTATGTTATCACATCAAGAAAATATTTTCAAATCTTTCTCTCATTACCATCTGAAATAACCTGCCAGTTATGGGGACTAATTATTTCTTCTAATTGTGTCATATTAAGTCATATAATAGTGTTGATACTTCTGTCACTTACCCCTTAATGTCTAACCTGACCTTTGATAGCGATTGTGTTAATGACAACTCCATGAATTCCCTTTTTATTAATTGGCGATTTTGCTAGTGTAATGACACGGAGATAGGGAGGTGTGTGTGTGTGTGTGTGTGTGTGTGTGTGTGTGTGTGTGCGTGTGTGTGTGTGTGTCATAAGTGATGATGTTAGACTTGTGCACTTGGCAAGCATTTTTTTTCCGCTCCATTTGGTGACAGATTGGGTTTAAATAACATTATAATCTTCACAGTTGTGACTCACAAACCTCAGCGTTGCAAAGTTGGGGTGAGGTTTAGCACTTGAGATGAGGACAAGGGAGGACCAGGTCGCCTCGCTTCGTCTTTTAGTTTATCGCTTTCTGCTGGGCCTGATCTGGGCCTCAATGAAACAAGCCTTCAACACTTATTGTTGTCAATCAATCCAGCCAAACCCATTCTGTCTCCACCTATCCCGCTGATCCAGTCACTGCATATCCAGAGCGTCTAGTGATATAAATGCTTAAGACACTTTGGTGTGACGTCCAAAATGCTTTAAAATGTAAATACAGCTAACCAGCTGATATTTCAACTGAAAAAAACATTGCAAAGGTTGTGATATTCAGTAAATCCAGGCCAATGTTTTCATGCTTTACAAGAGAAAAGCTCCACATTGATTATGTTGCATTGTGGGGTGCTTAACATTGCTGAATGCTTCTTAGCAACCATGCTAGCAACAGCGCTGCAGCTTTTGACATGACTTTGAGTTTTTCCGCTGAGGTCATAGCAGGGTGCGTCTCCTCCCTGAAGCCCAGGTAGGAGGGCATGCAGGGGGATCTTTTTTTAATATCTACGCTCTGGGCTCGAAACCAAATACTAAGGTTGCATCAACTCCCTGAATCGGTAGTATATTGTACGTTACTGTCGGCCCTGCCAACCCTCATCAGCCATGTTTGTTTTTGCTGGTGCTATCAAAAGGCTAACTGCTTTACAGCACCTCCTGGTGCTCCGCGGGAGGAAACTTTCCCTTCTGGAATAAAGAACTCAGCCTATAGATTTAAACGTAATAACAACAGCCTGCTTCGCTATGTTTTTATCATTCAGTTTCATAATTTAACTAAATGTTGTTGACTTGTAATGATTTTTGCTCTAGGGATCCAGTATCTGGGACCTTTAAAATACGATGTGAGGATTTGGATAGATCGACTTCACTCACTTCCTGCTCTTGTTTGTTGCCCTTTAACTTTTGTTTGGCTAAACCTGCCTGTATGGCAGACGGTGCATTAACTGTGACGTGTCCTTTTTAAGCAGCGAGCGTGGTGTGCTTGTTGTCTGAGAAAGATACACTGGGATGTGGCCTTTTTGCTCTAAAGCTTTGCTTACGCTTTGCTTTGGCGCACTTGTTCTGTCCTGAGCTGCCTGTCCTTCAAATCCAGGGCTTAGTTTGAGGTGGGGCACAGAGGAGGGATGAGGGCTGTCACCGCTGCTGCTGGGGTGCCCACGCCAGCAGTGCATGGAAACTAATAAAGACGCACACTGGCAGGACCCCGCCGACCAAGCAATGAGATGTCACCATAAACAAGCTGCAGGACGTTGGCAGTCAAACTTCCTGGTTATATAATGATGATCCAATTGTCAGCATTGTATAACCAGGAAGAACACCTCAAGTGTACTGCACAAATCGCAATTAATGTTTTTGTTATTTATGGATTTTCAAAAACGTTAGCACCCCTTTGTTTAATATTCTCCACTGTTTTTTATTTTTTTATTTAGGCAGATTTTTGCCAATCCCTCCACAGTAGAGATGGCAAATGTCGTCTAGCATCGATGCTAGTTGAAATTATGTGTTTTTAAAAAACAGAAGTCGAGCAGTAGGTTACTAAATCTCCTCACTTTGTCAGTTGCACTTCCTCTTTCAAACTTGCACATCCGAGTCCTTCAAATAAGCATCAACTTCAGCACTAACATGTGCACAGGTCACATATCATGTATGTCACCTTTTTTTGGAAATATTGAGTGACATGCAGCAGATATTCCCAGAACAAAAAGTGAAGAATGGCAGCGCTCAGCTCACAGACAAGTGTCGTGATGTGATGTGTCGTGATGGCATGACAGGTAATGCCATTGACAACAAATTTTCACCCGAAATATACATCAGCAGTCAAAATAGAGTACTGATAAATAAGAAATAGGACTCACATGTAGCCCAGATATGACTGCATGTCTTCAAATTTGAAAAAGCAGCGACTGAAAAGTGTCAATCCATCAATATCGAGTCAAAATGTAGGTTAAAATGGCGTACAGTATATTTCAAATAATCTCTTAACAGTTAAATTATTTATTCCTTTTACAAAATATATCTCATTTCGATTAATTTAACTCCAAAACATCATTTCTCAGATTGCATAAATTATACCTATGTGAAAAGAAAAAAGCCTGAAGACCAAACAGCAGGAATAACACTCATGGAACTAAAATATAAGGGAGCTTTAATTTGACGGTGTGAAATTGGAGCGCCTTTGAAGAACGTCCACAAAAACCTACTCCCTATTTATTTCTCGTCAATTGTGTGACTCTGACATGTCCCTTTTGTACACTAGAATTATGTCCGGGCTCATTTAAGGTGCATTTAGAGAAATATGTGACCAGAACCTTCAGGTGAATCAATTTAACTCGACAAAGTGAATGTGGGGCCTCTGTGATGTAGCCAGGCCTCCCACTTCTCTCAATGCATTCTTTTTACAGATACTGAGACTGTGTTCACAATACATCATTCATCATCATCAGCATCAGCATCATCATCATCAGCAGCAGCATCATCATCATCATCAGCAGCAGCATCAGCTCTGTTTCCTATTTTCAACGTATTCTGATTGGTACCAAATCATTCAGAATATCCGTTGCAAAACAAAACACGTTTATTCTAGTGCTTCCCTTTTACTAAAATACCAATAAGGTAAAAATATATATTTTTTTAAACTTTAGAAAAAAGAATTACAGTATTTCCATAATAACGAAATCATTAAAATAATACCACGGCGCATTAAATTGAAACGGTCAAATGTTGTTCGATGTTGAACTTTTACTTTTCTGATTAAGTAGTACTCCATAACCGTTGACTTTTAGTTAGGTATTTTTAAAATTAAATTAAGACACACAATAATTAATTTGATATTGTTACTGCAATTTAAAGCTGAGGTTGTAGGGTATGTGGTTTTTGGTTGGTTTTGGTTTTGGTTTTATTTTAGTTTTGGTCAAAACTAAACTTTTAAAATGAATCATATTATGGTAAATAGTTTTATTCAATATATAGATGTAGATAACGAAATACAAGATAAAAGCGATAATAAAAAGCAAGGTATTTAAATAGTTTTTATTCTAATTTTAAAAATACACAAACATTTAAAATTAGTATATTGATAAGATGAGTAACAGGGATATCTTTTTTTATTTGATTGTAAAAAAAACTATTGCTAAATTAAATAAAATGTAACAATCTCACCTTCAGTGAGCACAGGGTTTGTTTTTTTTACAATTTTTTACACAATTTATAAAATTGTAATTGAGTGTGCATGAACTTGGTTTTGACCTCATATACACACACAAATACTTTTCACTAAAGTGAAACAGTTATAAATGGACATTATAGTTTCTATCGTAGTTTCAGCAGATGGAGAAAAAGAAAGTTATTGTTGCATTGTTGAAAACTTTTCCAGCTTATGTCAGACAAATGGTATCGGCGAGAACAATCGGAGAGTGATTATACTTTGTGTTAGTTTAGCTGTTTGTTGAAGAAGCCATCTGTTTGTGCGATTCTTTGTAATTCTTTTTAATTGTTTTTTTTTTTCTTTTCATTTGCAAAACTTCACGCGCGGCATCAAAAGACAACGAAATTCATTAGCTCTCTATTTCAAGGTGGTATCTAACTGGCAGAAGATTCTTTTATTTCAAGTCGTTTTATTTCTTCAAGGGAGTATTGTCTCGAATGGGAGGCTCTCATCACAGTCTAATAATATGCAATGATAAATAAGAGGCAGAGTTTTTGATCAAATCAGATGTTTCTGCTAGATTGAAATGTGAAACTTGTCTCAGTTTGCAGAATGAAAGGCCACCATCTGTTTTTTGTATGCTCATCTGCAGAGAGGACATTGAACTGTCAGCAGAGTCCCTCCTACTTTATCAGGACACTTAGACGTCCCCACAACACACATCTTCAATTCTATACCAAGCTTTTGTATCGTATTTACATCAGTGGGTCAACTGTATTGAAAGTGCAAACAATAAAGGTGTTCATATAAATTGTTTTAATTATGTTAACCGTTATAATGTCATTGTGGAGGTTTATTTTAAAGTCAAAATCTGATTACAACATTCAAATAAAGTAGTGGTTTAAACAAATAAAATACTAAATTTAATTTCCATTATATTTTAAAGCTTCTTTCTTTCTTTAACCTACTTTAAACTGTCAAAGAAACTTATGGAGCATAGTGTAAAACCCCCCAAAAATATATTCACCCCCATAATCTACACTTTAAAATCAGAGATCAGTGGGAAAGTATACTGGGAGAGAAAGTTACCAATCTTATCCTTTAAATCTCGATGACAAAGAAAAGTATCTCTCACATGATTTCCCAAAGTTAACCTAACGCATAGGGAGAAAAGAAAAAAAAAAAAGGATAAAAAATGTGAAGGCTTTCCTTGTGTCATAGTATGAAGGCTTTCATCTGCAAAGACTCAAACAGACTTTCATATGAAGCTGTCACATTTTACTCATCTCATAACTCACAATCCTGGCTGAAAACATTTAAGTAGTCGCTCGTTCTATAATGCTGAAGTCTGTTGGAGTGTGTGCCGTTATTTTATGTACACTGCAATGGTGTAAATAAAAACAATCTCATGCTAAAGGAAACTATGACACGTGTTTTAAAAGTCAACCTGGAGCTGCAATGTCAGGGGACCTTTGAGAGAGTGAGTCGCTTCTATAACACAGAACATGCTGCAGATGTGAAACTAAATGCACGAGGAAGTGCAGTCAAACTGAGTATTAAGCTGCTCAAATGAGCAGGACAAAATGAGAAACCATTCTGTGTGTCGTGCGCTTTAATATTGCGAAAAATCAGCTATGAACGTGCTGCTTTCAAACAGCATTCAAAGAGCATCAGCTCCATCTTCTTCCTCCCCTGCTAGCTTAGCAACAGCGGCCATTTTGTCTGCATTTGCATTGGTCCAGACGTCTTTCTCAGGTCATGCCTCGTTTTCTTTTGAAATATTGCTCGGGGGATGATGGTAACATCAATTTTGAGACATTTCGCAGGAACGAGATCTCTTAATTTGTGCCTTTAACCGAGATATGTGCTGGAAAATGTGGATTATATATCAGGGCATGCGCCGTGCATGTTCGGAGCAGTATTGCTTTCATTTCCTGCTCAGACAGTGTTTAGTATGAACCACATGACTGTCACACAAATGCCTACAAGACACATTAGTGTGCACAATACACACACACACACACATATTGAATAGGATGAGCTGATCCCTTCCTTAGAGTCTGCGTCAACCACCCGCTGCTCCCACCGCCACATACGTAGACAACCAACCACAGGATGTATAAACCCAGCTGTCCAGAGGTCACCTTGGCTTGAGTGGATGCATAGTGGCAGAGTGGACCACCGCCATCCACGACAGCTCGCCTACCAACATGTGTTCAGCTCTCGTCTCTCACTGGACCCTCAGTCACGCTGTATGGGTGAGTAGCACAATCTGTACTTTCTTTTTAATATCTGCACCATGGAGGGAAAACTGTGATGGACAGACCTGCTGCACTCTCATGTCTTTCAACTCTTTGAAAATCTGCAATTTACACACACGTCATCAATTAGTTATGCTTCTACCAATTAGCGTCTTCCTTTTCGACTTTGCCAGAATAATTCACAGGAAATCAATACATTTTTAATCTGGTGGTTCACAGTAGTAGTTAGCTCGGGCTACCAGGAGACTACTGTAAAACGCTTTCCTCCATGCCCTTAAATAGAAATGACCACATCATGGAGATATTTTCATGTATGAGATCTTCTCCAAATTGCGTCTTTATGAAACAGCAGCTGTGCAAACGTACAAATAAACACAGCTTTAACAACTAAAACATGCTGACGTGTTAACTGTCTCTGCATTTGGGAGGTTTATGGGCCCGTTGTCACCTCACAGGCCGAGCCTCCAACCCTGACTACGCTTACACGGACCAGGTACTAACTCTATGTTGTCGCAGACAGCTCTTCACACACACACACACACACACACTCACACACACACACACACGCAGACACTCACCTCTGCACTGCTGCAACACACCACTATGGAAACACTGGAGCCTCGTCTGATTCTGGTAAGGTCCAAAGCGTCCAGGTTATTGGCACACAGGGGTAAAAAGAAGAGAAAGCCTGGGAGTGAGGCCCGAAGACTGGGCTCTCTGTGTTTCCAGAGAGCCTCCCTGACCACCCTGGTAAATATAAGAGAGCAAATCCTTTTCAGGTTGAGAGTATGACACGGGACTGCCACATAAATCAGTGCAGGCCCAGCCCGGCACAGGCTGGGAACGCCATGGGAGTGGTAGGCGGCACTACGGTGAGGTTTTTGGGGAAGGATTATGGATTGAGACGTACAGCTGGGAGGCTAAAGTTACACTTTTCATTACCACTTCGAGGGGGTCTTGGCTGCCTGGAAGCCAGTCAGATTTGTGAAGACCTCTTTCTCCCCCTGGAATGGTTGTAATTCTGCAGGCGCATTCTTCACCTGAGGACAATTGTTTTTGATATAGCAAAAACAATTTGGTGAAACGCGATGGGAAATGCTGTTTTTTTTTTTCTTTCTATTTTTTTGCCAATGGAAGAATGAAAAAATAAAAGAAAAAAGAGAGGGCATTGTGAAAAGTCCTCATTCACCAAAAGACCAGAGTAAAGAGAGAGCAGTATGCCCCCTTCTGGCTCTTTTCTTCTCTCCCTCTTTTCTTCTCCTTTTTTCCCTGGCGTCTGGAGATGTGAAGAAATGTCTTTTGATCAGCTCTGACAGAGCCTGGGCCATGTGAAGAGGGTGGCTAGCGGGACTCTGCCAAACCATGCGAGGCAAAAATGTTCCTAATAAGAGAGTAATAAGCTAAGGAGTGCTGGGTGTCTGTCTGATCCACATTCTGGGTACTGTTTGTGCCAGCACACCCAGCGCCGTCTGACGTGTACCCGGCTCTCATCAGCCTTTGGACTGTTTGCCAGGTCACTGCGTTTCACCTGGCCAGTCCCATATGCTCTCACCAATGCTGCAATAGCCTGAAATTTGGATCCTCGTGGGTACAACAAAATTGAAAGTGGGAGCATTTCTATTTCTGATTTTACACACATTGCAGGATGTTCAGAATGTAAAACGTGTTTCGTATTTGCTTTGCTGGAAATATACAGGGGTGGAAAAATAAAGTGCAGGTTGGTTTTGAGCAAAGCAAATTTGTCTCACCTTGCCCACACAACATCAACTTGGGCTATTTCCACAATTGACTGCTTCCATTGTATGTGTGGGTTTGAAGTGGTCACATATCAAAGGGCTCTGTCTCTGCAGGGTGGATTCTCTGGTACTCTGTGGAGCACAACAAGGAGATAGTTACCTCTCACAGCTTCTCACTGCAGCATCCCAGCCCAAATAAACACATCACCTCCACTGCAGGGGGAGGAGGACAACAGCACAGCTGCCAACCCCCTCGCTTTTTTCCTACCCAGCAGCAGCACCAGCCAAGTCCACAGTGCTGCGGGGCATCCCAGGCATGAACAGGTGCTCTGTTGGTGGAGCTGGGCCTGGTTTTAGGCCCGTCTCTGGGCCTGTGCTAAGTGCTGGATGTGTGAGGGCTGGTGAGGACTGGCTGGCCAGACTTTAATGGTGTGTTAGTGAGTCCTGGGCTCAGCACTGGTAATTATGGTGGGGAGAAGGCGATTAGGCAGCGCTGAGCAGCCCAGCGAGGGGGACGGGCCCACGCCCAGCAGGGAGGGGAGTCCTGCCACGGGAGGGACCAATCAAGTGTAAAGCCGAGCGCAGACCCTGGGCCTTGGTTCAGTGGGAAAAGGCTTGGCCACTGGTTCAGAGCGCCGCAACTTTCACGGATTAGTAGAGACACTATTCTGAAGACTGAAAGGGGGAACACAGCACGGAGGCAGCATCAATGCATGCGTGCACGCACACAAACACACAGTCTCTCTCTCTTTCCTTTTCTCTCTCTCTCACACACACACACAAAACCCACCAACAGCTGGGAGGAGGGCGACAGCCATTGCCATATTACCATAGCAACGGCATATCTCACATTTGAGCCCAAATGAAGACACTTTGGGCTGCAACCGGGGTATTTTTTCTCCCAGCTAATGGAAGTATTTTAATAGTTTCTCTCCGTGCTTGTAGAACGCTTCCCCCTGACTGAGTTAATGAGCTGCAATTGGAGGTGCTCGGTGCATCAGACAAGCATCTTGTCATTTTGCAAATTACAGGATATCTACACTGCGATTTTAACTTGTGTATTTATGTGGCAAAAAGGGGCTTCAAAATAGGCTGGGAAGACTTTCAAATTTTGGTTAATCCTCATTACTTCCTTAGGTCCACTGTGGAATTTAGTGCAAACACGTGGATCACATCTGAGAGGAAGAGCACTTTCAAGTAAAGTGATTGCAGTTTGCTCAAATTAAACAGTTTTCAGTGTTCAATGCCTTTAGCAGGTCCAACAACTTTGAAGAATAATCTTATGCTGCGCTCCGCACGCATTAGATCCTTTTATTCATTTGGGTTTAAATGTAATTCTTGAAAAGCAGATAAGAAACTGGAGAGCTGTTAAAAAGTGGGGTCTGGTGCTGTGTGGAAAAAGGGCCTTAGTCATGATGCAGTGACTAAAGATGACAAATCACTTAAAGCTGCAGTGGGTAGAAATGGAGTAAATATCATGTGCTTCTGTGTCCTCCGGTGTTCTCCAGTGCTCCTAATGGCATCTGCAAGATTTCACAGACTGGAGGAAAACAACCAATCAGAGCCAAGCTGGAGCCTTGCCGTCTCTGAGCAGCTGTCAATCACTCGCGAACTCTGATCAAAATGGTCAAACTAGGCAGCGCTGATCAAATATGAATCAATATTCTGTTACTATAATGCCTATTTCTCACTTCAAATGTTTTCAGAAACATCTTGTAGTGTACTGTTTAGCTGTAAAATTAGAAAGTTTGTGACACGGCTAGATGTTTTAAAGTCTGTAAACAGAGCCATGAGGAGGTGCAGAAGTCTAGTTTTCTCTCAGAACACTTGAATTACAATATGCTGAAAGGTTATTATGGGATTTTTTTGCCCAGTGATGCAAAAAACTTTCTGTCTACTAAAGCTTTAAAAGAGCTTTAAGAAACCTGTTTGTATTGTGGAAACTCTCAAAGTGTTGCAAATTGATTCGGATACACTTCCGAAGAACGTGTCACTTATCTTGGAACTTTCTCATCACAATAAACAAATTAAATAGACCATTTTGAATCGCCGTGTTGGCAGTGTAATCTAAAATTTCACCGGTATACTGTACGCTGAGAAGCGTATTTGCAGTGAAAACACAAAGTGTAACTATCACAGTAAACATCTGGCCTTGGCTGCTGTTGTTGAGGGAAACATTGGAGGCTTTTCATCAAGCATGACAAACGTCTTCAGATTCCTCAGCGTGACTGTTTTGGTTCAGTTTTGTCCTCATTTTTGGAGAGTAAACACGTAAATGGTGACGCTGATTTGTTTCTGGATGGGGTATGAGAGCTTGAGATCTATTCCATTCTGTTTAATGGCGTCTCATTCCCAGACAGCCAGTATGTCTGTGTGCATGTGTGTGTGTGTGTGTGTGATTTAGCATTCTTTGAGATGAGGAGAGTACTCCTGTATCCAGGGGCCTCCCCCCCATCCCGTGCTTTGGGTACTATCATCCTGCAGCTTTCTCTCTCTCTCTCTCTCTCTCTCTCTCTCTCTCTGACACACATATACACACACTTCCTGTCTCTCTCTCTCTCTCTCTCTCTCTCTCTCTCTCTCCATGCATTGCTCATCATGCTTCCACTTTGAAGTCACAGCTTTCTCTTTCCCCTTATTCTGTCTCTGTGTGGCTTTGATTCACTAACATTCTGCACATAGTTCCTCTAATGCCGGGATCCTCGTGCCTCATTCTTCCTCCTCTGCCGGCGTAGGAACGGTGAGTCCCTCTCGCCTTTGAAACGACGTCCATAAATTGCAACTTGTCAAGTGTCATTTTCCTTGTTTACAGCCATTTTGGGCTCCCACTCCCCCGTGTTCCTCCCTTGTGTTTCACATTTAATTGCACCAATAACGTTGGTGGTGCTCACCAGCTCTGCACATGCAGCTTGTTGCCGCTAAGGGGGTGCGGAAACTATTAAAATATTTTCCAGGCTTTACGAGTTTTCTGTGGATAATTTGTGTGGATATATCCCACTGTGTTACCACCAACCAGGAGAACAGAATGAGATTGTGCTGTGGCCTGTGTTACAACAGTGAGAGGGAGTCAGGAAGAGACGTAGGGCGAGAGGAGGAGTTAGAGAGGAAGAAGGAGAAGGTGAGTTAAAGTCTGTACAGGAAATCTGCACTAAGTGTTCCTAAAGAGCTTGTGTTTTTCCTCCCCTGCACAAACAGCTTAATTTATTGCATGTCTGCTGGAGTCAACAGCCCTTTATAACCCCACAATAATTTCCCATATGTTCCATATATCACCACAGAGAGAGAGGGAGGAGGAGAGAGGGAGAGCGGAGAGGGAAAAAAAGACTGAGGCAGCAAATACGTTCAAGACCCTACACACACACACACGCACACACACACACAGGATATCTGGCCAACCACAGCAGGGACAATACCCTCGTCTTAATCAGACCCGCATTGGTATGTGTGGATGTATGTGTTATTCCCAGCACACCGCTACACCTGTGGGTGGGCCATGAAATATTAAACACTCTTGCTCATGTTGTTTACTTTCATCATTAAGGGAGAGAGTCCTTGATAATAGGAAACTTCTCTCCTCTGGATCTGCAGCGGGGAGTACCTTGTAAGGGTCTGGCACAACCTCCACTCCTCCAGCAGGACCAGTTTGTTCTTGTCAAAACCCATGTGCCACGACGAGGCTGACGAGGTGTAGGAGTTCTGAACTAAGAGGGATTTGAGTCAGCAGTCCTCCAAATCTCCTGCTTAGTTTCAGCGTTTGGAACGAACACGGATGGGCAGAGTTTTACCTGTGCACTGTTGAAAGGCTATGAGTAATGAGTGTCCTTGTTTATGTGTGACTGTGTGAGCAATTACACACCACAAACAAGCATTTTATGAGCACTCAACATTTAATAAATGGTTTAAAATGGCATTTTAAGTGTATTGATTATTATTATTATATAACTGTGTTTTACTATCGTCACCAACCCACAGATGGAGTTCTAGTTGTTGACAAATAGGCCTTCCTTAACCCTCATCCTAACAACTAGGGTGCCCGCAGACTCCAAAAACGCTTTATTATATCATTGCAATTTATTTATATAGCACTTTCCACATTCAAACATCACAAAGTGCTTAACAAGATCATTATGTAAACATACAAGAAAGAGCTCATATAAAAATGCTGTGACCACATGAGCCATGTGATTAAGAAAGGAATAAATAAAACAAAATGCAAAGTACATTTTGAAGAAGACAGACACAGATTCCTCATGTGTTCTGTCTTTTTTCGTTTTACACAATATGCAGATTAACTGTAACTTTCCTAAAATGATAATAATTATTTTTCCTTCACATGACATTAACAATACCTAATAGTGTTTTTAGAAGTTAACATTTTACTATGATGGTTGTTTCTTACAGTAGTTTATTCTTGGGGTCCCCCAGTCGGTATAGTCCTTGTATGTTAAACAGGTTGCTAGGTAGAGGGTTAATAAACATTTATATCTGTTTATAACTACATTGTGTGTTATAAACCATTTATCATAATGAGTAGCTCAAATCAAGCAATCTGATTGGTTCATAGCCGGGATATAATTACCACGGCCTTTGCACTTTCAGTATCACTCCGCCTCTGAGGAAAAAACGTCAACACAGAACAGGTTAGTTACCTACAGATAGAAAGTAACAAAGTTAGCTGCTAAACCCGCAACAAAATGGAAATAAAATAACTTTGCTAAACGTCATCCAGCGCTACGTGAAGAGGAGGTTGCCAGAATACAGGCTACTAGCAGGTAAGCTACGCAGCAGAAATAGACTAACCACTGCCTCTGCAGCACCACCATTCAGAAGCTCTCTGATGCTGGTCTCTTGACACGTGTGGAACCAGGGCAGGTGATGCTGAAGTCTGTTGTAGTAGGGTTTGGTTAACCCAGGGGTCAGCAGCCTTTACTATCAAAAGAGACATTTTAGGCAAACAATAAATAAAAAAAAATCTGTCTGGAGCTGCAAAACATTTGAGCATTGTGATGAAGGTAACACAGTTTATAGTCTAAGTATATAGTATAAGTCTAATGCAGTGAGGGCCAAAGAGCAAATGTACTACAGAGTATTAGGGCCACATTGAGGGAAAAAACATCTGAGATTTCCAGAATAAAGTCATAATATTACGAGAATAAATTCATACCTTTGCGAGAAAGAAGTCATAATATTACAAGAATAAAGTCATAACTTAATGAGAAAAAAAGTCGGAATATTATGAGAATAAAGTCTTAGCTTTACGAGAAAAAATTCGTAATATTACAAGAATAAAGTCATAATTTTACAAGAAAAAAAGTCGTAATATTACGAGAATAAAGTCTTAACTTTACGAGAAAAAAGTCGTAATATTACGAGAATAAAGTAATAATTTTACAAGAAAAAAAGTCGGAATATTACGAGAATAAAATAACTTTACGAGAAAAAAAGGCGTAATATTACGAGAATAAAGTCATAACTTTACAAAAAAAAGAAAAAAAAAGACGTAAAATTACTACTTTATAATATTATGACTTTATTCTCATAATATTATGACTTTATTCTCATAATATTATGACTTTATTCCTCGAAATCTCAGATTTTCTTTTTTTTTCCTCAATGTGGCCCTAATACTCCGTCGTACCGTCGTACTATAGACTTACAACAATGATAAATAAAAATGAAAATGTAAACAAAAAAACAGTTATTCATTTCCATTTTTAAAAATCCACATGGAGCCACTGGAGAGGGACTAAAGAGCCGCATGTGGCTCCGGAGCCACAGGTTGCAGACCCCTGGGTTTACCAGACAAAGATTTAGTATGTCCCAATATATAGTATGTCAAATGCAAATGCAGTATGCCAAAAATACCAGGATGTACTTTCCTGACTATTCTGAGCAAGAGGGTCAAAGTTCAGGACAAGACAAGCGTTAGGATGACAAAGTACGTCCCAATTGTATGCACACTGCATGCAACAGTATGTACTTTTTAAGGGCAGCTGCAGTATGTACTAAAAGTAAAAAGTGAAAATAAAAAGTATGCGATTGGGTGTTAGCCCTGGTTTAGGTAGGGGGAAACACATATCGACAGGAAACAGTTCTTCTGGGAAAAAAATTCAAGCTGGGACTCTAAGGTCAGCTCAGGCCTGTCTCAACACATTCACAACAGACTACGTGTACTGTAACCGTATTTTTTTTGTTCACTGTTAATAGCTTTTAGTTTTTACTATATACAAAAACTGCTTCAGAGAACATCCAAAATAGTTAAAAACAACCAAGTGTCTTCAGTTTCCAGAGGAATAAAGAATATAGGTTATATAATTTAGGAGTGTTTGCACCTGTCATTTCCTCAGAGCTCTGACTGGACTTGTGTTGATCACCGTGAGGCTCTGGTAGCTCTGAGTACTTCCACCTGACAGAAAAGAGTATACAGGTATTCATTTTCAATATTATTTCCATGCATACACATCTCCTGCTTTCCTACAGAGTTGTAAATTATATATTATATATTTTGGTGGTCTACAGTTCTGAGTGTATCTGCCTTGTGTCGTTTTGATTTACACATTTAATTTAGCATTTTTAACACTAGCCAGGCACTCAGGGCCAATCACCTCTCCAGGCCGCCGCCGCTCCCCATGGCCAGTCCGGACCCGTGTGAAACCTCTATCTCCAGAGCTATTGTGAGCCGTAAAAGAGAAGCAACATCCTCGCCACGCCAAGCAACACACCACCACCTGACAAAAAAGGCAAGTCTAGTACAAGCAACTATCAAAGTCATCCAACTGATGCTGGACAGTTTTTCAGTGGTTGCTCAATAAATGGCAACATATAAATAATATAATAAATAGCCAAATAATGAAATCAATATAAAGCTGCCTCCGTATGTGCAGGCAGTCAGCCAGGAGGGCCTATTTGAACATTAATTATTTACCATAGGGCCTATACCACGGCCTGTCGTGAGCTGATCAAATGTTCATATACATTATATATATGCTAGATGGGGGTGGGGGGGGGGGTTATATAAATGTGTATATAAATGCACATTAAAAATAAACAAATACCGGATTTAACTGAAGCGTAGTACAATAACATGTTATCTAAAACACTTATTTCCATGTGGTATATGATAGCAAACAAAATAATTTAAAGGTGCTTAACGCAAAATTGAAAACATATCTATTGCCTCTCAACATGGCAATGGCTGAGCTGGTGGCTTGTACTTAACAGTGCTAACGGCGCTAACAGTGCAAACAACAACAACACTGCTGACAGAGCTAACAGTGTTTACCTGAGGGGGGACCGGAGGGTGGGTGCTACATTTCCACGACGACGACGATGACAATGGTCAGGACGGTGTTATCAGCTGTAACCCCCGTATGTGAGCAGTGCAGAGCGGCGGCTGTGAGCTAGCCAGTAGGGGTGGAAATCACAAGTTTCATCACGATACGTTATTATATAGATTCTTTGGACAACGATAAGATATTTGCTGATGTCACAAAGTCTGCCACCTGATATCATATATCATATGTCTATTTAACACAATCAGTTACATTTATCTGAACTCACAAAAATCAACTAAAATATGATTTGACAATTTTATTACTGGGCTCTACCAGACATTTAAATGAAAATCAATCTAATAAGAATAAATAAAAAGTGGGAATTTCAAAATAAAGGCGTGATGACATGTATCGATGTTTTCACTGTGCGTCAATGACATTGGTTCGTTGATCATTGAATCAATACATCAATCCAGATCAATGTATTGACCCTCATATGTATTACAGCCCAATATATTAGCCAGTAGGGCACGCTCACATGCATGAAACTGCACTAAAATGCAGGCGCGTCCGGCCCGGCTACGTCAACAAAGCAAGGAGAAGCTCTGATTACTACACACACGGAGGAAGAGTGACTTAATTCTCTGCTCAGGTAGACATTACGTAAGGGATAATGTACAGCGAGCCGGTCATTGTTGTGAAAGAATCCCCGACAGGGCGATGCTGCACCCCGACGCGAAGCTGTACATTATTACACGGCTACTTACTTAAGAAATCAATATTTTGACCGCCAGAGTACGACATCAGAGCTGCGCCCATGGCAACGCAGAACGCCGTAATTGACCAATCAGAATCGAGTATTCAACACAGCCGTGTAATAATCCTCTATACCTTTACATAGCAACTAGTTGTTGCTGCTATATTAATGCTCTGAATATCAAGTAGAGAATTATCCTGCTGTTGGCTGTATTCTTCTACATGACACATCTGTACATAGAGTAGCTTTGGTAGGTTTGGTGGTTTATGGTTTGTGAGTTTTGTCTCTAACTTCTGTCCTTTGACATGGTACGGATGTGAACTTCACTCAGACCAGAGAAATGAAGAAACTAGGCAGCCCCCTGTTGGTCTGCTTGATACAGCCAGGGATGGGATGGGATTGCGGAGGTGGGGGCCGGCTGGTGGGGGGTTAGGCTGGGGTGCCAGAGAGCTGATCGATCTCCAGCTGCAGGTGGCCGAGCTGGAGAACAGGCGCCGTGCGCTCCAAAACCTGTCCTGACTACCAAGCAAACTGCACACACAGGCACGTACGCACAACCAAAACGGCACAAATGGAGGGACTATACGCTCCAGCAGTCATCGGATCAGACAGACGTACTGACTTGAGAAAATAGTTTAGAGATTGATTCAATATTTTATTATGATCCTTATACGGAATGCTTCATCGTTTGATGACTTCTTACATGATAACAGAGCAACAGCTGTGAGGAGCTGTTATGTTTGGCTTAGCCTGTGATTTATGATGTATAATAAAGCTATATTCTATTTGTTAATGTGCTCAGAAAATGCTTATAATGGATGAGCATTGTGTTTGGAAATTGAACTTCCCCTTTAATCATCATACAGAAGAAATTGATGATCATATACATCTCATATTCAAGTAAGGGTTAAAGCTGTTTCTCTCCACGTATCCACAGATGAGTGAATCATCAAGTTATACGGTGAGAGCAGCCCCATCCCCCTGCAACTCCTTATGCATAAAGAAATAGGTTAAGCCTTGATGTTTAAATCACAGGCAGACTTTAAATCTCCTAAAATCCTTTCATGCTTGTTAAGACAAACGGGTCTTGTTTGGGAACACGTCTTTAAGATCATAGTTTGTAGTGGCAGCAGCTACGTTTGAATCAATATAGGATGCAACGGTGTGAGAGACGGATGCAAAGCTGGAGACGGAACACAGGAAGAATGAGAGTATTTCACTTTAAAGTTTGTCTATCCTGAGAGCTTTGGCAGCACTGCAGACGTACAAGTTAGCTTAAAATGAGAGAATGATTTAGTGTTTGGGTCCCTGGGGATGGAAACTGTCTGGACACAGTGTGCACTCAATAGCAGATCAATATCTCTACAATATCAAGCAGGCCCAACCTGGCTCCCTCCTCCCACTATCCCGAGCACAAACAACATGAAATGAAATGTTATTTGATGTTACTCTGTGGGCAGATGATTGAAGGTTGCCTTAGGCTAAAGAAGATTTGGTAGGAAAAGAAATCTTAAATACGTCCCCGGTGCTTAATGACTTACTGTACTTACAGGCGCTGCAGTGAGAAGCACAGATGTATCACAGGTATTGCCGTATCTTAACTCAGGTCTGTTGCTGTAACCTTGTAGGCTTGTGCGCTCAGGGCTGTAGGATGCAGAGTGGAGTTTTACTGCCTCTCTAAAATCAAACAAACAGGCTTTATTTGCCCTTTCCTACTGACACACAGGGAAATTATTATCCTTGTCGTGCAGCAGTAAAGAACTGATATTAAAGCGCTGATGAATCCAGTATGTTACAGCTGAGGCTACCAGTCTGGCTCATGAATGCTTATAGCAGTTGTTAGAATAGAAGGAAGAGAAAATTGGATCCTGCTTGAAACCCTGACCGCTCACTGGATACATGATGAAAGCCATATCCTCAGAAATGTGTATTAATGTTCCCCAAAGATTGTATGAAGATTAGGGGAAGATATGTAGCAGTGGCTTGAAATGATTCACACGCTGCAACTGCCATTTGCCAGATAAGAGGTTCTTCTATCCCACTTCTCCTTAGGATTTCTGTAACGTATAGCAAACAAACGCTGCCTTTCATTTACCTCGGAAATCTTACGTCGGAGCTGGGAATGACGTCACACCCCGGTCGGAAAATTGAATATACCAGTTGATAACTAGGGCTGTCGAGGTGAAGGAATTTCCCCTGTGGTGAAAATGACTGGCTCAACATATGCAGTATTATTGTAACTTTTTCTTTGCAAATTGTTTATCCTGATTTTAGTGCTATATAAATAAGCTTTATTGTTAGGTATTATTAGGTATATTGTTGCCTTTTAAAGCCCCCTCCAGTGTGTTTTGCCATTTTATAACTTAATTTTGTTCTCAAAGTTTAAAAAAAAGAAGGTTGTTACTGAAATGGGAATATGATGTATGATTACAGTAGAAGCTGTAAGTCATATGTCATCCTCGTTTGCATCTGAGCAGCGGCAAACCATTAAATCTGTTTATCTCAGTCAGTTTGTCTCTAGTAAGTTAGCTAGTTAGGTGTAGTTAGCTAGCCCAACTTGTTGCATCAGCTCATTTTATTTTTTGTTTCCTCCGCCTTACTTTAGTGTGTTTATTTTCACAATGGCATTTGTGTGTACGGTGAACAGGTGAAATCAACGCAGTGGATTATACGAATTAACTCACTGACTGTCTCTCTCACTCCCTGTTTTCTTTACCGTCTCCTCCTGCTGGAGATAAATTAACGAAAAGCAGCCAACGCCGTTTTGGAGGTTTGCCGAGAGCGCAACTTTCAGCCCAAGAGAAAACAAAGAGAAAAGTCCTGTTACAGAAATAAACGAATCACAGTGCAGCCCGGTGCGGCGTCGGTTGCTGGGAGCTGAAGCAAGAGCGGCCGATGCTGGTGGACGGCGCACCTCCAAAACGTCCTGAAACTGCATTTCCAACAGCGGACCTTGCCAACATGTCTATCCGTCTTCCAGTGCTCTGTGGCCGGCGTGCAGCGGTGCGGCTCCTCGGTGCAGCAGCAGCCTAACGGCTGCCTTGCTAGGAGGAGCGGGTAAAGAACAGAGCGAGTGAGAGAAAGTCGGTGTGTTGCGTTAATTCTTGTCCCATTTGTGGTCTGATAAACAGTAAATTCATCTAAACTGGTTTAAACTGTGAGGCGGAGGTGCTTTGGTTGCTATGATATGGAATATCAAAATTTCGACACAAGGTAGAGTACTTGCTCTGAATCGAAGGCTGAAGCATGAAGGGAGAGAGGATGGACCCGCAGGTCTATGTGTATTCATTTCTCCTCCACTGTTGTTGTTGTCCAGCACTTGTAGCTACACGTAGGATGTGACGGTTGGTAATTATGGATTTTTACCCAAAGTTGAAGATTTTTCAACTCTCTGCGAGCAGAAAAAAACACCAAACATGCAGCGCAGAATAGACGCTCAGCACCTCGACACGCTGCTGCTGTTCGTGGCGAAGTGTAAAAATGCGGCACTCAGCCCTTTTGATAACAACACATTACGCCGTTGTTTTGAGCATACAAACACTGTAGCGACATGTCCACTGATAGAAGATTTAATGAGACACAAATAAGACAGAAGTGCTAATAAACAGTATATTACGACATCTTTTTTACTGTTGATGCACGGAGCAGCCATCTTGGATTTGGAGGTCGAGGTTGGTGAGGTTTGTCTAACTTTCCGAATTGGAAATCCGACTTCAGGGGGCGTTCCAGTTGAAATTTCTGACCGGGAACTCGGAAATTCCGTCTTCCCTGTTCAAATGGAACGCAGCAAAAGACACAGAAAAAGAGGAAATCATGTAGTTGATTAGAGGAAATGAGTGAAATGTCAAGGACTTCTCTTCATCACCAGAAAAGCCTCCTCCCGGTGAATGAGCTCTTGTGAAAAGACTGCAGCATTCACCCACTATCCTATGCAAACAAGTTGTCCAAGAACCACATTGTTTCAAAGGACCTTGTGACACACAAAAAAAGCGGGCAATGTCTTGGACACACATGCTATCCCAGACTCTTTCACGCCCAGGCTAAACGTTTAGCCACCCTGGCTAATTAACTGCTGTGAAAGAGCGTGCATCAAAGGGAGGCGGAATTTGGAGACTCTCTGACCAACCCTCGGGTCCAAGGGGTCAGCCCTCTCCAAGACAGAAGTTAGGACGTCCTGGCCCCGGACCTCTGGACGCTAACCCTTAACCCCTGCTGGAGCATATCAAAGCTCCGGCAGCAGAGGGCTGCACAGACGTCCCCCCAACAATAACAGGAGGACATCAAAGAGCCGCTTGGAAAAAGACGAGAGGAAAAATAAAATAAAAGCGAGCCAATATCAAATTCCCTCTTATTCTGCAGATATTCCAAAAAGATGAATATAATTAATCTCTCCAAGTTGTCATGGGTCTAAAGGGCTCTTGCTGTGCTGCAGCCTCCTTGGGGCACTTGAGGAGAATTATGTGATTAAACAGACCTGTGAATTCTGGACACAGGCGGAGAGAAGAAAGCTGCAGTCCTCTTCATAATGCCCCTAATGAAGTGGCTGGTGGCTCCGTCATCCCTGGCCGGGCCTTGTGCAGCCTGTTCACAATCTGTCTAATGACAGAGCGGGGGCTGCCGAGCGCACCAGTGCTTCCCAATGAGCCACAAAGGGAGATCACAGGCTCCATTGTGGCTAGGCACAGGAGCTTAGCACTCATCAGGCCCAATAAACCTGTCTCTAGTCAGGGTAGGACACACCCCTCCGCCGCCAGCCAAGAGCCCCACGCAGCACACTCCTTCAGTCGCTCACTCTGTCATTATGACATCAGGGTGACATGGCCTTATCACCCGCTGAAACACAACGTACACTCTCCCTCACTACTGTTTATATTTACATGTTGACACTGGAATAACAGGCCTTTTTTCTCTCTTGGCCACTGCGGTCGTGTGTACTGTAGTGCGGATAATGTATGGGTATGTATCTGCATACACTGGGTGTTTACTTGCCCGCCCTTTCGCCTCCATTTTAAACAGGGCCGCTCCTCTTGGCCTGCGCTGCCTCCCGGAGCTCCTGCCAAACGTATGCAAATGAGCATGTCCACAATGGTGCCCACAGCTGCACGCAGTCGGCCAAAGACAGAGGACAAGGCGGCCGTCCCTTTCATCCGTAACCCCTGATCCCCTCTCAGTGACGCGTCATGTTCACCCCAACGCTGGTCCTCGCCAAAGAACCATGTCGCCTCCCAGCCCAAATACCCGCTCCCCACCGCTTTTCCTCTATACACACAGATGATCCTTTGGCCCGGCTGTTGGGAGCATTGGACAGACTGTCCGGCTCAGACACTCTGCGTCGTGATACACATACCTCCGCCCTGTCGATGGCTCTTGAACCTTTGTTCGACCAAAGTGAAAAAGGAAATGTGGGGAAAAGTAAACAACTTGTGCCTTTTTTTTTTCCCTCCACGCTTTTTGAACAGGCTTTTCCTCTGTGGTCATTATTTGGGCTAAAATGACTGTGCCGAGTGGACTGGGACAGAGGGAGGGAAGGAGGGAGGAGGAGGAGGGTTACCCAAAAAGAGTGGGGGTAAAGAACCTGATTGCTTTAATCTCAGTGCTCGCGGCGCACCCCTTTTCATAAAGCTCTTTGGCCGTGTGATTCAGACCCAGGCCCCAGTGTTCTGCGCCCCGCCATTGTTCTCACATGAAAATCAATTCCCTTGAAGACCCTCCTTAATCCCGTTTTTGGCGTCAACAATGGCCACTTGTGCACGGCCTGATAGACTAAGAGCCGGGATGATGCGGCTGTCTGCTCTGATTCCAGCCCATTCAGGTAACGGCGGCCCGCATCACTTTGTAGTGCCAAGTGCAGGACTCGACAGGAAGACGTTTGCGATCATAATTTCCTGCGGAGCAGAGGCCCAGGCACCCTACACACCCACAAGACTTTTAATTAGGGCAGACAACCACAGAGATTAGAGATCAGCCTGTAACAATGACTGTCCCTTTGAACGGGCCTCAGCCTCCATCCCCACTGAGCCCATATGGAGAGCATAGTGCCATGATCACGCTAATAACGATCACCTCAGCAATAGCACGCAGCAGCAGTCTCCACACTGGACCACATGTTCTGCAGACCTCTCTCTGTATGCAAATGGAATAATATAGTGATGTTGGCGGTCAGACTCAATCGTACTCAACTAAACTTTCATTTGAGTAAAAAGTATAAAAGAAAAAAAATTGAATTTAGTTTTTTTTTTTTTAAAGCTAGACTTTCAAAGGAAGATCAAAGCTTCTTCTGAGGTGTCTTGAGGACAACCCAGAGTGGTTTCCTGCAGCAGTGTGTTCATAATTCACTTTTCGGTTTCAGGTAGATTTTCAGATGCTCACACGTCTGTTTGTGTTGTTGAAGACAAAAACAGTCATGTCTCGGCCTGTCAGGTGCCGGTTCTCGACAAGTTCTGATGTCCGCTGGTCTTTTTTCATTAGATCCACACATCAAAACAGCGCAGTTCCCGTGATTGCTGGACTCAAGATATATAAGCTTTGATGCAGCCTTCCTCTAACTCTCCAAAGAGCAACAGGAAAGGCAGCAGAGAGCCGCATCACAGCAACAATCCCCCTTAATTACAGTCAGAGCTATATCTAAAAATCCTGATGAGGGATACAAAGGCCTAAGTCTACAGAAGAGATTTCATTACTCGTTCCTCTCCTTACCTTTTCTGTGTTTGGCAAAGAAAAGGAACAAAGGAGGAACCCTACTGATTGGAAACTAGCAGAACAGTGAAACAACAGGACACAACTGATCGCTCATGCATGGCTGGGATTAGGATAAAAGTAGAAAGAGCACGGAGAAGAAAGCACACAACAAAAGGAACAGGGGACTGACAAACTTTTTTCTTTTTCTTTTGTGGTGAAAAGGATGGAATGAAAGGTCTGGTCATATGAAAAGATAGATAGAGAGAGAGAGAGAGAGAGAGAGAGAGAGAGGGAGAGAGAGAACGATTACCACACAGAGGCGGTCCTTTTTAGCCTCTGTACGCCTCCACTCGCGTTCCTTTTAACCAGCTACATGAAAGATAAAGCTCAGGTCTCTGGTGGCCAATATGAGACAAACATACCAGATAAAAATGAATTGTTTATCACGATATTAGTATTAATTCATTCATTATTTGTTTAAAGACGAGGTGCTTACGTGCCAGCCATCTTCAATGTGAATTTCTAAGAGCACAAGAATGGAACATTGTGATTCCTATTGACCAACTGGCTTGTGAAAGTTGTTCATTACACACTAACTAACAAGACGGCACTCTTTTCAGCCCCTGCCTCCACTAAGTGGAGATCATCCAACAATACTTTGAGTGCCTCCCCTGCCTTTGGCCTCGGTTCAAATCGTAGTCTATTCTTTATTTATCTCCCCCGACAAAAAAAAGGAGGGGAAGGCAAGTGATTAGAATTTCTGTCTTTGACTTCTCCTCATTTAAGGGGGTAATTGTGAATGTGGGGAGGTGATGGCTACGCCTCTGTTTCGGCTCGTTTTGAGTGGTGCACCACTCATCCTCCCTCAGTTTGGACCAAGGGTGAGTGGGTGAGTGGAGGGGGGGGGGCATAGTTAACTTGTCTGGAGGTGAATGAGGTCACGGTGTGAGTGTGAAGAAGAGCACAGGCTTCCTAGATAGAGAGGAGGAAGAATTAACAGCTACTGTGTGGACAATAGCAGAGACTTAACTCACAGCTGAACACCTCATAGTGTTTGTGTTTCATTCAGTGAAGTGTTTGCATCCAAAGTAATTAGGTTGAAATGTACTATACGGCACACAAACTGCATCAGGCACCTCTGCCATTATGCGAGAGGGTTCGTTGTATCGTATAACTGATGAATTACAATTTTCATAAACTGGTGATAACCACAGATTTTCTGCTACGTTTATCTCCTATGTTTCGAGTTTGGTTATTTATAAAGCACAGTTAAAAACAACCAGAGTTAACCAAATGCTGTACCATAAAATAACATAAAATATCACAATGTAACATGGTAACAGCAAAAGGCAGTAGGGATGACATAAACAAAACTATCCCATACACAAATAAGTAAGTAAAGAAACAGGTGGAAAATATAAAACACACAAGTTGTTGATGTATCACATGTTCCCTACTCATAACTGAAGTATTTTCCCAGGTGGCATTGCATGTCTGCAGAAATCTGATGTGATGTAAGAGCATCATTTAAGTTTTTAGAAGGGCTTACAGGTTAAATAACTCTTGTTTTGTCCCACAAACTCCACTGTTTTGTGTGTAGAAAATAATAACAATAACTACAAATTTCTTCCATTATTTTTCTGCCAAATTCTTTTTTTCATTTCTCTCTGACCTTATAAACAACCCAATACTGTATGTAGAGAAGTATTGCAATGTGAATCCTTCACTTTTAAACAAACTGGACTTGCACATTTGATTAGGGCTGCAAATAATGATTATTTACATTAACCTGTCGATTATGTTCTCGATAAATCGATTAGTTGTTTGGTCTATAAAAAGTCAGAAAATGGTGAAAAATGTTGATCAGTGTTTCCCAAAGCCCAAGATGACGTCCTCAAATGTCTTGTTTTGTCCACAACTCAAAGATATTCAGTTTACTGTCATAGAGGAGTAAAGAAACCAGAAAGTATTCACATTTAAGAAGCTGGAATCAGAGAATTTTTATACTATTGTTTTCTTAAAAAAAAATGACTCAAACCGATTAATTGATTATCAAAATAGTTGGCGATTAATTTAATAGTTGATCGATTAATCGTTGCAGCTCTACATTTGATGAAGGTGACAAAATACAATAATAACCATAAAGCATTATTATTATACCAAATAAGGAAATATCTCATGTTTTGCATGTCATACAGGCTGTGCATGAACAAATATATATTCAGTGTATTTGCCTAAAAGTCATTCACAGCAAAAGAGATGTACAGTATGTTATCGTACAGATTGATGTTCCTTTGAGGTCAGTTAGACCCTATAACTCCCTGCTAGACCTCTTATGAACAAACTGTTATAAAGCTTGCATAACAGAAATCCAAATAGACCTAATTGGGAATGGGAGGGGGACTGTCAGCACCGATCACAGATGTAGAGCAGATGAAAAAACATTGTATTTAACAATGTTAAGCTCTCTGAGACCCCAAACAGAAGCAGTGCGTCATTTTCTGTAGCCAACGTCCGAAAATGTCATCGGTTCAAAATCAGGTTTATAGGCGATTCTCATATAATTAGGAAACGTCATGAAGTATTAAGCTGATGTGTTTTTGGAGCTGTGACAGAGGACCTGAAGTCTCCAGTTGAAATAACATACTGGTATTCATTATCACAGTGAATCCAGATAATATAACTGCAGTGTGAGAAGCAATGTGTTAGAATGACTTAGATTAAGGTTATTGATAATGATGTTTTTTTTTTTTTAGCATGTTGAATTGTAATCAGAGAGCAGTGTGCAATCCAAACTCTCCCTTTTCTGTAATTGTATTTATAAAACCTTCATTGGATTGATCAGGATAATAGCAAAAACAAGGCTGGAAATAACTGGAACTGTCCTTTAATTCTGTAAGTGCCTCTTGTGAGCACTGATGGATGCGGAATAAGCCGACAATAGCAGAGAACTAAAACTCAGTTTGATAGATTTTGTGTGCAGCATCACATCAGCGAGTCTCTGGAGCGCGCAGAAATCCCAGAAATACAGTTCGGCATAAATGAGAGAGATGAGTTTTTAAGTGGCTGCTGAGAGAAAATAGTCTGTCTCACTGGCCAGCTGTGCATGCACCAGCGAAAAATACACACACAGCCGCAGTGAAAGCTGTGTGTGGTTTGTATCTGCAAACAATAACTACAGGCTTGCACTGTAATACATTCACAGGCATAAAAAACTTGCTAATGTAAGTATCTTTTGTTGCTTGACCATGACATTTTGTCAGAGTAAACACTCGGTTTGTGCAGCTTCTTCAACTGTAAAATGAACACTTGATTTACACAATAATTAATCCTCTCGATGAGCATCTTTTTGCTATACATTTTCTGGATTATTTGCAAATAAAGAAGTAGACATTCTCTATTAAAGAAGTATTTATTCTTCAGTTTCTTTTTCCCAGTATAGGGGCAGTCTTGATAAAATCTTTGTGCTGATGGTGTAGGATAAACATGAAGTATTATGGTAGCCATCAACCCAAAAGTGACAGAACTACAGCACCTCAGGTCTCATACAACCAGAGGGAAAATGTAGAATTAGATCACATTTAAATGCATCATCAAGTGTCACTGACTTCTTGGAGCAATTAAACCAAACTAGAAACCACACTAAAGGTCTCAGAACACCAAGTCCGTATTTTTGGTCCGAAATTGTTGCATGTTTAAAAATAAATACAACCTCACATTGTGTCATCCAGGTTTAGACACCGACTGTGAAACATTCGTCCGTCATTAAAGTTTTTGAAGCAGGTTTGATTTTCTGCGTTATCCGGCATCCGTAAAAAGCCAAAAGAGGGTTGTTTGACCACTCAGAGCCACCGTCCATGCAAACTTCATCATCTGAATTAGCATGTGGTAAACATTCACTCCCATCTCCCAGCACAAAGCACTCAAGCTCACTCAGATTTAAATCAAATTTTTGTAGTGGCCAAATTACTACTTCCGTGTCGTCATATGATGCCATTGGGCCTAAAAAGACTTTTTCCAATAGACTTACATTGGGAATTGAGGTAAAACAACTTCCTCGTACAAACACTAGAATAGCCCTTATTTAAATCATTAGGTCCTAAAAGTTGTAAAAATGCACTAATGCCGAATCCAGAGTTATTTTCCTTCCTCCCAGACCGAGGCTGGAGCGAGGGCTGGGAGACGGAGTTAAAGAAAACGCTACTGCGCCTGCTCCATGGGCCCAATGGATGCGGAAGGTCGGCGGGAGATCTGGGTCATTTTATACTCGAAAGTCAAGGCTTCATGCGCTACTGAGAAACTTTCATAGGAATGAACGGGAGCCCGCCTCCAACGCTGTATCCAGCTCGCTTTATACATCCATGAAATCGCTTCATGATAAGGAAATGAAAGAATAGAGAGATGCGTAATTTAAAGACAGATTGTGGCAGGGGATTGCAGAACAGCTTGGAATCGGGGATGGTCGCAAAACAAAGGATGTAGGAAAGATTAGACAGCAGTGATTGTGGTCTAGGCAGCTAGCTTCTTGCTAATGTCATTCATTCATTAGCCTATTTTAGGACTAACGCTATCCATTGCACCCACGTAATTAATTCAGTTTCGACCTGTATTCCGAATTTTTGCAACGAAGAGAATAATAAAAGTGCAAGTTTCTGTGTGTAACGATTTTTATTCGATGTCGGATTAAAAAAAAACGCATACGAAAAATATAGACTTGGTGTGCAAAGACCTCAAGCCCCTATCATACATTAACTAGCAAAAATAACCTGTTTAAACACACACAGACAGGCTGTGCATGTGCAGACACACACAAACAACAATGAAAACAGTCAACAGAACAGACAGACTTATTGTCACATGTTATTCATATGTTTGCTTAAGTGCGGCCGTCTCTTTTGAGGAAGTCTCTCACTATTATCCTGAAATATAAACCACGCATGTCGTCAAAGTGGCTTTCTGGAAAACAATAGTGTCTGTCCTCGAACGCAGGGGTCCGTGGAGGGGATTTTTCCGTGCCACCCCCGATTCTCTCGTGTCTTGCGGATGGCTCCTCTAATCGCCGTGACTGGCTGACCTTTAGGCCGGTCCACTTCTGGGATTTACAGCTTTCACTGGCTTGACCTTTGCCACTCAAACACTCCTACAGACACTCCCTTCACGTGAATCCAGCCCCAAAGCCGGTACAAGAGCTACTGTGGGCCGGTGTGTCGGCCGCCACTGCTACCTCAGCATGTCAAAGCCTCTCTAGGTGGTACGATTCAGTCGGTGGTTCATTAACCCCCACCTCTGACCACCTCTCTACCCCCTTCTCACATAAAGAAAGTTCCCCTTTTGGCCTGGAGCAAGGTAGACCTGCTTAAAGCTCGGCCTAATGACGTGTGCCATGGTAGGGGAGGCTAAATGCCACCACCACATGTGGGGATGATTACAGGAAGTGGTGCAGAGTTGCAGGGGACCTCGGGACTTTGGGGGGTGGGTGCGGGGGACTCAGTTGGGGCACAGAGGCGGTGAATTCCCAGAGGCCATTGTGTCGAGCAACTCAGCACAAGCCCCTTCCTGGCCAGGTCACGCAAATTTAGGACCCAATGAAATTTAGGTCCGATGGGGGGTCGTGCTCTCTTAATCTTTAATTAAACAGCCCTCACACTTTGCCTCAGCAGATTTAAAACAAAACAATACAGAACAAAAAGTCTTCTTTTAATGCTAAGTACATAAGTGGGGCGACACTGCAGTTTTTGGGCTTTTGAATAAAACCCGCCGGGCTCAGTCTCAGGTCGAACTTCTTAGTCTATACTCAGCACTCTCGGAAACACAGTAGCTAAAGTAATACAGCATTTCCTCTTTGGGGGGCAGTTAATCACCCCTGAGCAAACGTGTGCGCTGGAGCGTGAAGGCACCATTTCTCGCACACTTCACAATGAACCTTGTTTTAGTCCGCTGCTCTGCTCCACCCTGCCACATCGGCCAACACTGACAAACCGCAGATTGCTTTTGCTGTTATTGGGAAAAAAAAATGGCCAGGGTGAGATTATGATAAAACAATAAGAATAACAGGTTTGCCCTTTGCCCAGCAAACAGTTTTAACAGACGTCTTTGTCAGTTTTTATTTTGACTCGCCAGATTGAAGCTCCACTTCTCCTTCTGTAAGACTTCAAAGGTCATAAGTTATTATTTATTGCCTTGTTTGACTGTGGCTTATGAAAACCCCAATGCCTTGATAGAGCAAGTTGGTAACCTCCCACCCAATGAAGTGGTCTTTTCTCTCTTTTCTCCCAGACAAACAAAAACAAAACAACAAAGAGAGGCGGTACATAAAGGGGCTTTGGTCAGATGGGTCACATGCTGTCCATTGAGGCTCCGGTCCATCAAGACCATTCAGCCGGCTCTATAAAACCGGCAGGCTGCTTAAATACCTGACAGTGAGAAAAGAAACAAAAACAAAGAGAAAGAGGGGGAACAACAGATAAAATAAATAAGACAGCCCCTGTGACTGATGTGTATAGATGGTGCCGGAGAGTCACTGACAATTCAAGAAATGTGGCTGTTGCCACAAAAGGCGGCTGGAAAATACTGAAGGAGCTTGCTGGGCACATTTTTTAGGCCTTTCCCACTTGGACCCCCTTTTGAGTCTTTGTCTGTGCTCTGGGTCCATGAGAAAAGTCAATCACACACACTTGGCTGTAGATTTTCTTTTCCTTACAGCAGTTAGTTCCCCAGTATTAAGCCAAAACCAAGATGCTCTATGTTTGTGTAACTAATTAAAGATGGGGATCTCTATTCCAGTGAAACAACAATTAAAGGAAATAGTAGAAATACAGTGCTTTTCCTGTCATACCCCGATTAAGATGTTACTCATATTTTAGCCGGAAAATATGGCAACATCAAAAGATGAGTGGAGAAGAAAGATAAATACCGGGCAGTGATTAAAATCCATATTTATGCAGCCCAATTTTCCTTGCGAGGGAATTCAATGTGTTGGTTAGCTGGCTCCATTTGATCTGTGCAGAGAAAAGAGATGTCTGAACCTCGGGGGCCTGTGATCCCAGGCTAATGCATGGGCAAAAACAGTCAATTATATTGTAAATTATGGGGAGAGGGGCGTCAAAATGTTTGAACGCCACAGTTATTTTTTTTCTTCTTCATAGATTAAAAAAGTCTGTGGAACACAAAACATGTGGAAATAAACAGGTTGGATCAGCGAGCATTTGGAGAATCAGATTTATCAACACTGACGTTCAATTACCGCGAGGTGATCGCGCAGTTTGTGCGACAGAGCGGCTCTGTTCAGGCAGACAAACAAGACAAAAATGACATGACCTTAAAATACCTCTTAAACCTCACACGGCACACAACAATGACATGGGGATTCTTTCAGAGACTATAAAGCAGGAAGTTTGCATCGGTGCCGCTCTACTTCTATGCCTGTGTCTCTTTTCCTGTCACAAAGAATAGGCTAAACAGTAAGATGTTGTTTAGATCTTTTATTTCCCAATTCCAGTCAAGTAATCCACCGTTGCACCGAAACCCCCTCCTTCTTTAACAGAGCCCCAGAAGAATTCAAGCTCCTCTGAAGCCTGCAAAATAACAGTAGTAGCAAAGTTTACTCTTTATTTGAATGGGAAGTGTTTTCATGTTCAAGCCGAGGAATAAGTGTATAATTTCCCCAATGCCCCATTTTCTTGCAGTGTTTGCTATAAATCAGAGTGTATGTGCCCTTGGGCCGTGTCGCGTGGGGAGCATTTACACTGTGTATCAAGCCTGTGTCTGTAACCCCACGTTCATTCTGACCCTGCAGATATCCTGTAAATCACAAATATTAACTTAACGCTGTAAACCAGTCTGCAGGCCTTTATGCTGTTTTGATCTGCATAGTGTGACCTTCTAATCCAGACTGATCTCTCTACAGTGAGACAAATACTCTTCATTAATACTGTGCATGTTTGATGAGATATTTTATCTGAGCTTTTCAAATTTTTGATTAAAGTAATAAAATGATCAATCAATCCCAGCAGTTATTGATGGGAATTGTATTGTCACTCATACTTAATCCATTTGTGCCCACAACTGACATTTTTAATTTGTTCCCTGGGCTCGCCTAAGCACAAATGTGCACAAATTTTCAAAATCGATCAAACCGGCTGAAAAGTGAGTTTTTCTTATCATACTATATCTAGTATTTGGGCACATGGGACTACTGTTTTTGCTCCATTATATCTCAGGAAAAAACAATAGTCCCATGTGCTCAAAGACTAGATATAGTATGATAAGAAATTGGCTGTATGTCAGAAACTACAAGGATCACAATCAAGTGTTTGGTATCTCTGAGCTCATAACAAGTTGAATATCAAGGATATGCTCACATATGCAATGTAAAAATCCTGATTTTGACTATTGATAAAATATAAATATATGTTTTTTTTCATGTGATCTAGAAACATCAAAGTTGTACTGTTAGATACTTGCCCAAATTATGTCCACACCAAATTTCAAGACTTTTAACCAATCAGAACAAATGTTGTTGTATTTTTTCCTTATTATACTTAATATAGTCTTTGGGCACAAATGGGTACATGTTACAGAGAAACAGGCCTGGTTAAGATTCTAATAGTAATGATGCATTACAAACAAAGTGAAACAAAACAAAGCACAAGTCTGCATAGTCTGACCCTCTAATCCAGACGGATCTCTCTGCAGTGATACAAAAAAACACTTCATTAAAGCTGCAGTAGGCAGAATATTTTTGGCATCATTGGGCCAAAAATCCCATAATAACCTTTCAGCATATTGTAATTCAAGTGTTCTGAGAAATAACTAGACTTCTGCACCTCCTCATTGCTCTTTTTTCATGCTTTAAAAAATCTAGCCTGTGACGGGAGACTTTGACCAATCACAGATCATTTCAGAGAGAGAGAGCGTTCCTATTGGCTGTGCTCCAGTCATGTGACCAGAACTTGTTGTTCCTTCAAGAGATTTCCCGGAGATTTCACAATGGCTGCCGTGTCAAAAACGTTCTCATTTTACAGCTAAACCGTGCACTACAAGATGATTCTGAAAACATTTGAGGTGAGAAATAGGCATTAATGTAACATAATATTGATTCATATTTGATCAGCACTGCCTAGTTTGACCGTTTGGTCGGAGTTTGCGAGTGATTGACAGACGGCTCTCAAAGATAGCAGCTGGATAGCAGACCTCAGATCAGCTCTGACTGCTTGTTTTCCTCCGGTCTGTGAAATCTTGCAGATGCTGTTAAGAGCACCGGAGGACACCGGAGGACACAAAGGCACATGAATTTTTTCAGGATATTTACCTGTTATATGCACTACCGTCAGGATATAGTGACCGTTTTATAAAAATAACTTTTTTTAATCATATCTGCTCCAATCTCGCCTACTTCAGCTTTAATACTTTGCATGTTTGATGGGATATTATATCTTAGCTTTCATATTGATCAACAAATGTTTGGTTAAAGCAATAAAATGATTAATCAGTGGGAATTATATTGTCATTCATATTTAAACCATTTTTGCCCGCAACTGAAATTTTTTTAATTTCCTTTGGTAGAAGTGTTCTCTGAGCTCGCCTAAGCACAAATGTGAAGAAATTTTCAAAATCCGTCAAACTGTCAACTGAAAAGTGAGTTTTTCTTATCATAATATACCTAGTTTTGGCACATGGTACAACGATATAGCATGATAAGCAAATGGCTGTATCTCAGAAACTACAAGAAACGCAATCAAGTATTTGTTATCTATGAACAAAGTTGAATATCAAAGATATGCACACATATGCTGTGTACAAAAACTATTTAATATGGAAAACATTTGATAAACACAATGTTACCAATTTCCCAATATGTTTTCAAAGATCCTGACGTTGACTATTAATAAAAGTGTGATTTTTCATGTGATCTAAAAAGTCCCAAGTGGTACTGTTAGATAATTGCTCAAAGTATGGCCGTACCAAATTTCAAGACTTTTGACCAATCGGAACAAATGTTTTGGTATTTTTCCTTATCATACTAAATATAGTTTTTGAGCACAAACCAGGCCTGGTTAAGATTCTAACAATCAAAATGTAATACAAAATGCATTACATTCAAAATGAAACAAAACAAAGACACAAAAAAGCATGATGAAAAGATATACTGCACAAGGTCCACCTCTTCTATCAACATTAGCTGCAGTGAAGACACATGATGATGTGTTCATACCTTCATTGAGCTATTTTGATTCCCTCATTCTGGTGTGCTTCACATCCAAAATTGCAATTTCCACTTTGTCACTGTGACCAGTGGGCAAAAACTAAACACCAGTTAATTCTCTGCTTGAAATAGCACACACATGAGTAATCATCTGTCGTAATCTTGGCAATGTTTTCCAGTAATGGAACAGATATTATGTTATTTCTTGCGTGATGAGATGTAGTCGGCTCCCTCTTTGATCTCGTGCACTCGCCAGGAAGAGGCAGATTAAAAGGTTCGTGGAATCGAAATAAAGCTCGGATTGGTTTTTAGTGGGGTGCTCGAATGCAAAAATTAGCTTTATGCAAAACATCGGGGGCACGTGCGCACGGCGGCAACACCAACAGCTGTCTCATGCTCGTATAACCTGGAGTATTTCTGATGTGCTCATTTGAAATGCAGTGCCAGCCAGCCAGCCGGGTTGCAGTTTTATTAAGGGATCACGTGTAACCTGAAAATCCACACTTTTAGGTTATGCTTTTACATGTGCTCCGAGATCACAGTCTATAAAATAATAAGCATGTCTTTGGTCATATTGCTGTGTGGTCAGAGGAAAGATGAGGGCTCCTTTTAGTGCAGGGCTGAAGGCAGGGGGGGTGGCTATTTGAAGTGAGCACAGAGAGCTGGGTTTGATTGGATAAATCTAGGGCTTCACAGAGGAGCTGCCCCTGGTACAGGAGGGGGAGAGTAGGTTTTTTTTTTTCCTGTGGCATTTTTCCCCATGCAAGAAAAAAAAAAGATGGGCACTGAAGCTGGGCTGGAACGTGATCATAGGCCAGCACCAGACCAGAGAGCTCCCCATTAAGGTTTTGGGTTATAAACAGCATCTGTTTCAAATAGGGCTAAGACTAGAGGAGCACTCACTCCCTCTTTCCCTCTGCCTGTACCACAGATCTGGCACGAACCATCAAGTCTCTCTTCTCTCCCCTTGCTTCTCCCATCTCATCTCATCTCTATTGCGTCTCTATTCTCCCTCCTCTTTAGAGTTTTAAACGCCTCCTGCTCATTATGGCCCTAAAAGAAAAGGATTTATTTAGTGTAAAAAAAATAAAAAAGCACAGCATAGGCCTGCATGCTAGTTTGGTGCCATAACTTTTCACGTGCAGAGCTTCCTGCAGCTTGCAGAGCCGTAGTGTCAACACGAACCACAAAATCACCAGTTTTCTTTACTGGTTTCCGAAACCTTGTCCTTATTATCCCCGTGAGCACAAAACAAGAAGGACGAGGGGTATTTCGAGCACAAATGGAAATGACATGTGGCCCACAGAGAAAAATAGCACTGACAGGTTCTATTCAAATCTTAAGTAAATAGCCTGATATTACAGTATAAGCAGCTTTTCAATTGTCTTAAACTGAAGAACAGTCTGCCAGCTTCTCTTAGAGAGACTCTCAGAGAGGCTGTGTGCCGCCCTCTGCTGGACAGCATACAGCATTATGTTTGTCTCTGCTATGAGATTTCACTTCATGGACATCAACTCTAATGTAGACATCACAATTTCCCTCCATAATATATATTTGATTGATTGATTCAAATGTGTCATTAAGAGGGTAATTTAAAAAAAAAAAATTCAAATGAAAGAACAGCATCTTTGTGTGAAGTGTTTTGAGACATTATAAAGCTCGAGACAGGCTCAAGTAGCTTCTGCTCAGAGTAAACAGGAAGTGTGTTATATTTACACCAAAACCCCACTAATCCTTTCTCTGTGGACTGGTATCATTAGGGACTAGCATGAGAGTGTTCTTGGCAAGTTGCCTCTTCAAATAACAGCTATTAGGGGGGATGCATGTTGTTTTTATCCAACACGACGGACACTCGATGTTAAGTCTTCCTCCAGAAAATGTCTGAGCCATTTCGGTTATTTGGACATTCAGATTTACTAGAAAAAAATAGACACTTTCTTTAAACCCGGTGTGCTTTTGTTGGTAAGTACTAAGGTGACTGATTTCAAGTTGAAAGGCTGAGGAGAGGGTGAGGTAGGCCTTTGTTCCCAGCTTGCTGAGTGTGTGTGCAGAGCTCTAAGCTGCACCTTATTTGAACACTATGTATTAAAGTTTATAGCAGCTCAAGGCCCCCGGAGAGAGAGGGAGAGAGAGGGAGAGAGAGGGAGAGAGAGAAATAAAGAGTTTCCAGAAAAGAGAAGTCACAGCTTTGTCTATTCAAAAATGACATGACACAAAGTTGCTCCTTTGTTCCACGCCTTACGGTGTGACAGCTGAGCTGCGATAAGAGATTCGTATGGGGGAGTACGTATGTACACTCTCTCTCTGACACCCCATGTCAAAATAAGCCCTTGCAAAATGCATTTTTTACCCCTTTAGTTTCCTTCAAATCAGCCAAAGGAGAGAGAAATGAAAGCATGTCAAACGGTCCACTCTGTGATTTAAGGGACTTTCTGACGAGACAGGTCTGCCTCGGTGTAATAGACCAGCCGTGCTGCTTGGCACGAAAGGTTGGGTGAGGACCGGCTTACGCTATCGCCGGACACTGTCTGGACTGAGACTGACCAACAGATGGTCACCTGGATTAATAGAGTCAATTAATTCATCCCATTATGTAATTAAGGAGGGAGTCTGATGAGCAGAGAGGGCTAGGCTTGGCTCTCTAAGAGGTTAAGCATCTGATTTATCTCCTAAAAAAAGCAAACGGGCGGCAGTTATCTATCAAACAGCACCACGGTGTGGAAAACACCTGGTCAAAACATGAGCAAAAGCAAGTTTAGTGGAGGCCACCCCTTTGTATTTCCTCACACTTTGTCTATATCTGTCATTAGGACGAAGATAATAAGAGTCACTTGAGATAGACTTTTTGCCCTTATTTAACCTCACAGATGAGTTCAGTCGACCTGGAACTGAAGAAGGGTGCTCTTATAAATAGATTTGTTGTTAAGAATGAGAAATTAAAACAGAAAAATATACTTTTGCAATGCCTTTATGTGATGTTACACCTCATTCAATGCATAATTTAGTATCCTAACAGTACCAGAACAAACTAGGATTAATGGTAATATCACATTCCTCTTTGCAGTGATCCTGTTTATCCACCAGAGAGAGCTCCAGTGTAGCAGCAGCTCTCTGATCTGCCCCCCTCGCATACATCGGCTCAGTGTGAGTTACAGAGTGGATCCGAGGTGAAACAAGTATTTCGAGGGCACAGCTGATGAAATGTTGGATCACAGCGAGGAAAGGGACGACATGAAAGTGTTGATGTCTTACTGCTCACGTCCTGCCTTCCTTTTCCTGAAATCTGTGAGCACATCCATTACATCTGGATTCACACAGAATTAAGTAATCCTCATTACGTGGCTTCCTGTGTTATTGCAATTGCTTTTTCAAGTGTGCGCAAGTCTTGTCTATCGCATTATTGTATAATACATGCTGTATTTACTCACCTGGAAACGATGTATGATGAGCATCAGTGCTGCAATAGTCGGCGTGAATGATTTCCTGTCAGGATCAATACTAGCTGTCACCACTTTAGCTCATGTTTCAATTATAAACCACACTCCTACTCTGATGAAAGCTCCCTAACAACATGTGTTCTGAAATGGAGGATGAAAAGCAACAGAAGAAGAACATTCATAGAGAGAGAATAAACGCGTATCTGGTGTAGCTTTATGTCACTCATAACGGTTCATTTCAAACAGAACAGAATGTTTTATAAGCAGAAACATGCACCAGGCGACACATTTTAATATCTACAAAAGTGACATTGTGTTAATTAGGCTAAAGGGGCAACGATAGAGGAATAGTGGGAAAACGTCTCGAATAGGGACTTTGGCTAGACACTTCCCAGTAGGGAGCATGGTCAGTGGGGGGTATGTCCGGCTGAAGACCTCCTGTGAGCTTGGGGGGTCACACATACACACACATACACACACAGACACACACACACACACACACACAGATACAAGCATTTTGTAATCTCAGCTACTCCTATTAATTACCACTCTGTAATCTCCCAGGGTTTTCACACATATCAAGAGCTGGCCCTGTGCTCATTTAATTTAATGTAGGTTAGTACGAGAGGATAAGAGGCAGGACGGTTAAGCTGATCTCTCTTGCCCCCCCCACCACCCCCTTTTGCCGCCCTCTTCCTCAGCATCCCGTTGAAGACCCAGCCCAGCCACAAAAGAGGATGCTGTCTAAGACTTGACTAATCTCGGTGCAAACTCTTAGTCTAGCCTGCTTGCAAACTGTTAAATGTCTCAGTTGCGTCTGACTCTCCACTGACCCTTCTTTCTTTGTTTTTGCCCTAGAAGACGGCCGTTTGGGACATGGCGGATTAGACCGCCTGTTTATGGGTCTGTGGAGCCTCGAGGTCTGAGTGATGGGAGGAAATAGCCTCGGCCCTCAGTGTGGCCGGTAGGGTGTGTCTCACTGCCCTTTGCTGGATTGCATTTGCAACATCAAAGAGCCGTACTTTCTCTGTGCTTATCCAAGAGCAAAGCTATCCAGTATGGAGTTTAGATCTCTCTGGGGAGCATGGGGAAATAAGGTTAGTGCCGCACACTTTAGAGGTTAGAGGGGTGGAGGAGAGGAGAGGAGGGGAGAGGAGGAGAGAGGAGAGAGGACAGGATAAGGGAGGCGAGGAGACAAGGTGCCAAAGAAGTCACACCAAATTTACACTTATATTTTTAGCTTCCACTGTTCAAAGCCAGTCTGTGAGATGCCGTAATTAAACATTTCAAACTTCACTTGGCACTTAACATTCCTAAAATAGAAACTTAACTGCAGCGCGAAAAAAGACTTTTACCCGACCTAAGTGGAACAGTTGAAAGACAAACCTGTCTTCCTGTTTGTTTTGATCCTAGTGAGATGTGACAGCTGATGCCAAATCTGTGTTGATCCCACGTCTCACTATGCTAATAATCTGCACCAGGTGAGATAAGACACCTCACATTTTATATTTAACAACTTATATTGTGTTGTTTTTCTACATTTCTATACCTTAACAGTAAGACACATAGCACCTTTTGTTTCTTCTTAAAATTCACAAATATGTCACACATCTTTAGTTTCAAGGTGTTTCAATATAAATCAGTTCCTTGTTTGTGTCAGCAGATGGCAGCATTGCACATAAAATACCACCCACAGAATGAGGGACACAAATCAGCAACATGTCATAGGGGTCATAATTAATTCCATCTATCTCCTTGATGTATTTATATCAGCAGCATTTTTGTTGTCATCAGGCGACAAATGGCGCATGTTCTTTTGTGGCAGACAGATCATTTTTTATGATCACGTAACAATGACAGAATGCAAGTGAACATGTTTTGACGTGAGTCTCATGGGATTGTTGCACCTCTGTCCCCTCATCATCTCACCACGCTATTATCTCTCTGAGAAATGACTGCAAATAGACCGGCTGAACCATTTATGTAAGACATATAAATATATAAATATTTTTAAAGAAGAAGTGCAGATGTGTTTGAGGTCCCCTGCGGCACAGAAAACTACAGCAAAAACAGTTGCTGGCGTATAGTAGTCAGTTGTCCTGTCTCACATCATCTTCCAACTTCAACTGAACAAAGTAGTTGAGGCTTGAGCCCTAAAGCAAGATAGTCCTAAAGTGCCTTCACTTGCCGTTATGTCTTGTCACGCAGGGCTGGTTATTGACTCTTCTGTGTGAATGTATCAGCCTGATAGGCCGTAACTCTACAGGGAACATTTCCACATTTGAGGGCTAACCTCTGGAGCCACTTTGTGAAAGCACTAATACGCGCTGTGGCTGGCTAATGCACCAAAAAGGAAATAGGGGGGTCGAGCAAAATCAGGAAGTTGGTGCAAAAATGAGATGATGCGATGTTGCTTAGGCGGAGGAGGAGGACTGGCGCGCTGAGCCAGTGGAGGAGGTGTGGAACTGTTAAGAGAAACATGACCCCAGGGCATTTTCCGTGTAAAGTGAGATTAGCTGGACCACAGGGGGCATTAACACTGGAGTCTCTGGCATCAGTAGATGATTGACCGGGGTTAAACCTTGAGAGTATCACAAGATACGACAAGGTGGATGTGGACAGTCAGGTATAGTACAACTAAAGAGACATGGATCATCTCATTTCTGTTTTTTTCTGGGTTCCTAATATGAATATAATGAGCCAGTGTTTCTGCTTGTGGGGCTCTTTGGAGATGAAATTAGCCAGTGGCGGACTCGGAGGGGCAGGGGCGCAAAATATAAAAAGGGCACTGGCTGCACACGGTGGGGCACCAGTGCACAGAAAGTACCCTAGAGGGCACTTAATCATGTTTTCTCCACTGGAAGGGCACACTAAAGGGCCCTTAATCATGTTTTATCTACCATAGGGGCATCAAAAAATCTAACAAACTAGTGATATTTGTGGATATTCTTGCTCTTACAAAGGTTACAACAGCCAATACAGATCATAACTATTTTTCTTTTCAGTTCGGCACTGCATAAGTTGCGCATATGTGAACCCACACTATTGTGCACACACAGTGTGCATGTCCAGACACCTGCACACACATGGCTTGTTGCTGGCAACGAGAACAGTATGGCTCCAGTCTATCTACCATGTAAGGTTAACTGCAAACGACAAGGCTTTGAGCATCTCCTTGCATGTACGCTATCTTCATTTCTCCTGTGTCACTATTCATTTTGCCCTGGAGGGAGATGAAAAGTACTGTAGCATCAAACACGCTGCCCCTCAACCAGCCCACCCACCCACTGCGGCCAGCCAGTGGATTATAACTCAATCCTTACAAGACTCTGAACTTCTATCTCCTCTGACAAAATCATTCACACTGTTAAAGGAAGATAGCGCTGTCATTCCCGCTCTTCTCTTTCACCGTCTCTGTCAGCGGAAGTCGTCTTCACCCGTTGCCCTGGCCTTGGCCAAATTCCATTTCTACCTGATCTCCATGCCGTTGAACTCAGATTGTTTTCCTGTTATTGAGCGGTAAGAAATGAGTGTTTGATGATGCATGCCCCCCCTCTCCAATACTCCTGATTGATCCGAATGACCAACCTAATTTAGAAGACGGCGTAGACTGCTCTGGAGAGCTCACAGAGGCTTTTGGGTTTATAAAAGATATATCTATATCCGCAGCCTAACATCCAACGCCGTCAGCCTCCACAGACCCAGCATGCTGTGATTACATAACCACAATCTGAATATGGGAGAGAAGACAGGAAGGAACAGACATACTGCACTGATGATAATTATCTAGCACTCCATCCCGGCGCTGTAACCTAGCCTCTGATAATACTGTCTGCACAATAGATCAGAGACGCAATCTTCAAATTCAGATTACTTCGGATTCTTTGAAAGGTGAATAGATATTATCTCTTTTGACGGTGACACTAATACTAAAATCTTCTCTGCCAGTGAAAGGTAGCACCTCTGCAGCATGTGTAATGACTTTTTTAATAATGGCTAATCTAATGATGAGCATTTATGTAATCTGACTGCACTATCCGTTAATTATGGATGTGCAGTTAAAGCTAGGGTCAGTAATGTTAAGAAACTAACAAGAGTACGCTAGATTTAAAAAATGATCCAACTGAAAACCCAGCCCATGAAGGTAGCTAGCAGCACTAGCTCCAAAAGTCCCTAAATCTAGTGAGTATACAACACTGACAGTCCATCCCTTCAGGAATCCTTCCAAAGCCACTCCCCCCAAATCATAATGAACGTAAACAACAAACATGCCTATTGTTAGTACTCCAACGTATCCTCATACAACGGTTCGTATGATATCTTACGAAGTTATTCCTAATTTTTTCGTGCATTTTCCTACGTGACGCACGCGTCAATTTCCACTCCAGTCTTTTCAAAATAAACTTCACTCTTCACAGGAAACAACTTGGTTAGGTTTAAGCAGCAAAACTACTTAGTTAGATTTAGGAAAAGATTGTGGTTTGGGTTAAAATAAATACAGTGTGTTACTTATGTACAGAAAATTATGTGACAAATACATGAACGTTGACTTCTGGTTTCGCACTGGACAAGAACACCGGTCTCTTACGCAAAAGTTTTTTTTTGACCCACCCATCCACCTGACCTCTTACCTACGCAGCGTTTGTTGTTCTTTATATTTCCTGGCTCATGATTGCGTGGATTACATACAAATTAATTTCGTGGGATATATATGAATTATAGTGCATTACTTTTCGTTGGTATACGATTGGTGTATGACAACGGCTTGTACTCACAGCTGTCAAGCTGAGCGCACAGAGAGGAAGACTCCACAATGACGCGCAATGAGTGTGCGCAGGCAGGTAGGCCGTCCAATAATTTAATTCGAACAGATTAAATGATTGGGCGGGTTTATTGCAGTTCTGCGAGAGCCACAGATACCAGATTTTGGTATCTGTGGCTCTCACAGCTCTGCAGATTTTCAGAACACTACCAACCCTAACTTCAATAAATCAATGGGTGGATGATTCATCACAATACAAAGATAAGTCAAAAGACCTCAATGTCAATTAACAGTCATATAGTTGTACTTACAGTAAATAAAGCAAAGACCAAGTTGAGATGTGACCTTGACATCTAAGAGGAAGTATCTTGATGAATCATGCATACATTATCAATCCCCAGCTATGTGCATTTTAAAAAAGGAGGGGCGCTATTGATTTCCTGGCCCGGGTTTTCTTTCAGGAGCAGTGGTGCATTTTTGTTTACTCTCTATTGATTGATGAAGATTAACTTTCCCATCTAGCTCATCCACCTGCCATCTGGCTGAAGTAAAAATGAGCTTGTGATACTGTTATGGGAGAGAATTTCTCTCGGCTATGTGTGAAAATGCCAAATGTTTAAACAGTGTGAACAAATGTGAATACAAGCTACTCAAAGTAAGTTCACTCCATGCTCCAGAGCCGAACGAAGATAAACTTCATGCCTTTAGACTTTAACACGAGGCCGAGTTTATGACACATTAGCCCCTCCAGGAGTCGTGTTTATAGGCCTAACTGTGTCTGATTATAATGTTGTGTTCTCCTGGGAGTTGCGAGGTCGGGGTTAAGTGCTGTCAGAGGTTAGGTTAGGGTTAAGGCCATGGGTGACATGACTGGGCTTGTAAATCACATGAAGGAAGCAATGAGACAGAAAGTGAATTCCAATCTGTGTAGAAGGAAGTCGAGCATTTTATGCCTCCTCTGCTAAGTGTAAAACTCTGTGACCAAAGGCTTACCGGTGCTGCAACAGCTTAGAGGGCCAGATGGAGGGAGAGGACTAAACGACTGGCCTCTGATGTGTCACTGAGGAGCGGACGGCGCTGACATGGACCCCCGGTACGGCCCCTGTGGAACTTAAAAGGCCTCTAAGTCAGCTACAGTGCCATTAATCTCCATCTATAAAGCTGCAGCTACAGTAGGCTACTTCTTGTTTAAAGTCAACAAGTGTGAGGTTAAATAAAAGCCATCCCACTTGAACAGGTAAATACTGTACAGCGGTAATTTGCACATACAATCACGGATGCAATGCTTAAAAATGCAGATGCAGATTGGAAATAACAAATAAATACATGCCAAAAACATGAACAATTTGATCAAGGCTATACATGGTGGCTATTACTGGTTCTGGCTGCAATGCAACCCTATTGATGTCTACACTGTCCTGCCTCTTATCCAGAGGCTAAAGGTGGTTGCCTTCCACATTTAGCTGTCATATTGTGTATGTGACTGACACGTCTGTGGTGACACAGAATATTCAGCCGATTAGGTTGTTGTCAGGCTATTAAATAGGTGTTATCACTTAAATGCACCATAGATATGGGTCAATAGGGGCCTATTACACCCAATAGTTGGTTTTATTATCTATTCACGTGGTAGATCACCGAAAGAAGGGATAAAAGAACACAACTGCGATCGTAGTAATTATGACAGGAGCTCATTATGAGTCAGGCGCTGTATAGGCAGCAAGAAACTCCATATGGGGTGGAGGTTGGGAGCGATAGCACAAGATTTTCACCCAGGAGGCTGGGGTTTGCATCCTGTGCGAAACCAACAATGTGTAGTTGCTTCACTTTTACTTTTGAAACATAGTTATTTTAAGACCAAACGCTGTTTTTTCCCTTAACTTAAGTAAGTGTTTTTGTTGCCTAAACCTGAAGATGCTGTTTTGTCTATGTTTAAAAAGTAACATTTTATTCAGTTTTACGTGTTAGAACATGTTGCTTTTATGTTTCACTTTGACTTTTACAATGTAGTAGGCGCACTAGGCATTAGACATGTCATTAGAGATTTAGCACGCTGCGGTGGAGAAGAACAATAGATTTCAGGTCGTCCACATGATGTCATGTTATTCTGTCGGACCAATTTTATAAGTGTGACTAATCCATAAAGGGTAGAGGTAAACTTATTATATGCAAGAACACTACTAATCATCTAAAACACCAAGTTCAGGTATTATATCTTTAAAAATTACACTCTTTGTCTTTGTGTCTGTCTAGGTCTTTGACCGTCGGGACATTTTCTGTCTGACCGCGCCCGAGCCTCAGAGTCCCCCCCCCCCTCTCCCCTCCATCCGTCCTCTCCATCCTCGGTGCCGCCTGATCCTCCCATAGGATCAGCCTCCTTCTCAGTGTCTCCAACGGTGGCTCCTCGGCTCCTGTGCAGGTTGTCCTGGGTGACATGAATTAATGATAACAGCAGAGGCTTCACAGACCGGGGCTCATCCATTACATAACCCAGGCAGGTCTGCAGCAGATCCACTCTGCTTTCGACACCACAGTATTGTACCTTGCACCTTCCACACACCGCTGACCCTTATTACCCTCCTTTTCTCATCCCCTCTGTGTTTTTGCCGCTTCACATGTGGTGCAGTGGGTATGCGGCCATATGGCGGCTGTCACAAGTATTTATCCCTAACCTGTGCAGTGGAAGGGGTATTTTTGAACACTAAACTTGGCTAGTAGAGCACTGCAGTATAGAAAGAGATAACCTGATTTGATGGTGGATGTTGAAGACCAACTTTTCCCTGAAAGTAACTTCCACAATCAGGATTCTGCAGTTACAGAGAAGGAGGCTCAATTGCTACCAATTAAAGGGGTGGCAATCTGCAAGTCATCTCTCCAGTGCCATTAGACAGCAGAAGGCTGTTGTGCATGATCATTAATAGAAATTCATGTGCCTCAATACCCCAGGGGAGGCCTGAATGCCATGGGTCCCCTCTGCACCTGGATGCACCTCATTACAGATTTTCTGCAAAGCCACACAGGAGACGGTAACGAGGCGCTGAGCTCTTCTGTTAGAAAGCACTTTAAAAAAAACAAGCGATCTGGCAAATTCTTGTTAATATCCACCCTTCAGCTGTGTTTTCAGAGGTGCTCACGGCTGCAGGAGACAGCAATGGAGTGGGAACAAAGTGTTCAGAACTTTGCTCCCTCTCAATAATGCAAATCTTATTTTAACTGCTCAGAGTGTACTCTATAAGATGACATGATGAACTAAGAATACCCCCCTTGACAAAAACATTGTTTGTGAAGTGATGAGCATGCTTTATAGCAGAGGTGTTTGGTCTGTTGAAACAGTTGAAATTAAGCTTTGTGTCAAGGCTGTTAGTTAAGCATCACGAGAGTTTTCCCCCATACGGGCCGTTTCTATTCATCCTACTTGGACATTCTGCGCAACAACCTTATGAAATATTGAGTAACTCCTTGCAGAATAACAAACCTACAGTAGAGTACATGCTGCCTGTATTTGTTTTGTTGCACTCTTTCCTTGTTCCTCACGTGCTGGACAAAGTTTGTGCACTTAGATGGAACAAAATCAGTCCACTCCTACAGTATATTGGGGATTACAAACAGTAGACTGCACATACACTTTCCTATGCAAGTTTAATGAACAGGATGGAATTGGTTGCTTCACAGAGGATCCTTCAGGAAACTGCGCTGTCTGCTAGAGAAGAAAGTATCAACACGCTGTCTAGAATTTCCATTTTTTCCTTCAGTGTTTCGACTGTTAAAACGTCTCATCCTAACGTGTGATTTTTATGTGCCGAATGACTCAACTATCTTAAATTGTTCCGAGTAGAATACAGCGAATTTCACAAAGCAAGCAGTGTTGGCACCACAGTGCTGACCCAGCTTCCTGTAGGGGGTTGATGAAAGAGTAACCCATCAAAAAGTATGCATGTGTTATTGATTTAAAAAATGTCTCTGCCTCATGTCTTTGTTTGCAAGAATGTAAATGTCTTACTGACTCCCTTCTCTCTCTGTCTCGCTTGTGTCTTCTTGACACAGTCTCACTGTTTTTCCCTCTAGCTTCGTCTCTCTCTCTCTCTCTCTCTCTCTCTCTCTCTCTCTCTCTCTCTCTCTCTCTCTCTCTCTCCTCCCCCTTATCCAGCTTCACGGTTAAAAAACTGCCATTACAGCTGTGGAAAAGGCCATTAACAATGGATTAGGCGTAACAATTCCATTTCCTCTCTCTCCCTGTGTGTAGTTATCACACTGTCAAACCTCTAATTATAGGCTGTTTGAATCATTGTCTCGGGACAAAGGGCTGGGCTGAATCGACTGAATTCAATTTACAAAACGCAAAAGGTGTGTGCCAAATACAATTTTATGCTCAGGTTACTCTACTGTATATTGTTACAATACTTACAGCAGCCAAAGTCGGGTAAAATGCCAAGTAGAATTCCAGCGGGTATTGACATAATAATAATAATGTTCTTTCTTTTATATATTAATCTTTTTTCAGGACTCTGGGCTGACAGCTCAGCTTTTAATGCACACACACACACTAATGCCAAAAAATGATCTTAATCGCTTCCGACCTCTGCCATGATGGAAACTTTGCACAGCTGTTAAAAAAAAATAGTAAAAGCATGAAGGAGCACCGTGGCTGTAATGGAAGTGTCATAAATAGTTCATTGCAGTTTTCCTGCAGGCAGCAGCACACCTTGCAGCCTCTGAATTGCTGCTCGGCTTTACAGTGGGAACTCCTCCAGAATTACATAATGCACCAGAAGTGTGTTCTGTTTGCCAATATGCTGGCACACATTGTGAGTGGTGCGTGCATTGCATGGAATTAGTGCTCTCTCACGCTCGCTCTTAAACACAAACCCCCACAATTTATATACATACATAGAGAGGTTACATTACAAATGGTCTCATTCCTTGCATTTTAATCTGTAAATGCTTGCAGCAATATGCCCTCTGCAGTCCTTCTGTCCAAAGTACAAAATCACATATGCTTGTGTGAGACAGTAAAAGAAGCTTATCTATCCAATAAATCCTGATTTGTGAGATAGATATTTGTATGTATATATGAGTGCCCACCTCCCTGTAAATATCATCTTTCTGTATGCTTGGAAGACTACAAACCTCAAATGGGAGGTCCAATGGAGGCTGAGCGGCAACACAACTGGCGAGCATGTAACCCTGAATCCCCTGTCTAAATATTGCCATTAAACAAGCCCTTATTTAGAAATCACTTTGGGAGGAGCCTTTGAATGTTTGCCTGAATGCTTATTGTAGAGTTGAATCACAGCTGAGTATGAAAGACGTTAATTGAAAAGGAGAGGCTTGTTGGGGAAATAGTCGACGTTGTCACGACTCACCGCTTCCCCCTCTTGTTGTCGCTGCCAACACTGAATGGCCATAAACATCCATTGAGATGCTGGAAAGGAGGAGAGTAATATGAAACCAGGCAAGTCAAGAAGTGACCACCTATACCTACTTTTGCAGTCTTGTTCAACGTGACCTCCAGTGCGCAGTAGGAGTGGCTGTTTTGATGAAGACGGAGCTGATTGATCCATGCTCCAACCCTGCGAGGTGGGTGAGCTCACCCTGAGGGACAGGGGAAGAAGCTCAGACATCCATTAGAAGCTTCAAGTAGATTGGATGCTCATTGACATTGACAGGCACCAGTTGAGGTGGTTGGAGCATCTGATTGGGATGTCAAACCCAGGACATATACAGTATATCCCATCTGACCTGGGAATTCCTGGATCCTCAGGAATCACTAAGTGACTGGTGGAGAAAGACATCTAGGCTACTGTTTTTTTTTCTGCTGCCACCTCAAGCCGGACACAAATAAAATTGATAGATAGACAGTAATCTATCATAAAATAAAAAAGGTCAACATATCTAAATGAAAGATAATCTAGTACAGAAATATACCACAAGACAAAATCTTGGGTAAAGCTATAGACTGTATATAAGAAGTGGACGTAGTCACCGTGACGTCATCCATTGATTTGTGGACTGCCGTTTTGAAGCCTTGAGTTTGGCATTTTTGATTTTGGATGTTGCCATCTTGGTGGAGGTTGATGTCTGGTTAAAGCTAGCTCTGCATGAAATTGGTTTCTATAAGTCACAACCGCGCTTACTGTGATCAGAACAGCTGGACTCATATGGGTCAAGAACACGCTGGAGCAACGAAACAATGTACTTTAGTTATATGAAACAAAAAAAAAGCAATCAGTACATACGTTCTCAGGTTTTAGAGCTGATTTCAAAGAGCTACCTGATAAATGAAAGAAAAAAGAAGTTTGAAAGAAATTGCCCATTTTCATGTCAGTATTATCCCCCGGTCATTGATTTCCACATTAAGCAGACCTTTACACTAACATTGTTCCCAGACACTGCCCAGAGAGCTTATTGATTGTGGTGGACAGCCAGACACCACAGACGCATCCTCAATCACCAATAGCAAAATTAAACATGTCCTCACGATAGCTGGGTATCTAACTCTAGTTTGAGTTTGGAGGAGGAGGTATGAGCATTACCGAGAAGAGAAACACGGAGAGAGAAACAGAAAGACCCTCTGGACTCACACTGCTAGATAATGAGGTGAATTCCTCCTGTATGCAGATTGGGTACTGCAGTAATTCGGTGTAAATAATGAATGGTGTGAAGCATCTAATCTAAGTTAAGATGGTATAAAGACAAGAATTATGATCGTCCAAATAAATATACAGCAATACATCAGTCACAGAGTGCATCTCCGTTGTACAGTAACGTCAACACAGACATCCATCAGACATTATTCTCAAGATACAGAATATCAAGACTGAAAAAAAGAAATGTGAGGAGTCAACCGCAGTCTCCATGACAGCGAGATCCGAAGGTGGGTGTTGAACCATTCACCAGGGAGCGGCCCCCGCAGCGTGACCCTGATCAGTGGAATCAGAGCAACTAAGCTACTCGCCTCCGTTGCTTTGGACCTGAAGCCAGGCTCTGGGATGCCCGCTCTCCTGCTCCAGGCTACAGCCTCCTCAAAGGCATATTAAGTCTTGGGCTGCTTTATTAAGGAATACAGTCGACACACAATTATAGGCTCTCTCATGGTGTTTGGTGTGGAAAGCAGAAGCCGGTGGGCAGAATGTGTGGGATTGGATCTGCATACTGTGCTTGGGTTGGCTCTCTGTGTGTGAGCAGGATGCGGTTGAAATTGCTCGACATATAAAATATGCATTTGTTTAGAAGTAGGTCATGAAATGTGAGAAAATGTGACGGGCTTGCGGATGTTTTCACTGTATGCATGTACTGTATGTATCAGTCTATCATTTGAATTTTACACTGACAGAATGGTTAAAAACACTGGTGTGAGAATTCATATGACTGCATGAATGTTGTTTTCTATATGTCCAAATGACCTGCACTATTTGTATATTATGTATATATTAGATCTATTTGCATGCATGTACTGCAGGGATCGCTTGTGGTTGTGAGGCACACTCATGTACCGACTCTTGATTGAGGAAAGAGACGGAGCGTGCTGGCTGTTTCTACCGAAGTGAGGTGATCGACAGGGGTGCATTTCGGCCCCCTGTCGAGGCGCAGCAGGGGGGCATGTAAAGGTGAAGTTCTGGGTCTCAGGGCCCACAAAGCCGACCCCCCGGGGAGGGTAATCACCATGAGGCCAGCAACAGTCAGCACAGCAGTGGCCCCTCGTCACAAAGACACTCCTCTCCAGAGACATGGCTGCGCCTTTGTGCTCCCCCGCACTCTGAGTGTGTCCCACTCCGGGGGGCTTGAGAGGCACCACAGGGTGCCCATTAAACCATTAGGAGTGGAGGATAGCCCTGACAGCCTGATACACAAATACGCACACACTCACGTACAAACACACACACAAGCCTTGGAGATCCTAGACATGTACTGTACGTACACAAATGCCCCGAGATGACAAAAGCAAAGCATTGTTCACTTAACACCGCTGTCAGCCGTTAAGCCGTTTGTCATTTCGTTGTTCCTTCACTCATTGACTCACTTTTACTGACTGACTAACCGGCTTACTCATGCACTGTTCAAGTACAATGATTTATTGCCATGTCACCCTGTAGCACTAATGAAGCAGACCATAAAATGTTAAGCAGACTATAAAAGAATATTGAATGTCAATATATACTGTAGCTAAGTGTAAAATGTAAGTGCCTGATGGCCTCAGGTTCTGTAGGTTCTGTCTCTACAGTGGAAAGTCTGGTGGGAACAGATTGGAGTAGAGCAATCTCTGGTTGTGCTTTTTTTCTCAGCAGATGCTATTAGCACCCAGGTGTCAGTAGCCAGCAATATTATTTGCATCCAACCCATGACACACATTACATACTGTATGTGTATATGTACTATATGTATATTTTTCCTAAACCTAACCAAGTAGTTTTATTGCCTAATACTAACCAAACTGTGACTGAAAACTGAAAATAATAATAAAAAAACTGAAAATAATAAGTCTTCTAAGTGGATAAATATGCATCTCATGGGACTCAACCCCTGACTTCCTAAGTGGCAGTCCTGAATCTGACCCAGTCATCCACCACAATATACTCCCTGTACATATTTTGTCTTTATTACTCCTTGAAGGAGGTTATGTTTTCACCGGCGTTGGTCTGTCTGTCTGTCTGTTATATTACTATTAGAGTTACTATTACTACTACTACTACATCCTTCTGCTAGAAAGGGCTTTCTGGCAGAAAACCCTTCGGCTAGCTAACTGTTGTCAACTTGGCTGGGTGTAAATAGCCAAATAGCTGCTATTCTCACCCGGGTGCAAATAGACACTCCATTTTTTCTCCCTCATTATTCTTGTTTAGAAATGTGAAGTAGGCTAATAAATAGTAAAAAGCAACCTACTGTTGGTAAGTATTGGTATTAGTATTTTGGTCTGGCCGCCATGTCCGTATCAAACAAGTATGTTAATGGTTTCAGAAGAAGTTGAGGAAGCTATGACTCAGTGATATCTCAATATCTAGTGATTGAACAACAGTAAACTATGAACTGAAGTCAATAAATAGATCTTAGACTTAATGCAAACTGACCAAGCACAACACTGGAGAGATGTTTACACGTCTCGTGTCATTAAGACGAAGAAGAGGTGATGTTTTTGATCCTCAGGCACTCAAATAATAACCTATACTTAGAGCAAGCAGAAACCTTTGGAGAGTTGTAGTGACCAATTAAAAATGGTAGTGAGCGCCAGGGTAAGTTCATCAGCACAGTGCTCGAGGGTGGCTGTAACACATCGGCCCTGTAGCCATGGTGTTCACTTGGCAGTGCAGGGCTCTGGCTTCCTTTTCTGAGATAGTAAACTGTTGGTTTGCCACTAACAAGATAAGAGGGGGTGGGTGGTGGTTTACATCAGCTCCAGATCTGCAGTATAATCCATTAAAACAGTCGAGGAAAGAAGCATTGCAGTTCAAACTACACTATGTGGTGCTTGATATTGTGCTCTGTGATGTCTTCAAGCCGTGACACTCTTGACATCTCTGCCCTGAAGCTTAGTCTCTAATTTGTCTTTGTAGCGAGCTTCAGTTTTTTTTCACAGCTTTGAAAGTTCAGACAGTTCAGACGTTTGTACTTAACTCTGACGCTTCAAGTTTCTTGCTACAAAGCAACCTGTCTTCATCCTTGAGTTGGGCTTATTTTTGGTAAAGACAGTGAGAATTCATGCGCTTTCTGAGAACTTGAAGTGAAATATTACAATATCATTGTCGACATCAATAATGTTCTCTTCATCAGTCTTAAAAACTCCAATCTGTGTGGCAGTGTGGCTGATTCAGTCTAATATTGTACTCAGCTTCAACCATTCAGCCTCATCAGTTTCACCAAATATTAGATGCTTTTTGTAAATTTAATTATATCTTCCACTGAATGGTTCCTCATATTAATAAACTGGTCATTGACACATATTTTTGCTCATGGGTATTGCACACACACAGATGCTGCTATACTTAAATAAGGTTAATTCCATCCATTTAATAACATTACAGGATTAAGGGCATTTATAGCATGGATCAGGGTAAACAGTATATTGAAAATACTGGATCTTAATCCAAGAATGGCCTCCAGATATTAGGCTATTTTGATGGTGAAACCATTACCAACAAACAGTTGAATTTGACTGTATTAAAATGTAAAGATGATGCACATTATAGTGTGCGTGTCCTGTACCTATCCATTATGTCAACATAATGGATTGGTATATGACAGGAGACACCTCCTAAGCTGAGATGCATAAATACATGTACCAGAAGAGAGAATTTAGAAAATGGTTAAGACCAACCTTAATTGTTTCAAATTAATCAGGCATTGCATAGCCACTCAGGAAGCCCGGTTATTTATGCACTCTATTATTTTCTCTAATTTTTCATATTGTATGACAGTGTGGGCTCAAGCATCACCATCTACAATCAAACATCGTACATCCTTATACAATCAGGCACTGAAAATAATGGACAAAAAGCCTGTCCGGTGGCATCATTGTCACATGCTAGAAAGACAATCTACATAGCTTTGAGAGCTTTTCTCATTTTTGTTTTATGAAATAGCTTTTTAAATGTGTTAGCAGTTTAGCCCCAGAGTTTCTTTCCAGATATATCCAACGACAAGTCAGTAATAGAGTAACTAGGAGCATGGTGAATGGCAACTGTAAAACACCACATCGAAGAACTACATTTGGATAATCAGCTTTCTCCATAAAGGGCTGCCAACTCTGGAACACATTACCAACGGAAATGAAATGAATTCCACATATAAATGCCTTTACAACAAAGTTTAAGTGCTGGCTAAAAACAAGAGGACTGTATCCGTTTTTTGAAAATTGTACTGTAAATCACCAAGGTTTATTGGTGTATGTGTATTAGGGAATGGTGGTATGTGTATTTTATTGTGTTTCCATATTTGTAGTGTATTGTGTTTTTATCATATTGAAAGCTGTATATTTTAATTACACTGTACATGTAAAAGCCCAACTACGGACAAGAGTTGGAAATTAACAATAGCTATAAACTCTGTGCAGCACATTCGTTTCAAGCCCTGTATTGGAACTATGTTAAATTGCATCATCCCTATTGTAAGATTAGATTTATGTTTGTAAAGATTTATTTTGTAGATTACCTTATTTTTCTCAGATTTATTATTTAGAATTTATGTAAGTTAATTAATGACAGTCACACATTGTATACAGTATACATATTGTATTCTGCTCCTTAATTTAGATCTGGAACTATATAATATGGCGCACATTACTTGTTTGTAATGTGAGTGATGATTAAGATTGGCGGAGTGATATGATGTTAGATGTGATGTGCCACTTTTTGGTTATCGGTGTTGAGTTGTCCTACGCTTGAGGTCAGACATTAAAGTGGATCCTGTTACACAGACGAATCTGTCCCCGTGCTCTTGCTTTACCCACAGCCCTACAGTATTTTAATTTAGTAACAAGTGAGTTTATAGTTAAGGCAACGAGAAGCCTGCCTTACATTATCAAATCAAAAAAAAAATAAATAATCAACATGCTAAAAATAAAAGCAACATTTTTAACAAGCACATTTCCTATTTTTAACAAGCCCATGTGGGACCTATTTAGTTGACCCAAGTGGGCCCCATTTGTGTTGCCCATTCTGAGCCCATGCACTACTTTCCCATTAGTGACCCACTTGGGTAGCCCACATGGGGAGCCCATGTGGGACCAACTTAGTTAACCCAAGTGGGCCCCAGATAAGATGCCCATTTTCGGCCCAGACCCACTTGGAACCCAGGTACCCCAGCATAACCCATGTGGGGCCCACATAACCATGTTGGCTGGGATAAGACACTGGCAAATCATAAGGATTAATTATTTTTCAATCCCAAATTACCTATAATTAGTTTATCTGTTGTGTCATTTCAGCATTGTTTTTCTTTTTCTTTTTTAAATGGAATTCCAAAAATGCCTGAAATGACGTCATTTCATCCGGTTTCCATATTTGGTTGTGTCAAGCAATCAAGAAACACCTGGTGAAACGGTGAAGACTTTGTGCCAGCAGAGGAGCAGTTTGTCAACACTTGATGGGTCAAAGACTCTAACTGGATATATTATTCACCTTCAAGAACTCAGGACTGTTTATTTAACGACCTGTCAACTTTTTCAAAAGTTAAATACCTTTTTATTTTCAACTAACGTTAAGTGTTTCACTGCTAATGTGTAGCACACCTGAACTAGCCAGAGGAGTCCGAACTAGGAAGCAGTGACGCTGAGTTGGCTAACATCCGTGGAGGAGAGCCTGATGCCACTGAAGGAAAGTGCACCTGAAAATATGTCAACATCCAGTTGTACTCGTCAAGGATGACTGTGAGCTGAAGTCATTGTTACCACAACCTACATGTAGACCTACAAACAGTAAGTGCAAGTCATTTTTATTTATGTTAGTGAATATTTGCATTCACTGTTTAGTCACCCTGTTTGTTTCACTGCCAACGAGAGTGGCATAGTCCTGCGTTATTTAACCAGTAGGCTGCAGTGTTTTTGTGACATTTTTTTGCATTGATTATGACTGTGAGTGCATGCTTATTTTTTATTTGCACTGATATGACTCTTCCTATCGTAAATTAATATTATACTTTCACCGAGCCAGCAATCCGATTTATCAAGGGTGACAGAGCTGAGGCCATTGTTACCACAACCTAGCCCAGGGGTCAGCAACCTTTACTATCAAAAGAGACATTTTAGGCAAAACATTTGAGCATTGTGATGAAGGTAACACAGTTTATAGTTTAAGTATATAGTATATAAGTCTAATGCAGTGAGGGCCAAAGTACAAATGTACGATGGAGTATTAGGGCCACATTGAGGGGAAAAACATCTGAGATTTCCAGAATAAAGTCATAATATTAGGAGAAAAAAGTGGTAATATTACCAGAATAAAGTCATAACTTTACGAGAAAAAAGTCGTAATATTACCAGAATAAAGTCATAACTTTACGAGAAAAAGTCGTAATATTACCAGAATAAATGCATAACTTTACGAGAAAAAAGTCGTAATATTACCAGAATAAAGTCATAACTTTACGAGAAAAAGTCGTAATATTACCAGAATAAAGTCATAACTTTACGAGAAAAAGTCGTAATATTACCAGAATAAATTCATAACTTTACGAGAAAACAAGTTGTAATATAACAAGAATAAAGTCATAACTTTACGAGAAAAAAAGAAAATAACACGTAAAATTACTACTACTATACTACTATATACTAATAGACCGATTTTTCATTTTTTTGCCTAAAATAGCTCTTTTGATAGTAAAGGTTGCCGACCCCTGTCATAATACTACAACTTTTTTCTCTTAAACGTATGACTTTATTCTCGTAATATTACGACTTTTTTCTCGTAAACCTATGACTTTATTCTCAGAATCTCAGATTTTTTTTTTTTCTCAATGTGGCCCTAATACTCCGTCATACCGTCGTACCATAGACCTACAACAATGATAAATAAAAATGAAAATGTAAACAAAAAAGCAGTTATTCATTTCCACTAATTTAAAAAAAAAAAATCCACAGGGAGCCACTGGAGAGCTGCAGGTTGCAGACCCCTGACCTTGACCTACAAACAGTAAGTGCAAATAATTTTTATTTATCTGATATTTGTGCCATCAGCTTATTGTGTTGAGATAAATTGTGCTAAATGTGTTCCTCTGCAGTTTGTTTGTATGTGGCTGCTGTGTTGTGTAGCTTTGTTATGATCATCCTCTGTCACACTGTTGGATTACATTAACTGAGTCTGGTTTAAGGCATATGAAATACTCTGTTGATCATTACATTAGGAATATGTTTTCTTTTAGCATTATATTCAGGTTTGGCTGCCATCATTAAACCTGCATGGGACTTTATGTTTGTCTGAGATTTGGTAGTTGGAGAGGAAAGCTAGACTTTATGGCAGAAAAAGTAAACATGGTCTGATATGAATGGCAGTTCATATCATTGGCATTCACCGTTTAGTCACCCTGTTAGTCCTGCAGTATTTAGCCAGTTGGTTGCAGTGTTTTTTACATTTTTGGCGTGTGATGCGTAATAATTTCTTGCACTGGTATGACTCTTCCTATCGTAAATTAATATCATAATACACACACTGCCAGTGTATTTCTGTTGCAGATTGCGTAAACCTGTGACCGAGCTCTGTGCTGACCATCTGATCTTGGTATTACATGTGAACATACGATGTACGCTATGGGTTATAAATATTCCATTCCACAATAACCCATTCCTTTCAGTCATGTTTGAGGCCCGTCAAGACTAAAAGGGCACAAAACATGAGAATGAAAAGTTGAGAGGCTGAGCCTGTAATTAAAGTTTTATGGCTGTAAGTTTCAAAAGCCTTTTACTGCATTTTTCCACATCACTCACTCAGTCTGTTGGGCACACACATTCATATATAATGTGTTCTTTTGGTCTTTCTTTTGTCCTTTGATTAAATTTGGTTTGATTTTGATTTAACAAAACTTAACTTGAAATGCTGCAGCTGGTAATCGGACTGAATTGGGATTTTGTTTCACTACATTATTCATGGAAGTCAGTGGCTCTAAATCGTGGTTACTTGGAGAGGCAAACAACAACAACACTGTGATCTTCAAGAGCTGTCATGTTGTTGTTTTAATACATGACTAGTTTTCTCGTTTGTGTACACATCTCAGAGCATGAAGGAAAGATGAGAACTGGGTCATCTAGCAAAAAGTGTTAAAGTGGCTCTGCTGCTGAAGAAGTTATGAATAATGAAGGTGTGGCTAACGCTGGTCCAAACGCTGAGGTGAAGTGGAACGGCCACTTGCATTAGCATGCAGTTAGTCTTTAAGGACCACGGCTAGAGACTTTCAGACTAACTAACTCTCACAAAGCAGTGTTAATATAGTACTCCTTCTCACACTTCTATTCTTCTGTGTATTGTGCTTGTGTCTGTCCTGGGAGAGGGATCCCTCCTCAGTTGCTCTTTCTGAGATATCTTCCTTTTTTTCCCCATTAATTATATTTTTTGGGGGAAGTTTTTCCTCATCCAAAGCAATAGATAGAGGGTGTCATATGAGGCAACTTTGTGATTTGTGATATTGGGCTGAAATTGACTTGATTTCTATGCTCTTTGGTTTCTTATTAAGATCACTGCTGTGACTACCAGGTTTGTGAGAGTCAGGCAGACGGCTGTATAACACCACACTTTAAAGAACAGCATTATGAAACTATTGACATACTCTGCTGGCTGTAGTGATGCTGTTTGTTTGTGGTTAGATACATCATTTTGTCTTTTTTAAGCTGGTCAGTATCAGGCTGCAATGATTCTATTCTACCAGAGCTGCACAACATGCTTAAAGCACTGTATGAGGGCGATGAGGTACTAATATGAGACAGGGCAGGCTTGGCGGTATGACATACTGTATACTGTGAGACGGTACATTTTGTCATACTGTTTACACCGTGGTAGCTTTCACTTTAATAATTTTTTGAGTGTAGCAACAGTGTTTTTTTTAATATGATTTTTACATGTACATGAAGCATTTTGAACTGTTATTTGATTCGCTGGATTAGTCAACATACATTTCTGTGAGTCAGACCGTTTCATCCTCTTCCGCTTCATCTATTATTCATCTATCTATCTACAACAGGGGTCTCAAACTCGCGGCCCGCGGGCCAATTGCGGCCCGCAAGACGATATTTTGTGGCCCCCACCTTGATATGAAAGTTTAATGTTAGTGCGGCCCGCAAATTTTTTTTTTTTTTATAAAGTTTTTTATAAAGTTTTTTTTGGGGGCATTTTTTCATTTTTATTGACAGGACAGTGGATAGAGTCTTGGAAAGGGGGGAGAGAGAGAGTGGATGCGGAAAGGGCCACAGGCCGGATTCGAACCCGGGCCGCCGCGGTCAGGACCAAGTCTTGTTACATGGGCGCCTGCTCTACCAACTGAGCTAACCAGGCGCCCTCGGCCCGCGAGTTTTATGTGAATGGCAGTTTGCCGTTGAAGGTCCCTTTGTTGCGCGAGCCCGAGCTGAACGAACCTACCAATCACAGTGGGGTATATGGCTCCCGGGGGCGGGCAATCGGCCGGGCTTGATGCAAGCAGAGAAACATTTCACAACAACTGTGGCGGCGCCCGTGTAACATCGCATAAGCTTGATTAAAGCTTGATTTATACTTCTGCGTTGAATCGACGCCGTAGCCTGACGTGCACCTCTCCAGAAATGTAACTACACGTCGCGGCGACGCAGACCGCAACAGCTGTGATTGGTCCAGTCTGTCAGCGATGCTGAGCGGCCAGGACCCCGGACAACCACAGAAAGTTCTACTTCTCTCTGCCTCCATCTTTTCAATGTTTGTTCACACAAATCCACTCAGATATATTTTCTCTTTTCGGCGTTGCAGTAATGTCAGTAAAAGTTCTGTGGTTCAACAGTTATTAGCTCCAACTCCGCTCAGTTTCTGTTTGTAGTACAAGAAGAAGAAGGAAACTCATAGAGACGCCGCCGCCAACTAGCGGTTTGGTGGTGTAATTGCAGAGCAACACAAACACAGCAGGCACAACTTTATTGCGGAGTGACACCAAGTGGAATGAATATATATCTTGTCACACAGCCCCAATCATGTCTTTTTCAAAGCCTGCAGTGAAGAGAAAGGTTGGTGACGAGCACAGACAATTTCAGGAAAAGTGGGAGACGCAATAGAGGCCATGTTCAGAAGAACCGTTCATGTTCTTCAATGTTCCATTAATGTTCAGGACAGTTCATGTTCAGAAGAACCCATTCAAGTTAAAGAACTGTTAATAATGACGTTTGAGAAGATTGTTTTTTTTTTTAACAAAGCTTTTTTTGTGGAATACCTGATGCGGCCCAGCCTCACCCAGACTCTGCCTCCAGCGGCCCCCAGGTAAATTGAGTTTGAGACCACTGATCTACAACATGTGATTCACTCAAATTTGAGGATGAATATAATACTAATTGAATTCCAAGATTAGAACTGCAACAATTATTTGATTAGTTGTCAACTATTAAATTAATCACCAAATATTTTGATTAACAATGAACTGCTTTGACACATTTTTTAAGAAAAAAAGTCAAAATTCTCTGATTCCAGCTTCTTAAATGTGAATATTTTCTGGTTTCTTTACTCCTCTATGTTAGTAAACTGAATATCTTTTGAGTTGTGGACAAAATAAGACATTTGAGGACTTCATCTTGGGCTTTGGGAAACACTGATCAACATGTTTCATCGTTTTCTGACATTTTATAGATCAAACAACTAATCGATTAATCGAGAAAAAAATCTACAGATTAAGCAACAATGAAAATAATCGTTAGTTGCTGCCCTATTCAAGATCAACCATAATCAAGTATTTTGGTCTTGTGACAATACCATGTATGTTTGACAGGTTATAACCCAGGGGTTTGATGATTTGAGTAATGCAGATAAACATGTACATCAGAGTAACACACTTGATTAGAAAAAGCACCGTAATTATTTTTTATCACAGAGACTTGCTTATTACATTACTCGGCTAATTGAAGAAAATCATACTCATGTTCTTGAGTTCTGTGTGAAAGTATCAAGACGTACATATGCTGTTGTGAGAAAATTGGGAATAGATGTTCACACGGTGTTTGGAGATTTTCATTTTAGGATTGTGCCAAAGAAACTGAGAAAAACTCTAAACGCTGGCCAAGCTGGATCAAGTCTTTACTTGATTTCGTCACAGTCACTGTTTAACTGGTGTTTTATCATGACTGAGGGAGTTGAGTGTTTTCATATCAGTGAATGGATTATGCTGTGTTCCGTCAGTCATCTCTGACACCCACAGAAAAATCAGGAACTAATCTCTCAAAACATGCTGCCATGCACATATAATTGTTTCATTCGTGCCCTCTTATTTTGGCCTTTAACTGGCAGCTAAAGCAGAAATCCAGCACTAAAAACTGCCATAATTTGTTCCATTTATAAAATTGGTGTCAGTGGCTGTGACCTTTTTCAAATGGATGATTGTTGGTTTTATAACACATCTGTGCAGATGCTAAAAACCATGAATGATGACATAGTGTGTTGGCCAGTCTTGTGCTGTTGTGCATTCACTGCAGGCAGGAACATCTGTTGGCCAATAAGCGTTGGTGTGTGCATGTGTGACGCTGTGTGTGTTCAGATGTGATGGGTGTGGTCCATCACATAATGGCTCATAACCGGGTTAGTTTCAACTGCATTGCCTCATTCATTGTGCATTATCTTGTGTGACACAGGCTTTGGGTGTGCGGGAAGTGCTGCTCCTGTAACTGACATGTCTTTGTGTTATTTTTAATTTTTTAATGAAAAAGATTACCTGATTGGATGTGCTGAATAGACAGTCATGAAAACTATTGTTACTGTCCGATCACTTAATAGCAAATAGGGCTGCAACTAACGATTATTTTCATTGTCGATTAATTTGTTGATTATCTTCTAGATAAATTTGAATAGTTGTTTAATCTATAAAATGGTGAAAAATGGCGATCGGTGTTTCCCAAAGCCCAAGATGACGTCCTCAAATGTCTTGTTTTGTCCACAACTCAAAGATATTGAGTTTACTGTCATAGAGGAGTAAAGAAACCAGGAAATATTCATTTAAGAAGCTGGAATCAGAAAATTGTTTGTGATGACTAATCGATTAATTGTGGCAGCTCTATAGCAAAGCATGGCTGTTCATTAAGTCCAGGTGAAAGCAGAAACATGGAGCGCATATTCCGTTCAGACGTGTCATTTTTAAAAAGATATAAAACAACTAAAGGGGCTGTTATTACAAATCTATGGTAAAAACATCAAGGGGATTTCTTCTCTGTCACACAAACAGAAAAAAACTAGTATGAATCAATACTTAATATGAAGATATTCTATCAGCCAGTATTCTAGGTGCTGTAAAAAAGCATCCTGCTGTGGGCAATTACAGTCTATGATTTATAGCTGTGTGAGAAATGCATACCACTCTACAGAAATGATGAATTGCCTGCTGCATCCTTGGGAGTGAATCAATACATCGAGTTCATACATCGGTATCATAGTGCACTACACATATTCGGTACAAGTGAATACGTTTTGCATATGCCAGTTCTCCTTATATACTCCATATACAATAACTTTGGAACTAAAGTGCAGTTCAACATAACTTAGCAGCAGCCTGAAGCCTGTGGTGAGTTTCTCAGCTTAATTTGACTGGCCTCTTCCATCTCTGTCATCGGAGGGCTGTTTTTGGACCTGGCTACCACATTATTAATAACGCTGATACATTCTCATTTGGCCCCGGCAGGGGAAATTAATTATTCTAATGGGCATAATTCCACTGTCGCTCCAATTCCCCCCGCTTAGCATGTGGGGAAAGATGGATGAGATGTGTTATTGAGGGGAACAGTGACATGGATGCAGCGAAAAAATTTTCTTAAGCTGAGCTGTGAGCACAACTGAAGTGTCTGTATGTGCTGCGCAAGAAAACACTTTCAGAGAGTCATTCAAGCAAGCGTAATACCAAAGACATCGTGGTGGGTGGGGAGCTGTTCAATGAGTAATCATGTCATAATGTAATGAATATTAATTAGCTGATATTAACAGGGTCCCCTCCGGTCAAACAATCTTTCAACTGCTCCACTCATCTGTAGGGAGGCCAGCCAAGCCAGTGCTGTCCAAACAGGAAGAACGCTGTTTGTTTATTGTGATGCTGCTGTAGTGTCGTTTGTGTTTCGTAGTGATGTTACGTTGTTTCCATACATATTTTACTTAGTTCACGCCAGTAGTTGCTTTAGACTTTCTCGTTGTCCGTCATTCTGATAGACAGGGTTGTACAAATTCCGTCCAAATCTATTATTGCCCGTCATTTTGTATTTTCCTTTTTAATGGAAATAAGACATGTCTATTTAAAGGTGTCTGTGATTCTAATCCAATACACTTTTTGTCAAATTCAGCAATCTCCTCATGGTCCGCTATCTCTCCGTTCTGTGTGTGCTGAAAAAAATCCAGTGTTGATGATACAAATCCTTGGCTCTGTAAATACTGAAACAAAGTTCATCGGACCAAGCCACGAGGGCTGCCCTACCAGATGTATTTTTTCACATTCAAAGCTTCTATTGAGGTTTTTGAATGAAGCCTACAGTATATGTCTGTTAGGTGCGAGCCTTCATTAGTGTGTGTGCGGCAGCAAGCGGGAGAGCAAACAGCTTTTGACCGCAGTGAAAATGTTTTTGAAAGGCTAAATGCCAACAAATATGGATTGAAGCAGAATATTTTGTTAGATAAAAACATGTTGTGAATTTTGTAAATGATTAAGTTACATTGATCTGTTTTCATAGCTAAATTTTGTCTTTTGGACTGAGTCAGCGGCACACACGGCTGCGGCGCCCGGCCTGCTGTGTGTATTTGTATTTTTTGATAATTAATAAAGCCTACAGAACAAGCTTATAGATTATTCATTTAAGGGCTTGGAGAGAAAAGATGAACGGAGACACAACACCGACCCGGGCGGTAACTTTTCATGTCAACACACATGAAGATGAATCCTTTTTTTTCCTGCCATCTTTTCCTTGGACAAACAACTTCTCGTGACCGTTTAATTTAGTTGCGAAGGCTTAACCTTTTTTTAATTTGACAGAAAATAATCAGTTAACGCAACCTCTGGTTTTATTTTAAGCCCAACCATGACGTTTTTCCTAAACCTCACTAAGCGGTTTTGTTCCCTAAATCTAAGTGAGTGGTTTTGTTGCCCCCTGCTGGTAGGCTACTGCACCTTCATACATGTGTAACATTCACGTCTTGGTGAGGCAAAACTTGACAGTGACACACCATCCTATGGTGGACAGGCGTCTATTACAAGCTTTGGCATGATATCGGGTTGCTTTTGCAGCCAGTGTTTTGGTCCAACTCTACTCTGCTACATGCTCTTCTTTGACGAATGTGCTGTCCGTGATGTATAATAAAATCCAGCAACCAGTTGGCATTGCTCGATTTGGTACAGAGCCATGCTCTAATTGGAAACAGTGCCATCATGCTGAACTCTAATTGTTTCCATAGCAACTGCACAAAAAAAAGGTTTCTTCTGTAGAGTCGTGATATACAGTATTTGAGGAAACAAATATCAAGAGCAAGGTATAGTATGCTTTCATCTGTTCTTTTCCTGCTCTCATACCTCTACTACCTGGTGTGCTTACATCCAATCTGTGTGATTTGATCCTGCCGGTATGGCAAAGAATTGCAATAGGATTATAGAAGTTCTTCTGTGTATTTCATATCTCATGCTGCTATTATTAGACTTATCTTACACAGGGTGAGAGCGCAGGTCTGTGAAGTTATTAAAGTTCAGAGTTGTGGGTTCAGTGATCCTCTGGTTATTGTTTTCAGCTGCCTCCTCTGCTCAGCTCTTTCTCAACTTTAAAATAACACCATACACGAGCACACGTGAACATGCACAGACACGTGCACTTGACCAGCAGAAGACAGCAGAAACCTACCACCGCCAACCTTAAGGCGCAGAAGAAGCAGCTTGGTACTACTGTATATATGCATGGGTGTGCACATGCGTGTGTTTTTTTTAAACAAAAACTGCCTAGTTAGGCTAAATATAGTTTCACAATACTTTGAGGGTTTTTAAGTTCATGCGCTTTTTGTGAGAGCTTCACTAGCTCAAGGAATACAACTGATTTGTGCTCCTGTAAAATGATCAGATAGAGACGGGGCCATTTATAGGCAGCATCCAAACAAAATAATACAGGAGATCATTTGTAATCCCACACTTATTGGTTTCAAAGTTCCCTTTGATGACAAGAGTGAATGATGTTTATACTTTTTTAATCCATCCATGTAAAAGTCTGTTTGCCATTCATTCAATTTAGGCTAGATCAAACTGTATTTCTTGTGCATGTTGTAAATCCAGTAGCAGAGTTCAGAGTCTCTACTTAAAGACAGCTGCCGTCATGGTGCTTTGTTCTATTCTGGTGGTGAAGATGCTGCTACATAAAAGGCTAAAAGCCTGCTAAAGCCCAGTCATGACTCCCCACGGAGTGGTCTGGTGTCTATCTCTTAGTGAGTGTGTGTGTGTGTGTGTGTGTGTGTGTGTGTGTACGTGTGCACTGTGCGTGGATAGGATAACGATGACGGAAATGATGTGACACATGTAGGCGAGGGACAGTGCCTGTGTGTTCTTGGAAACCTGCGTTGCTCCATCTGCTGCTGTTAGGCAACCAGCTGCCTGCCTCCCATCGGCCCAGCAACACCAGCCACAACTACTCCGAAACCATGGCAACCGGCTCCTTTCTGTGGGCAGCCCGGAAAGACTGACCCACCTCCTCTTTCTCCTTCCCATCTTCTCATCTTCTTTTTGTAAACAATGTCAAGGGTCTTATATATCTGAGATGAATCATGAGCTCCTCTTGCTCCACTTGTTTGAGATCCACTGTTCAAATGTTGCAAAGACAAACGTAACCCAGCCGGTACTGTACTATGCGGTGTACTGTACTCTCATGAAACATATGCACGGTGTGGCACTGAGAATGAACATTCACTAACCAATCGGAGCCATATTACACACCCACACATCAGGGTCCCGCTTTCTCACAGACTCACTCATATGCAGACACATAAATTCCAGCCATGGACACACACACACACACACACACACACACACTCATTAACTTTGACCCACACTGTCATCCTCTCTCCTCTCAGCCTGAAGTAAACTCAACCAGAGAGGATCCCTTCCGTTCAGTAAGGGCCTCTCTCTTTTCCACATGTCCTGTTGAGAGATTGATTATCAGCACTTAGAGCTCAGGGACCCACCCTCCCCCTGGCCCCCCACCACCACCTCAATCCTCATCACCAACAGAGCCTTCATATTCCCTACTTTACTTAACAGGCATCCACAACAAACAAGCACACTCAAAACATCAGAAAATGCTCAGAGCAGATGCACATAATTCATAGTAATTCATATTCAGAAAATGTGGATATCTACAGTATATGTCTATATTTACCAGCCGCAACAGTGATGTTGGTATTATTTTCTCCTTGTGAGTCTGTGTGTGTGTGTCATCGTGGCAAAATGTGGTCCTGGAGACACAAACTGTAGCGAGAACTACCACAGAAGTGGTTTTGAGCACTTTGCCAGGTGTTTATTTCTGTCTGTGGACAGATGTTGTCACTGCGGTAGCGTCACAACCACGCAAGATGCAGTCACGAAACTTTACAGGTGTGTAGTTAAGCTAAAAATGAAGGTCGAGTTCGAAGATGGGTGTGGTCTGAGCAAGGGTGCCAGAAGTAGGGGGGTGACGAAGTAGGGAAGGGGCCATTGGCCTCCCACTTTATGCCCTCTGGCCTGATTTGGCATTGTGGCTGGTGTGATCCCATTGCAAGATGGCCTCTAGTTTTGAATTGTCATATTGAGTATGTAGTGCATCGTATGCAATTTCGTATGCAGCAACAGTTTAAACCTTTACCTGGATGGCTGTGGCTCAGAAGTAGAGCAGGTCGTCCACCAATCGCAATGTCGGCGGTTCGGTCCTCAGCTCCTTTAGTCCACATGTCGAAGTGTCCTTGAGCAAGATACTTAACCCCACATTTCTCCAGAAGGCTGTGCCATCACTGTATGGATGAGTATTTAGATTAGATCCTTATGGGCACCTTTCATGGCAGCCTCTGCCATCAGTGTATGAATGGGTGAATGCTGACATGTTGTGTAAAGTGCTTTGAGTGGTCGGAAGACTAGAAAGGTATTATATAAATGCAAGTCCATTTACCATTTAGCTAACCCATGTCATGCAACACTGTGGGGAAATTGACTAGACAGTGTATCTGATCGTCTCATTACAAACAACAGAACTATTTAGGTTATTACAGATATTGTCTGACGATGTGTTTTATTTTTAAAGGGATTGAACAAGTGAGTGCTTAAACATAATGACTGAGAAATACATAATATATTTAAGCTCTTGCTTATTAAGTCAGCATTGCTGACACGAACATGATTAAGGATGCATTCAATAAGATGTATGTAAAAACAAGAGCGAAGCGATTGTGGCAATCTCTTTGACACGTAAATCATCATTCATGTTAAGTGACTGCAGAGCCTCGGGGCAATATGTTCATTCAACGTAGAACCTCTTAGCATGCAATAAGCTGTAATAGGTAATGACAAATGCAACACACACACACACACACTCTTCCTTTCTCAATATAGCAATCCCAATAGATGAAAACATACAGTATGCACACACGCAACCATCAACACCCACTCTTAACATACTGCTGATCTATCACCTGTCAATGAAAAGAACGGTTAAGAAGTGCAGTTTTACCGACTGTGAGCATCGGTAAGTTTCTCCAACAGTGCCAGAGCAGCTGTCATTACGCACGACCATAACACATACGCACAGTTGTGGCTATGTATAGCCCATACTGTACCACTAATGCATCACATGTACCTGTAAACCATCATTGATATCGTAATCGTCATTATTAAATATGGAATGAAATTTGCACCATGCCATCTGCCACATACAGGGTAAGTGTTGGCTGTGGCAGGTAAAACATGTATGGTCACCTGCCACCATGACAGTTTCCTTTTCTATTTAATACTATTTTTAAAAATCAATTCCTGAACTGAAAATGGTCAGGGATTAAGGTTACACGATGTATTCCATATTTCTACTACTTTCTAAAGCGTTCTATGTAGGCTAGATTTCAGAAATGTTCTTTGACTGGCCACAGTGGCAGGTGAGGAAAAAAACTTAATGTCAGACCCTTTTATTAAATGTCAGAAAGATGATATATGATTAGTTTATAGCGCTCTTATTGAAACAGACTTAATAGAGTGATTTACAAGCGAGGATAAAATGAAAAGACCATTAGCACAGAAATGGTTTGAATGTAAATAAAAATAATGGAAAAAAGACTATAAATGTGCCATTTGTTTTTTTTGCAAAAAATGAATAACTCAATCAAATGAAAAAAAAAAATTGTCAAACAACCTAACTTAACAATGTTTTGTTATCTGGATTAAGGATGCACCATCTGACTTTTTCATTCCTGATACTGATAGCAATACCTGGGCTTTGTACCGATCTTATTCAGTGTTTAATTAATAAACTGTACATTATGTGTAAGACAACAGCAGGCTTGACTTAAACATTGCTTTCTTAACTGTGTAAAACAAATTGTAACAAATAAATACATAGATATACATTTACTGAATTGTTATGCATTATCAAAATAATAAATACAGACACCAGCAACTTGGTAAAAAATCTTCAAAATGAACAGGAACCTGTCAAAACCTTAACAACCCGTTTTAATGTAGCTACAAATTGGTCAAAACTTAAAATAATTAAAGTTCCAGTATATAATGTATATAGTATATAAACATAGAAGTGAATTGAATAGATTGGCCCCATTGTCACAGATACCCGATCCAACTGTTTGAGTCTGTATCGGCCCGATATCCGATCCGGTATCGGTGCATCCCTAATTTAGATCCTCACCTTCTATTTCATGTCCACCTTATTATTTCACTTGCATCTGGCTCTAGAAAACCGTGTTTATGCATGAGGTGCACACATTCTCACCACACATTCTTCTTCTTATTATTACCACTTAATGTGTGGGGAAATGGTGTATGCATGGTTTTTGTGCATATGCAGCGTTTATACATCTGGTCCCAGTTCTTCATGGCGCTGGTTGGCTGTGCCACTAAGAAGGACCACAGCAGCATGACTATCCCCTGCTCCGAGGCAGTAAATGCCTGCCATGGCTTGGCACGGCTAAAGCACACTGAGCTCATGGAAAAACAGAGGGCAGAGTTACAATATGCTGAAAATTTTAAACCCACACCACGCACTGCAGTAGAATCTTTCTGCCATATATGACTAGAGACAAATGCTATGTCATCACTCATAAAATAAGTAGAATCTGCTACTATACAAAGACATATCTAGCTTTAAACATTATGTACTTTACAGTATTTGTTACATTTTTGTGTGTGTTAATGCTTTCGGTGTTTGTCCTGACTCATGACCCGTCACTGGCGATGCTGGGCAGTCTTGTCTTTCCATGCGAGCCTTTGTGCGTAAACGTACATATGTGTTGCTGATTAACAGTGGGTGGCAGAAATGATGAGTTCTTGCCAGCTCACCCTGGCAGACAGTACTGCCTCTTGGTGAAACAAGCTAAACTATTTGCTTCCCAAAGTAAACACTCAATGGCATTATGCTATAGTATCAGATAACACACCATATCGGTCCATATCTTGCCTAAACAGGGCAACTGAAATGACTTGCTCTGTCTCCTATCATGCTGTCATCATTATAATATCCAGATAAATGTTTCTGTGTTATTAGAGTAGCTCTTGGCAGTGAGGATGAAGCCATTTGGGGTGAAATCATGATCTCAGGAAACCCATGAGGCGCACAGGTGAACACAAATTCTCACCCACCTCCGCAAAGACTCTGGATCAGATTCCCTGAAGTGTTACTGCAGTGTGGTTGCCCGTAGGTAAAAGTCTTTTTTTTTTTTTATGATAAACAATAGATGAACTCTGAGTACTAAAAATCAAGAAGACTACAGAAATGTACTTTTTATGTTTTGCAAGACACTTCCTTTTTATAAGAAACAAGTTACCTAAGTGCTAGAAACATCCCGATGTAAATTAAGCACAGTAGACAGAAGTAGTAAAATGACGTACAAAGTGGAATTGGTTGTTCCCCTGACAGAAGATGACATTTCATAGTAATTATTAACAATGACAGTCCTTTTCATGGTGCTAGTGGCAACAGACAGTGTAGAGATTCGGTGAATTTCATTGAATACTGATACCTCATGCCCAGCAGGTCTCTGTAGGCTGCTGGCTCCAGCTCCACTTAGAAAGCTGATAGACAGCTGGCCAAGATATCGACATCCTGGTACATTTGAGCTCAGAGGCTGAGCTGTTAATGGGGATTTAAGCCACAGATCTCCAAGCATGTGCATTATTCATCCTAACCACCAGTCCCACTATTGACAAGTGGAATCAACACGAAATTATCAGGAAAGGGAAGGTGTACTGGATGAAAGCAATTTCCACAGCATTACGCCACTTGTGTGAAGCACAGAGACAACAATCGCATAGATGGAGACCATAGATATGACACACAAGCATAAAGAACACAAGAAAGCTTCAGCTGGAGGGAGAGAGAGAAAGTGATTGTGCGCTAGAGATAAGACTGGGAGATAGCAGAACAGAGGGCCATGAGAGAAAGGGAGTTGTAATGATGTAGAAGATGAGGAGAGACGGCGTGGAGTTGTGTGATAGAGAGGGATGAGAGAGGGCAAGAGATCTGAAAAAAGCTTGCAGCTTGGTGTGTAAAGATGGACACACGTTATAATTGTCTGGCCTATACTGATAATCCAGGCGTCGGAGCTGGACTGAGTCCGTTCTAGTGTGGTTTAGTTACTATTGATAAAGGGATAAAGCCGTATACATTGGAAATAACATAAATATCCTACATGGACAACAGCAGTTGATTTCCATGAGTGAAGAACTTAGACTGCATATGAAGATGGATGACGCGTCTCCAATCCCCAGCGAGAGAGACATGGAGGGGGCAGGATTTATGACCTATACTGCAGCCAGCCACCAGGGGGTGATCAATATGCTTTGGCTTCACGTTTGGGGAGCTGTCCTGTTGTCCATCTTTATATACAGTCTCTGGTGAAGAAGTACTGAAGGCTTTTTACATGCGTCTGAGTGAGAACATTTCCTTAGTATCATGACATTATAAAACTGAAATGAGAACAGCTGCCGTACATAAATGAGTCTCGTCCTTCCCTGTATTACCTGTAGATGGAACATGATGCTGATTTGCATTTTCTTCTGCCCATATTTATGTGAAATGGTTTTAGATTTCACGTTTGATCTTAATTTGGAAGTGCAGGGAATAAGATGGCACCGATGCAGTTGAATTTTTCAGCTTTGGCAGACTACATAGTAACCTGCTACGTTCAATTATTGCAAGCATTCAACCTATGATGAAATAGAGGGCTTCCCTGCAGGGAGCTTGATATTTTGCCCTATTTTTCTGTTCTGTTGATTTCATAATCTGTGTCTTCTCTCTTCCTCACCCTTTTGTGTTTCCTCTGACTCACACATGTCTCGAGTCCTTTTCATTATCTTCTGTTCACTCACTCCGTTCTCCCGTCACATGTTTAATGTCAAGGCCATTTATTTGTGTGGGGGTTGTTATTGGTTTGCATATGTAGAGGAGGAAATAGCCTTCACAAACTGTCATGTTTTCTCAGCAGAGCGAAACCTCAAATATCACATCAGTAAATCACGCCAGCCCATCAATACGATAAGGGCAGCAATATTGATTCATTCCCGGACTTCGGCTTGTGGCAGTCAATCCAGCCGGATATTAAAGCCGCTGCTGTTGTTGTTGTTGTTGTTGTGGGACAGACATCACAGACTACATCTTTTAAACATTCTAATTTAGTCTTGCTGTTTACCAGTGATACATATTCAACGCAATATCAAAACATTACGACACACATTTCATTATGTGATCTCAGTCAGTGATTCTATCCGATTTTCTGAATACATCCAGTCTTGCATCTGTTTGGCTTAGTTCTACACATTTTCTGGTGAGACAGGTAGTGATTTGAGTTCTCATTAATGTTCCCTCATGCTGTCGTGTTTCTTGTAACACTGTACTGTATGCTGCACCTCCCTATTTGGGGGTGGTTGCAGGAGTGAATGATGGAGGACCAGAGGCAAAATGTTTTCCCCACGCAACCGTTTACCAAGTGCTGTCTACTGTACTGTAGCAGGGGAAGAATGCATTTTTTGCTGCAGAGGCTTCATGAATATTAGATATGGCCCCTTCCCAATACTCACTGCCTGCCTTATTGCTTGACTGCATGCTAAGAGAGGTTGGTGCTGGCTGTCTGGCTCATTTGCTCCCCGTTACGTAACGCCTGACCTCATCCACTGCAGTGAGGCAAGAGTTGGGATTCCCTCCTGCACATGGAAACGAGTGGTGGGGAGAAGGGAGGAGTGAGATGATGGAGGGGAGGGAGGGAGGGAGGGAGGGAAGGGAGGGAAGGGAGAACACCATGCAGCACAGAGAGAAAAATGGGTGGTTATTAACGATGAGAGTGGGAACAGGCAAAATGGAAGGAGAATGCTAACTGAAATGCATTTCAGATGACAAGGATATGATGTTAACAAAAACAAGAGACAGGAAATGAGTATAGATTCTTTACGAATCAGATTCTTTACTTTGTGGTGGGAACGGGATTTGTGTTGTTCACTATTTGAGGCTGATATGGTAAATAGTAGGGGTGGGGGGAAAAAATCGATTCACCTATGTATCGCGATTTTCTTTTTTTTTACGATTTTGAATTTGAATATATTTGCTTCATTTGAGTTTATGGGGCGGTAGTAGGAAGTTACAACTTTTATCATTGTAGTCTGAATAATATGACGTCATAGCCGTTCTGTATCCGTCAATCAAAACAAACCGCAGAAAGTAGAAAACAGCGAAGGGTCCGCGTGGATACAACCTGCACCCTCACATTTTGGTAAACACTACACATACAGTAAAGTACCGAAACACTCTGGGTTTCACACATTGCCAAGAAAAGCAGAGCTAGACATCATGGCTAAAGCTGCATGCTAACTCTGTCATGGACAGGAAACGTTATCGTATTGCGGTAATGTGCAGTCAAGCCAGTCGTCGCTCTCATTTCCGTGGTCAAATCGTCAGATGCTAAAAACTGTAGAGCACCCGTATACTGACATTTATGTTAAATGCATTCAAACGGCCCCGATGGAGCTGACCATGGATGTATAAAGAGAATGGAGCTGACGGGGAGAGCTAGCGATGGACTTGGCGAAGTTAGCGGAAGTATATACGTGTGACTGTCTGTTTTTTAAAATAAGGTGTTAACAAAGGGAACTGTATATATAAAATGTATACTGGATATGGATATAAGATTGACTGGATTATATTCACCAGAAGTATAATGCATTACATGTCCCTTAAAAATTAAAAAGAAAATACTACTAATTTGTGAGTGAAATGTCTATATCCTTTGGTTTTTGGGTTGCTGGAAAGAAATTAGTAAATAATTCCAGTCATTGACTGATATATTTGAGTTCAGGACATCTGACTATATACTGTACATGCTGGAAATAAAACATTTTTACTGTATTAATTTAGATATTTTCTAAAGAACACATCCCTAGAAGTGTATGATTCAACTTTTCTCATGGTCTAATATATAAATCGTAATATCGAATCGCAATACATATCAAATCGGCACCCAAGTATCGTGATAGTATCGAATCGGGAGATAGGTGTATTGTCCCAGCCCTAGTAAATAGGAACGGTTATTCACAGTGCACATTGAGGATGTTAGTCAGGCAGGTTGAAATGAGTAGTACACCAGTGTTACCTCTAGTCCTGAGGGAATGACTTGGCTTTGCAGGACTGAGATTTGAATAAGTTGAGGTACTGAAGCAAATCCAATTGGAACAGGTAAAGAAGTAGTGAAATAAAAAAAAAATGAAAGCATTATTGAAATGTACTGCAGTTGCATAACACACCATGCTGGTTGTTTGGACACCTCTTGAATGAATCTAATTTCAAATAGTTTTTCAAGTGCAGTAGCTAAATTAATTGGTGATGTCCCTCTCTTTTTATAATTGATGACATTTATTTATATAGCAATGCAACATTGAAAGACTGCAGAGAATGCACACAATGGTAACTGAGAATAGAGTGTAGAAATATGGTCTGACACAAGATCACTTCATAGTATCTGATAAAAGAATCAAACAAACCTCTCAAAAACATGACTCAGAAGGTGTCATAATAAATAAAATGGTCTCACATTTTTGAAAAAAACAAAACAAAAAACAGGATTATGTAACATCTATCTTCTTTTGAGTGGTGTAGAGGAGAGTGACTGAAAAGACAGGAGAGAGTGAGGGTATGACCTCAGACAGTGGTTGCTATTTGAACCCACAATATCAAAGTAGATGAAATGTATCTGATCCTCTTCTCTTACGTAAGACTCACAGCCATACAATCCCAAACTCAGTGTACCAATAAATGTGTTTTCGCCAAGTAAAATGACAGTAAATGAATAGTAATAATGAATATGTAGATCACAAATTAACACACTGCAGATTTACAGCCAATTGTCACCCAAAAATACAAAATAAAAGCACTACACCTACATTTCACGGCCCATTATTCTGTTTCTGTGTGGTATATATTTATCTTTCTATTATCATACCAAGACATTTTAGGAAGGCTACAGTGTTAATTGGTTGCACAAAAAAAGTTCTAACATCTCTGACAGTGAACAGGCTTTGGTGTCAGCCCCTCAGATTCAAAGAGGAAGAGCTTCTTGCCTGATAACATTTTCCACTGACATTTAATAATCCTTTAGGGAGAAATGCATCATTAATGAACCAGAGATGCAAACTCCAGACTTTAACCTCGATAGACGAGAATACAATATAGCCACAAGGAAATATTGTAATTGTTTGTTTTTGCGCAAAATGACTCCTGGCATTTACTGATCACATGTATAATACTGGGAAGAGAGGTGTCGCTAAATATTGCATTTACACTAAGTATACCTTGAGCACACTATATCAAGATCTCAACAGCTGGATAAAACCTGGAAAGCTAAACCTTAAAGTTACTGTAGCATCCCCTCTGGATACTCCCCACGGCCCTCTCAGCGATAAGAGAGCTTTACATAAAACAATAAGAATACAGCTGGTGGCGTTTTTGGGGCGCAAATACATAATGCAAACTGTAATGAGAACAGCTGCCATGCACAACGGAGAAAGCATTTCCTCCTTACATTACCCATAATTCACATCCAAAGCTGCTCTGCTACGTTATTAACTGGGGATTATTCATTAAAGTAATGGGTTGCTCTCTTTGTCTGGATTATAATAATGTTAATCTGACTCTCCTGGCTGAGACCGGGATATGTGATCACTCATTGGTTCGTCGAAACCCTGTCAAACCATGTTCGTGCTGCTGCATTAACCATTATTTGTCTCCAATCAGTCAAATTACTCCTCGTGTATTTGTTTTATGTAATCTTTTGACACAATGGGTCTTGTGCACAACAGTCACTTAATATATTATCCCAGATAAAACATCCAGCTGGGCCAGATGTACAGCAGACCTATGACATATGACAGGTGTGCGAATTATTACGTCATTACTGGATTTAGCTAGAAGTTGGTCAAACCAGACAAACGGCTTTTAATAATGGATTTTTCCACCAGCTTTGTGTAATTTGTTATACTGTGTGGTCTAAATCTTGTTATCTAATACACAGGAAATACATTATTACAGTATGCCGAACTAAAGGCTTCCACAGCAGTTGCCCTGTCTAGCCAGATGTTCTGGATGTCCAAATGTTTTCAAGCAAAAAATCAGCAACTTGATTTCCTCTCTTGCGAGGTGATACCTTACTGAAATGGGAGTGCTACTAGAGAGTAGAGTCAACCTGCCCACAGCATCGTACTCTGAATACGCAAGCATTAATTTGCATTGAATTTGAACTATTCCCACTCTACACTGCTCTATCTGCAGCTACTGTGTGTGCCATCAATGGTAAATGAGATGAATGGACAAGTAGACAGACAGTGTAGTCAAACTATTAGGACAGTGATGTGTTTTTCATGATTTTCCGCATTTGATTTAAATGAAATGATGACTGAGGTTGAAATGCTGACGTTTTTTAGCCATGCTAGCAGCAATGTTGGTCAGTCAGCCTTTCGAAGAACGGTCGAATAGTTCCCAGTGAATATCGAATAGTGTTTTGGCTTGACATGCTCATCTCTAGGACAGCTGTGGAATGACATGCAACAAAGGTTACCAGCTGTAGCTGAACTAGGCTTGCCGCGTTAGTCTGTGTCACCGGGGCCATAGGCATCACCGTAACACCGGTAACACAGACACCGTCGTTGTTGGCTAAATAACGAAGTTAACAGCGAACATACGAAGGTTGCATTGAGTTACATTATGATGTGCTCTATTCAGTATAATTGAGTATCAGGCGAAGGTAAATTATAACGTTATCATGAGTGGTTCAAATGTATTCTTGTAAAATGTAGTTTTTGGCAAAAAATAATGATGCATTTGCAAAAAACAGTGCAGTGTTTATCACAGGATTTTGTGAGACTGTGGTGGGTGGATCTCACTGTGGACAGACACTGACTAATCACAACCAAGTTAGTTAAACTCATGCTTACATCATAGGCTTTCCCGTAGCCTAATCTGTTGCTACTGTTGTTACTGTAAAACGGTGGATAAATTGTTTTGAGCATCATAACCCCCATGAAATGAATCAGAATTTAATCGATTCGGTACACTTGTTTGAAAAAAAAAATTACTTATGTTAATCCAGTTCTGACCGTGTTAAACCTATAATGTTTTCTTAAAGTGGGAATCATCTTATAAATTATGCTAACTACATCTAGTGTTTCATTTCCACTTTCAACCTTATAGCCATTGCTTAATTTCAAATTCAGCGTGACACAAAAAAACGGTGTCACGAATTCTGTGTTCCAATGTATTTCCTTTTAGTTTCTTTCTCAGTAATCACAAGTGGGTCAAGCTCCCATCTCTGATAAACAATCCACATTAAATTCAACTACAGCCTGAAGAATCCAAGCAGGAGGCGACACCTCCGCTGTACTGCACCTCTAATGGGGGAAACAGTGATGTCTTGTGCTATTTGTGGTGGATGTTATCGACGTGTGTTCTCTGGGCAGTGAGTCTTACCCATCTTGTCTGCCTGTCCCTGGTGCTGTGATGTGCTGGTGGGTCTGATAAGCAGAGGTGCGAGACACTCTCTGCTCGGGGTAATCTGGTGAGAATGAAGCTACTGTCTTTCCCGTGCCAACCAGGGGCACATGGGGAGGATGATGGAGGAGAGGTTGTTAGAGGGACAAATAGCAGCAGACTCTATTTGGATTCTCGGTTCACCGAGGGCACCGGGGTCTCGTGGGATTTAGAGGCCTGGCACTTTCAGGGTTAGCAGTGGTGCATTTCATTCAATTTCATCAGTTTCTCGACCTGACTATTTTTCCTTGTGAGCTGACGGCCTGCAGAATGTTAGTCAGCTTATGTTTTTGACTGCTGTCACCTGATAAGCTTATTTTTTTTTGGATTTGTTTTCCATGTGAAAAGCGTATAAGCCAGCTCTGTGCATAGTTTTTACACATAACTAAACTCAAGTGTCATTTGTTTCTGCTGTTTTCTCCCTAGGAGGGATATGCACAACTTTGTTTCCTAACTCTAGCTGGCTGGGTGACTTTATCTCGCTGTTAAGCCTTTCTATCCTATTTCTTTCTCCTCTATGACAATTTCTTTGTCCCCTGTGGTCTCCTGCCTGTTTACTCTTGGTATGTCTCCTGGGTTTAGAGCCATATAGCTCGGCATTATTTATAGTCTGCTAGCTTCAATATCTCCCCTCTGTTTGTTTTGGTATAGTCCATTTTCAGGGCTTGGGACCTGTGAAAAATGATGATAAAAATGAATGTTCAAATTGACCAATTCCTGACAACACATACTTTTCAATTACCCCTTTCATTTGCAAATGACATATTAATGTAGAGAGCAAATGAGTTCTAAATTATCCACAAGAAACTAATGAAGAAGGAGATTGAGAAGGAGCAGAGGCCGTAAATGAGAGCTGCAGCTGCCCCTCGTGGGAGGTTTCTGCGTCAGCCAGTCAATTAAATTAAGTTGTCTTTGTCTCCTTCCGAACATTGTAAAAGTGTCAATTTCCCTGGGAAGCTGCATTTGACTCAGTTTGCTATACATTAAATTGGGTGCAAAATGCGGGGAGCAAATCACTCCAGCTTGTTTCATAATTAGAGTAATTTCATGCATTGACTTCTTGACTGGCAGGTGGAAAATTGTTTTCTGTATAACACACCTCTTGTGACAGCACTGTAAGAAACGCACATCTGTAGCATCAACATTGTAAGTGAGGAAGAACTAATCCCAGTGGACAGCCCTGTCTCCTAAAAATTACGTTCCCGTACATCTAAACTGCATTGTCAATTACGTTTGAAAGTGGAGCTGCACAATTAATCGAAATTTCATTGACATCGCAATATGGACTACTTCAAATTGCAAGAGGCGCAATATTTGTATTAAGGAAAAATGTGTGTCAAAATACCATTTCAAATGAATTGTCGTGCTGCAGAGATGTCCTACACAACATATTCTACAGATTTAAGAAAACATCTTTGTTTGCTACAGATCCCCGCAAGAATCACACCATAATCATTTGAATACGTTTTTCAATAAAAATGAGAATAATGATGAATATTGCAATATCAGTAAAAATAATCACAATTAGATATTTTTAAAAAATCGTGCAGCCCTATTTGGAAATATTTTGTCGCAGATTATGTTTGTCTTTGACGTGTCACAAATACGTTTGTAAATCCGCGGACGGCCGCAGCAAGTGACATACTACAATGATGGACGCGCAGAGCAGGAGATGTAGTATATCGAGCGACTGTTAATGAAAGTGACGTGGTATAATAACAAGCAAGAAAGTCCTCTACCGGCGGGCGGGTGGGGAGGTCGATGAGACTTCTTCCGTGCGCTTCTCATTGTTTACAGTCTGATTAGCAACTTGAGACTGGAGTTGAGAGAAGATGCGTATGATCGGATTGTTTTTACCAGTATCCAGTTCATTTTAAACCAATAAAAAGCTAAATCATCACCAGACGATAGCCGGTGGGTTCTGAGATTGCATTTTGGCCGATGCGCTCTGCCTCTTATGCTCTCCACACGGACTGTTTACCTGCATTCAACTAAAGCCTGCTCGAACGTGATCGGTCAGTACTACTCAGACTACAGTACAAATGGAAAACAGAATCAAAATATTGTGCTGTCATTTTGAGCCAAACCATGACGTCTTACAAAACCTAAATCCGTAGTTTTGTTGCCTAAACCTACTGTATCTAATTTACAACGTTAACCACGTGTTTAAAACTTTTAAAACTGCGACCTTAATCCGGGACAAAATACTTTTCCTTCCAAATGTTATTGAGAATACAGCTTAGTTGCATTGGAACGTAATTTTGTGGGAGACAGGTTTGCAATGGAATATTAAAGAACGTAACGATATATGAAATTGAAAAGGATTTATTTTACAGCTTTGATTACAGCTCAAGACTTGTAAATCTGATTAGGATACATATCCTCTACATAACACATACAGTAAAGCATAGTCATGAAGGGGTTGCAAATTGTTATTTATGATTTTATCACTGTTAATAAATCTTTCATTAATGCTTTGCTTACTGTAACAATAAAACATATTTTATTGCTTATTTGTAAAGCATTAATAAATAATTTAGTAACCATTAATGCAGTCAATAACAATTGTAAAGTGGCACTAAAAGATCATGCAGGGAGCCTTGCCATTCAATTTTCAATATAAAGCAAATTATAGACACATTCATGTAATTTCTGTACATTTAAAGAATGTTGCACTGAAAATTACAACAAAAAAGTGTAATTGTGAAGAAGATGACAAAGATGGAGAGACAGAGAGGAAGACTGGGTGTGAGAGAGAGGAAGGAAGCCAGTCAGCGTGTGCTGGCAGTGATAAAGGGTAATGAGTTGTAGCATTCACAGGTACACAGTGCTCACATATATCACAGCTCCATCAGCTCGGCCTGATTCGTGACGGATTATTGCAGACTGATCTCACTCGAGATCTCAAATCCTTGTACGGTGGAGTGGAAATAGCTTTGCTCGACGTACGTAAACAGTATATGTGCGTGTATGAGCGTGTGCATGAGCCACACCCTCAGGATTTGCATCTGCTCTTTTTGGGGGCTCCATGAAGACTCATTAGTCTGGCCAAGTGAGGGGCGGAATAACTGATTGGTCAGTGAGCGAGAGAAAGAAAGGGGGAAATGGAGGAAGAGATACCAGAGAATGAAAGTGGCTTCTCCTCACATCGCCATCTCTGAATAAGGCAGGCTGGCTCTGTTAATGAATTGGACTGCCTCATGCTAATGAATGGAGTCTAGAGATGGGCAAAAGGAAATGAAGGGAGTAGGGGGATGTCAAACTACATGAACGATGAAGTAGCTCATATCGGGGCCTATATTACAGAGGCCTATTAGTTCTCCTGTCTCTGCTGGCAATGGGCGTAATGAGGCAGTCTCCACAGACCAAATTGATGCCGACTCGCTATCACACACTCCAAGGATGGAGGGTGAGTTTAGTTGTGCAATAGGCTGTAGTGACCAGCGAAAGTCTCTTTTTGTCTTGCGCTTATACTATTGTACAATGACATGACTTTTTAAGTTAATTCTACTAGGACCTGAGTTTGTTTGCTATTTGTCTAATGCTGATTCAGAAAAAAAACTGTCCATCCATTGTCCATCACAGTAGAGTGGAAATTTGTCTTTTACATTTCTCTTTTTTAGTTTTCCTTTTCATAGTCCTTATTGCACATTAGTGGCACTCTGGACAGAATAGTGTTGTCACGATACTGGAATTTCTCGAAAAATATCCATATTCGATACCATTTTCATTACCACAGGGAACAATTGACACAACATTGAATGCATACAGTTTTAGATTTTTATTAAAAGATGAATAGCTATTAGCGGTGTGTTTGTGTGTGTTTGTGTCAACTCGCTGTCGGAGAGAAGAGAGAGCAGAAAGAGCAGCTGGTACCAGCACGTCGATACTGTTGAAAATGAGTATTGAAATTCTTTAAAATATTCAGTATCTTTCGATACTTTGATATTTTTGACAACGAGGACAGAATATCTGAATTGCCAACAGCAGTCTTTTGTGCTTTTGATGACATCAGATAAACAAATGTAAGCTGCATGCTGCTTGCAGAATACTTGGATCTTTGGTTTGGATAAAGAACACACAACTCTAGTAACATTTGTTTTTTTATCATTTTTTTTTTTGTTAATTGTAAACCGTTACCTAATGTACAGCAGTACAGTTTTGTGTTTGTACTATCCACTACACTATTGATCAGAATATATAATTCTGAAAGGTCTTTTACAAAATGTAGCAGTTTGCAAATATAAGGATATAATATTCTGATGCTTATTGTATGGAGGTGATGTAAGGCACTCACTGCAAATTGTTCTTTCAAAGTCTTTCTTTGAGCTTGACAGTTTAGAAAGAAAAAGAACAGGGACAAGTTGTTAAATATTGTTCATTCATATTTAAAAAGCATACAGGAGCTGATTTGAATGTCACAGCTTTGTTGCATGGTTATGGAGGAATTCCTGTGTTGTTCCTTGCGTGAACTTTTATTCAAATGTTTGAAGGGCGGGCCATTATTATTAATATTATTATTATTATTTTATTGATTTCTTTGAAGTGGCTAAACTATGTTTTTCTGCTGCTCCCGTCCGCAGCCGCTTTTCCTCACCGTCAGACAGAATTTTCAGGGGGAACTGAGGCCGTTATATTGCTCTATTCAAAGCCACCAGACTCCATATTCACAAAACTAATAATTTTACCTTGCAGAACACGTGAGTATACATACAACCCCACTTCAAAAAGTCCCTTTCAGTTATTTCCAAAGTTAGCACAGCTAACTTTGACTCTGCTAGTGCTAGCATTCACATTATTTATAACCTTATTGATTAGATTACTTTGGTAACATACATCACTGCTTTTAACGGTTGAGTGCAGCGTTTCAATATGAAAAATGCAGCAAAGGTTGAGGAGGATGTCTGTCAGCACAATTTCCTAGATTTTCAATCTAAAGGGTATTTTTTGAAAATGTAAGGTAATGTGTCCTTGATTGACATATCCTATTAGATACCTTTTTATTCATAAAACAAATTCAGCATACCTTAAAATTTCTTGTATTTCCATTGCACTACCATGTGCTTATGTGCATTCAACAGTAGTATTTGCAGGTAATTTTTTTCTTGCATTGCTTTATTCATTGCGTCACACTTTGACACCATTTACCCTTATCATTCCTGACATGTACTCTGGGCGACAATCAGCGCAGAGTGATCATGGACAAAACCCCTCATTAAAGAAAGTGCTTCTTCCCGAGATGACAGAGGCAGTGAGGGAGAGGGCTGACCTTATTAACAAAGCCTGGCAGGTTAACACAGCGCCATGCCATCACTCAGATCATTCTTCACCAGCTTGTTTTAGCAGCGACGGACTCGGCAGGTAATTACTAGCTAGTGTCACGTCCTCTCTTTACATATGAAGACCCTATAGCACTGATGTATTCTGATTTTACCCATCAAACGTTTTTTTTTTTTTAACTGGCCTAATTATGTAAAGACTGGTTTGATCATGCACAGCCTGCAGTTCCGTTCACTTAGAAGGGACTCTAAGACAGATAGGTCTAGATATGTGATCTCATGCATTGGCCCAACAATACCTTATCTTTTGGGATGAGAAGGTATTTGATCACTTGTACCAAAACCAAGATCAACCTTTGGGGAAAACCGTGAAAGTAATCTTACTGTACTTAACTAAATTATTGAGCCAAGGCAGCCCTCATACAGACACAGGAGCCACAGCAGTGGAGCAATTTCCAGGCATCTAGTCTTCAGCCTTTCAACTCCAAAAGAGATACTGATTTATTAGATAGAATAAGCCCCATAAGGCTTCGAAGCTTCGACCGTTGCCATGGTATTCAACCTCCAAATCAGTACTCAAATAATTCATTTTTTTTTTTTTATACATAAGTATGTAATAATGATGTATACATTTCCAAATAGCCCATGAAATAAGGAATAACCCCCAACATTATTCATTATTCATACTAAACATGAATTATTATTAGTTATTCTCAGACGGATATCGCTGTTTGTTATGTGTAGAAGTGCGTGTGTGTAAAGTAGTGCGGCAGCGGCACTGTCCCGAAGCTTCGAATACCTTTGAATATTTCTCACGAAATGAAGCTTCCGAGCCCAAAAAAAATGGTATTTGGGATAGTCCTAGTCCCCGGGACGACGGGACAACAGGGCGCCATTAGTCTCGAGCCCTGACGTTACCTACGGTACCTGCGGTACTGTATAAAAACGAGTATAGTCACATTTTCCGAATTTTGGCATCGACTTGGTACCGACGTTCTCGTGACATCCCTAGGCTGGACGGAGGAATACATAGATTGTGTTGAGTACATAAATAAGGCAATTGAAAGGACAAAGAAGAGAGTCTGACACATTTTAAAATTATATCTTAATATAAACATTTTATTCAGTGCATTTTTGTGTATACAACAAATAATAAACAACTGGAAGTTATCAGGCAGCCACAATGTCTGCCTGTAAATGTTGTTTTATCAGATTTAGCCTGGTAGTTTGGAACACATGATCCAACATGGGTTAATACACATAGCCTACATCATGCAGCTCTAGACCAGAATTTCCCTGCTTTCTCCCATGCAACAGATAGGTTCACCTAATACAAACCACCTCCGGAGGAAACCAAGAAAAGAAAGCCTCCCAGAAGCATGTACCAGAAAAAAGTTATGTAGCTGAAGGGAAGAGTACCTAGCCCACAAAAAGGGTCCTTTTTGTACATAATTGTGTTTGTACATGCCCTGTGCAAGAAAGGGAAGATGTTCATTTTTTTTTTTTTTTTTTTCTTTCCTTTTTTTCCACTTTTACAAATATGATGTGTCCTATAAAATGTTAAGCCACCTAAAAGTCCACAGTATTCTTTTTTAAATATAGAAAATATTGTCACCACAATAAGTTACTCAAACACATAACAAGCATCCTGGGGAAGGGGCTTGCACCATATTCCTATGGTGAACTGTATCAGTCGATAGAAGTCGACAAAAAAGGAGGGCGGGGGCGTAGAAGTATGACACAAGCACAGAGGGAGGAAACGGATCACGAGGACAAGAGACGGAGACATTGTGACACAGTGGTAACAGAAGGGAATGGGAACACAGAATAGTCATTTCATACCTCGGTCATCGAGCATATCAGCAAAAAGCACAACATCAAGCACGCTGCCAACTCCAAAGTGTTTTAAAATCACTTCCTTTGTCCATTGTTTACTTTTTTCCACCAAATCTTTGCTTTCTTTTATCAAAAATGTACAATGAAAAAAAAAAATTCCAGCTTTGCCTTTTATACTGGCTTGGTTTTCAGCGGCTTAAAGGGACACTCTTTCGTTCTGTCTTTGGTTTGCTGGAACCCCTTTCAATGATGAAACGGCAACAGAGATACAAATACTGAACAATGGTAAGGGAAGAGAACAAGAGGGGACAAAACCAAATAAAAAGCTCTCAGCTAATTCAGAAAATTAGCAAAAACCAAGGTGCAGCTGTGGCATTTCTGAAAAGAAAACAAAAACTGCAAGAGAGCCACACTGTCCTTTTATATTTCAGGTCAGCTGAACATAGGCTTCATTTTCCCATGCTAGAGAGCTCAGTCTCTGAGCGTGTGCACTAGGACGCAGGAGAGCTACCGTCTGGCTGGCCACAGTCCCAGCAGCGCTAAGGCTGTGCCACACCAGGGAGTTTATAGGCTTTGTATTCACAGAAGCATGGATGACAGAGATCAGGGCTTGTACTGTACTGTACCACTGCAGCCTTGTAGACTAGCGCTATCACTGGCTGCCCTGAATGCCTACGTGTCTAACTTCCTGTCCCTGTCTTACAGATGCACAAGTGCTTGGTGTCTAAATGAAAAAAGAAAAGTTAGTGTCCACAGGAAAATAAAGTAAGATAAAGATGAGCTAACTGGTTTGCAATAATCACCAACAGAGAGTGATGAAAGTAAGAGATAAACCAAAACAAAATATTAATTTGTCTTTCCAGATCCAGAATGGTTTATGTGCCGTTAAGTTTCTTACTATTGATGATTTTTTTTGGACGATGATTGACCAGGATGGTACCTAACTGTTTATTATCGATGGTGTTTGTGTGTGGATTGTTGTCGTAGCTAGTCCTGAACCGTTGATCGGTGAGAGAAGTCTGCTTGGATTCACGCTCTGCTGGAGGTAAGGTTTCGTGGTTCGGCCCCAGGCCTGGGTTCGGTTGCCGGGCTACGTCGACTCGTTCTGGCTCACGGCTTTGCCTCCGTTGAGCACGGCCGAGGCACTCCGACTCTTGGTGGGTGTGCCGCTGCCGGAGCGGGAGAACTCTGTCAAGTCATGCAGGGATGGCTCTCTGTACATTGCCACTGTGGAGACACAAAAGAAGTGAGAATCAGACAAACGGACATGTTGTACTCATTAGACAAGCAACAATAGAAAACAAGAACTGTAATCTATAGTACACAGATAGCAATAAAGAGGGACTGCGCTCTGTTTTGATTAGAATAGGTCCAGTTGGGGCTGCGCCCTCTTAGTTGATGAGTCGACTTGTCGGTCGTCTTGGTCTTAGTCAACTAAGATTTCTTTAGTCAATTAGCCGTTTTTTTTATTCTTTTTCATACTGAATGACTTATTTCCAAGAATTAAATCAACTTATTGATCAGTCGATAAAATTGTATAAAGGTCTTTGCACACCAAATCTTTATTTTTCTGTATTTTACTGGGTTTTTTTAATCCGTCAAACGATAACAAATGTTACACTCAGAAACTTTACACACAGAGTCTGATGCGTTTTATTATTCTATTCGTTGTGAAAGTTTGCAATACGATACAAAACTGAATTAATTGCGTGGGTGAAATGGATATTGCTGGTCCAAAACGGGGCTAATAAATGAATGACATTAACAAAAAGCTATTGTTTAGCTGCCCAGAGCACAATCACTACTGGCTAATCTTTCGTACATCCTTTGTTTTGCAACCATCTCCGAGTCCAAGCTGTTCTGCAATCGCCCGCCACAATCTGTCTTTTTATTCCACATCTCTGTATTCTTTATTTCTTTGCTTTGTGCTGGGAGGTGGAATGAATGTTTATCATACCAATTTGGATGATGACGTTTGCACGGATGGTGGCTCTGAGTGTCAAACAACCCTATTTTGGCTTTTGACGGATGCAAAAAAACGCAGAAAATCAAACTTATTCCGAAAATCGAACGTATTCCAAAAATCTTAAATGATGGACCAAAATTTCGGAGCTGGTATTTAAACGTGATTGACACAAAATGTGCGACGATTTCGAATGAAAAATACCAACTTGGTGTGCAAAGGCCTTACGTGTTAGTCGACCAAGAATTTCTTTGGTGGAGGACAGCCCTAGTTCCTGTGATGGTATAACACAAGATCGTACTTCTAGTTCCCTGCAAACTGCTGAATCGAAAGATTACAGCAGACTAGGTTGGTACTGAAGTATAAAATCCTATATTCACAGCACGGCATTATAAATTCAGGAGTTGCTAGTGCTCTAGCTTTGCTGTGTGTGCAGCATCGGCCCAATATGCATCTCAGCAGCCGCTTTTCAGAAGAAATATCAGTAATCTGAGTCTTTGGTTTCAGGATGTTGTCAACATCCTTCTGCCTGGGATGCTATTTGATGTTCGTTCCTAAGGGAGTGTGTGGCTGAAACGGCAAACCCGGTCCTTCAAACACTTCACTTAGCCCAGCATTTTTTGTTACAGCAGCAATCCAGAGACCATCCTTATACACATCAATCAATGGCAGGGTTTCACTGGGAAACTGCTGATGATTGGTTCCAGTCTTGTTAGTGACAGTATTGCATGATTTATAATGGTGCGCTTCTGACCTCGGGATTACGGTATCACCTCTGCTATTCATATTTAAACATTAATCCCCAATAACAACCATCCATCTTGTCATTTGCCAGTGTTTCTGTGACAGACGCCACTTGAAAGACTACAGTACACCCTTTTTTTCTGATAAAGGCAGCTCTCTGTGTCTTGCATCAAGAGTTTCCGTTAGAATTGTAAGAGGATTTTCCTGTTTGGGTTTGAATGACGTGAGCTGCGACTTGTTTCATCCAGAGGAAGACAGAATGAGAGGCTGTGGGCTGAGACTCACAGACTGGAACCAGAGGAGTAGTGAGTAATGGCTGGAGAAGATGCCATTGCCAATGCAGAGACAGCTTTTTAATTGGTGCCCTGTAACACCACTGCCTCTAAATCTTTATGAGCTGCTGGAACAAATTCTCCTTTATTTCTCTCTCTCTCTCGTTCCATTGAAAAGCTCTTTCCAAACCACTTGCTACATCTGGAATTTAAATTATGTAGAAGATTTAGTAAATATTGTGCATTACTGGATAATTTAAAGTTTGTGCAAAAGAAGGAGAATTACTTAAATCTTTGGGTATCACAACAAACATAGTTATTTATATTTCTCATTTTGGACTTGCTGTTTGATCCAAACATACTTTATTTCTCCTTGTAGATAAAATACACAAAAGGCAGCTGAGGGCAGCGGTTTTTAGAATCTGTTAGATTTACTGTCTCACCAGACTATATCTATCCTTGTTATCCTCTTTTTCTCTTGCTCAGTATTTTCCGCTCAGCATAAAGCGAGGCAATCATTCTCTGGTTATTGCTCTTAAGTGTGTTTGAGACCCCCTAGATGGCCTGGTAAATGGAAGAGAAAAGCTGTTATAGTGATCTCAGAGGGCAGACATGGATTCTTAATCAGATGTTGACTGGAGGAGCTCCACCAATGACGTTAGAATGGGCAGCATCACATTTGCAAACTGAAGCAATGAAGAATTTAACTCCAAACTGGAATATTCCAGTTTTGCAATCACTGCTGGATTACTGAATGAAAATCCATATTATTAAATTATTATTATTATCAACAAAAACTGAAAATGTATAAGCTTTGTAAAAGTAGACTTCATGGCAGAGCTGTTCTTTAGATTATTGATTGTGCAGGTGTACCTAATAAAGTGGTCAGTATAGTATGTATAGTGCGTGTCAGTCATAATGCACAGTAACGTAAAGTGATATCAAGATCGTCTAAGTTTTACCCAAATCACCTCATCCATGATCATTTTATGATAAAATACTATATCTGGTACTTCATAAAACAAATAATACTGTATATTAAATGGCTTGACTGGGTTTACGACTTAATCATCTTTTCACCCAGTTAGTGTAGAGGCCAGTTATAACTTGACAGTGCCAGTGGGCCAGTGGGCGTGTTAATGTGCACACACACACCCACAAGACTGTAGTGAAACTATAAAAAGAGACATGTGTGACGGATCCAAACCGTGAAACTCGACAATCTAAAGAAACTGCCCTCTTTTCGTCACTGTTTGGGCTTTTTGCGCTGCAAGCCTTTTATTCCTTCTGTAGGGAAAAAAAGTGCTCTTCTTTTATCCCGCTGAAGTGAAAACAGACTCTCTCTGTTGACAGGTAAATCTGTGTCTTGTTGGAGATGAAAGGAAACTGTGGCCTTTTCAACAGAGAGAAACATTTCTCCCTCTCCCTCCCGTTTCCTCTGTCTCCACATTCGCCACACTACCACACACACAGCCTGGATGGGTGGGGTTCTCTGTGACTTTACTGTACGGAGAATAAAGTCCCTATTCAAAGCATTAAACCTGCATTATTCCTCCTACTTCTGGTCACAGACAATGGCTTAGCATCGTTTTTCAGTGTGTCTGCAGCGGAGTGTGACCAGCTATAGGATGCTAAGTCTACGCCAGCATCTCTCAGGAGAATGCTAAATGGCAGAGGGTCATGTAGAAAGCAGCTCATTTAGTAAAAGAATATCCTAATGAACTGGAAGTATAAATAAAATTGGGACGTTTAATTAGAGAAAAGCCAAAAGGTCTCAGGGAAGGTCTCTTAGTGTGAAAAAACAACCACTTTGCCAACTAGAAAGTGACATTGCTGAATAATTAAGAACCTTTCTCAATAGATTAAGTAGTTACAGCAACTTTATCTCTGATGCCAAGCAGTGCACTTAAGCTGCCAGTATACTCAGTTAGAGGTGCTTGACAGATGGTCGAATAGCTTCGTAAACCCCCTCCCCCTTACACCTGTCTTTTTTTCATTCTTGACACAACTGTTTCTGTCACTTTTCATGTGACCAACGAAGTGACGCACTATAAATACATTCCAGGAGAGACGGTCTGAAAATGTGTGCGCTGTTATCAAAGAGTATTGAAGCAAAGAGACGAAACTCCGCTGCCACCATTTTAGAAAATGCTTATTATATTTTATTGTTCAACACAGGCCATTTTGGTAGAATATGACAATAGACAAGAAATAATTTTGTTTTACTTTTGTATGGCTCTTTTTAGGTGGACCTTTTACTGGCGCCCGGCAGTCACTTTCAGTCCAAAATGGTGGAAGCGTAACTTTGCTGCTGGGCGCTGATGTTGCAGTGGAATGAACAATCGATTTTCACTTCTTGGCAAAATACGTTCTTTGCCGTTATTCCCATATTTAAACTACGTCACGCCTCCCCCATCTCTATGGCGGCCAGCTTTTCACTCTGCCTTTGAGTGAAGACATTTAGAACAACTAGACTTGTCAGCGTGGTCGGACTGGGCATTGTATGAACCAGTTCTGATTGAGCATAACCTGACCATAGACTGTATATAAGAGGAGACGTCACCCATTGGTTTGTGGACTGCTGTTTTGAAGCCTTGAGTTGAGCATTTTGGCCATCCCCATCTTGTTTTTTTGCAACCAGAAGTGACACAAGAGGACGGAGCAAGTACAACCGACCGCTGAATAAGAAATTTTTTGGGCAACCAAAAAGGTTATAATAACTTTCATGAAATGTGAAAGGTATAAAGTTGTAAGACGAAAATATGGACAACTCCCACGCCGTGGTAGCAACCTGTCAATCACAAGGTAGCCACACCCTAAAGCATACCCTGCTTTATGGTCTATTTGACTCTAAATGGGAACATCATTTACTAAATCAACATCATGCTGTATTGAAGAACACGATTGAGCGATTGAGACCATAAACTCATGTTTACAATGTCTACTGACGTAATAAATCAAGTAAGAAGTAGGCTCATTTTCTCAAAGACAATTGCAACCAGAGGAGTCGCCCCCTGCCGGCTATTAGAAAGAATGCAAGTTTAAGGCACAGGCTTCACTTTTCAGACCCGGAGTTGCCCACTGAACCTGACCCTTAATGGTATAACAGTAAAATGTGAAAAGGCTTACCTTTTAGAGGTTTGGGAAGGAAGTGGGCTGCTGGCTTGTTCTTCTTGACATGGTTCCCCTTCATGATTTCTCCTTCCTTGTTCAGACCAAGGTACCAGCCCCTGCCCGACTGCTGCTGCCGGTATATCATGGAGGAGTATGTCACATAATAGTTCTCGAACACCGACTCCTTGAATTTGCACTCTGGTGTAAAGTGTTCCTGGGGGAAAAAGGAGAAGGAGATACAATGTATAGCAGTTGTTTGATACTAATTCACAAGCTCTCAGGAGGCTCTGACATCCTGGTATGAACAGCAGCGGCTGAAATGCAATAGTTCATTACTTGAGAGTGCAACTTAATAACGGTACATTGCGCTGCAACTTCAACTCGCACTAGGGCAAGGAAAGAGGGAAGAAACTATCTCAAGGCTCAGGCCCTTGCTTTAAAATTGTTGTCTCTTGAGAATCTTTTAGAACTATTCATTCCATTTACTGTCGTGAATAATGTAGCACTTTATATCATAGATAACGTTGATATGACAGATACAGAGGAGCATTAATAAAACATGTTCTCATTTGGCCCCTAGCTGTTAATTATGTATAGGCAGAGGATTATCTTTCATAGTATTGTCTGCTTTATTGAAGATTTTGTTGGACACAATAGTTTAGTGTTGCCATTTGACTTATTATATTACATATTTAAGTACTAACTTAATTTCAAACTACAAAAAAAGGATTGAAATGCTTTCACAAAGTGGCTTTATTAACTTTATATGCAATCTATATGCTTCCTTATCTCTTTCCCTAATGAACTGGCTGTGGGGAGACTCCCCAGGGACATGCGATTTTGCTGTTCATCCCCTGGCCTCCATACTGTGCAAGACTTCACTCCCCGTTTGTTTGGTTTAGAATCCAGTGCCTATATGGGATTTGGCCATTAATGCTACAACAGTGTGGCTGAGGTTTATTTCCTCTGGGGCAAGGATTGCGTGTGTGTGTGCTTAGGTCTATGAGTGTGTGTGTTTGTCCAATTTGTAATGGTGCTTGGGCAGTGAGTCTAGAAAAAAGATTCTAATCAGTTAGAAGACAATTCCCCCTGAGAGAGATCGAGGGACAGTGTGTGCTAGTCAGCAGTGAATTGTTCTTGCACATGCTTTTAAATTTTCTTCTTAGAAGTTAGAGCATTTTGTCCGCAAAAACAAATACATACAATATATGCAAACGCCACCATAACACACAGTTACATAGGAAGGTGGAATAGCCAACAGCTCAAACTTGCAATGTGTATTACAGAGTGAGCTCTTATAGGGCGCTTTCACAAGCCATAGTCCGTTTGGCTAATCGTAATTCATACTTTTGGTTCGTTTTCTATTTAGTCTGGTTCGGTTTCACGGTGCAAAAATTATACAGGACTGCTGCAACTTCTATGCAGGCAATCGCAGACTTTTAGTTATTGCTGTCAAAGCTTTTTCACTTCGACTTGGCACTGTTCTACTCTGCGCACAAAATCCCTTCTCCTCCAGTTTATCTCAAATGACTTCATAAGCGTCACTATTTTATTATAGCATATTCTGTATGTTCTCTTTGGCCCGGATGTCAAGCAAACATCAGACTTCTGTAGAAGTCCAGGTCGGTCCTCTCCCATTCAAGTTAACCTGTCATTTACCTGTGTCCATCTCAACAAATGCCCGTGCAGGTCAAAACGAACCAAAACGGAGGCTGCGTTTTGGTTCGCTTGGAAACAGTTGTTTTGGTCCGCACCAGAGTACGATTACCGCATTCACAGCTGTCCAAACGAACCGCACCAGAGTAAGATTAAAAGCTAAATGTTGGCTGGTGAAAGCGCCCTTAGCAAGAGAAGGATAGATGCCTCTTTCAGACCAACACCCAGGATCAGTCCTATCCCGCTCCCAGTTTAAAAAAAAACCAACCATGACTTTGGTGGATGTCTGGTGAGAGTGATGACGTGTCCCCAGGGCCAAAGACCCACTGTGAGATCATGACAAACAACATGTCACTACCAGACAGGGAGTCATCTATAACAGCTCTCTCTTCTAACAGCGTCGGTCTTCATGCGCAACACTAACAGGACTGAATGAGGTTCATGTCTGGTGATGAGCTTTACTCTGCTATTGAAGCTTTTCTATACAATGCTGCTAAAACATACAAAAGCTTTGTAATGTAAAAGCAGTGAACAGTAATGAGTCGGAAAATGTTCACTTGTTGAACTTGTTAAAAGAGAAACCTAGTGTTAATACTACCATGTTGTATTGTGTGCATTCGAGACACAAAACCCAGACACACCTACAGTAACTGACAACCACACTCATTCGTCATCCCCTCTCGCTGATCTAGCCTCAACAGACCACACTGGACTAAAAACTCTGACAGAAACAAAGTTGAAGTCACAGGAAGCTTGTGACATATCACCTCACTGGGTTACATCCTGTTGGATCAGCCTTGGTTCTCAGTTAAGCTGCAACATCACAGGGGTACCTAACACTCCATTTGAATAAATGCTAAGCCACCAGGAGGTCTGCAGAACCAGCTGGGAGCTTACAGTGTTATGGTTCAGGAAGAAATTAGTCTTTTAAAACATAAAGACAAAAAAGCTGAGGGAATAGTCAACGTGCACTCTTTGTTTTTCATCTCAGTTTATGCAGACAGATGAAGGTTTATGTTCAGGGTTAAGGTAAGAATAATGTTAGTTTTTTTCTTTCTGAGCTTCCTACCATACACATACACTTACACACTTGAACATATCCAACCACTGTCCCACAGATGCCCCATACCAAACGGTACTAGTACAGCAGTAATCACTAGTACAGTGACAACAACATGGCCCCTAAATGGCTTCCCACAAAGTGTTCAAAGCCAAAACAATCTCACCCAGATGCTCCGTAAAAAGAGTCTATAAGAGTCAGATATCATTACTCAACGTGCATTTTAAATACTCAATATTCTGAAATGATAAAGCCTTCCAAACCTTGTGAATGTTTAGTAAAGATGTAAAACTCGTAGTAGTATTCATGTAGCATGAACAACAATGATCAGAGCCCATGAAGGCTGAGGTTGCTATCTGTTCGATTGAGGTCAAAACAGGAATGTAGGAATGAAACAAAAGCTGGACATAGCGTGTCCGTCTCTTATCGTCTTCATGACCACACATGTTAATCCATCACTTTACCATGATGTACAGCTCAGTTGTGGTACACGACGGAAAACCGGGGCAGTGTATATAGAAATGTGCCTCGAAATAATATTTCATGTCAAAGAATGCCATTTTGTGCCAGTTGGAAAAATATGCAACAGTAATGTATTTGATATATCACTGTATGCAGCATAATATATTTGATTCACCAACAGATTAAGTGAAAGCCTACACAGAACAGTGAACTATACTAATTTATTAAAAAAAAAGAGATCTGTAGTGACTAACAGTGTGAGGTTCTGAGCTGATGCCACGGAGATCAATATCTGTTTGAGGCCATTTCTGCTCTTAGTTTTGCCTTTGATCTCAGCCTCAGTCCATATGTTCAATGAATGAGTTAATGGATTGGTTGCTGCAATTGTTCCTCCTGTCCACACAGCCTTCCTAAACAGGTAAGTGTGTAAGTGATGGAGGACAGAATCCACAATCCTTAGTCTGTACAAAACACATTCTTAAAGCCAGGGTTAGTAATCTTGAGAAACTAGTAAGAGTACGCTAAAAACCCAGCTCAGTGTTGCTATCTCTTCTCCAATGATATTAGCAATACTAGCTCTGAAAGTCCCTAAATCTAGAGAGAAAGTCACCAAGTCGGCACCACTGACAGTCTGTCCATCCAGGCCTCTCTCCAAAGCCACTCATCCAAAATGATCACTGTGAACACAAACAACGAACATGGCTATTGCTAGTACTCACAGCTATCAAGCTGTAGCAGCTTCTGGAAGACTCCCTTGATGTGCAAGGAGTGCACGCATGTAGACAGGCAGGTAGCCTTATTTATATATATATATATATATTTATATATATATATATATATATATATAAATATATAAATATATATATAAATATATATATAAATATATATATATATATATTTATATATATATATATATATATATAAATATATATATATATATATATAGGACTTATTATAGTCCTGCGACAGCCACCGATAACAGATTTTTTTTGTCAGAGCATTTGATTTATTGATTGCTGTTCGGGATGTAATGAGAATTTCAACAAATGTTTTTCAAGAAGATAACCAACCTAGTTTTGAGTACAGCTAAAAGCTAATATATATATATGAGGCAGCAACAGTCTGAGTAAGCCAAATTAAGTGGCTATCTTCCAAAGTTATAATATTTTCTCTACAAAATTGGCATTAAATTTACATTGGAATCACTTAACAAAGTGGTTTCTTCTGTGGCCAGTATGGAAAGGAGGGAACAAATTGCAGAGACCAACAACTCTTTCAATATATACTGTATACGGGCATGCTAGTATTGTTTTAAGATGGACTTAAAACAAATGTGAACCTCTTCTTTTAACTGTGCATCTGTAACTTGTGTTATCTGGCATCTCATTTTCTATATTTATAGCTACAGTGTGATTTTGTTTGTGTGACAATGTCACGTGTGTGTGTGATGTTTCTGCTTTGGCTTCAGATCAGTTCCAAGAATCTTGTACATGCAAAGGAACTAACATGAGCTTGTTAGTATGTCATATACAGTGTTATTGTTGTAACCATTTTTGTTTGCAACCACTATTTTTCTAGTTTAGTAAACTCCATGTATATTCGATTTTTAAAGATATTTATTTTAAATAAGAATACTTTTAATATATTAAATATAGGTATAGGACTTATTTAAGGGGTTCTGCAAATCCTTACGCCAAATATAACCACTGAATAATTTAACTACTGAAAGATTTCTGCTGTTTAGATCTTGAATTGGATGCAAGAGTGGTAAAAGATTTGCAACATCTTGCTGCACATATATAAAGGAACTAAGCTTCAGAGCAGATCACCGTGGCCTGTGAGTTCTTGAGTGGTAAGCTACAGCAGTATGCGTCAAGTAGACTGCTAATTTAAGGCCTTTACACACTAGGTGCTTTTTTTTCGTACGATTAATTCACACGTCAGTATATTTTTTCGAACTGTTGCGAAAATCAAAGTAATTTTTTTTAGGAACGAGGTAGATTTTTCTGAGCTTTTGTACGTACTGTACTGGACGGTTGATTTCTACCACCGTACACTATAGTGTACAACAACACGGAGACTCCATAGTCCGAACCAAGACGGCAAACTTAATTACTCCTTTCAAATTTCACAAAGGCAGCGCAGACCAGATCCACTCCTTCAGTTCTTACCTTTCACAATTAAATCCGTAGACATATTCACCGCGTAACTGTTAACCAGAGGCAAATTCACTCAGAGCATTACGCTAAAAGGAAACTAGAATAGCTTACATCAGTTGAGGCTATACAACATTTACCTCAGACAGATGCTGCTCTGGGTCAATAGGATCCCCGTAGTTGGTCCTCTGCTTGCGCAAATCTTTTATCGATAAAGTGCAAATATTTCTTTATTTGTTTTATTATTATTATCATTTATACAAACGCTACAATATATATGTGCAAACATAATGAACACAAAGACTGCAAAGTGTAAGCGGGAACAAGTAGCGTAAGTGTTTTCATGGTGCTTTGCTTTATTTCTTTGAACACAGTGTGTTAGGTCGAGGCTTTTGTCTAGATTGTTAAATGCATTTTAGATTCTCTCTCTCCTTTCATCTCTAATTATTAATTTGGATATTTTCTTAATCCTTCTCGCACATTGTTAATTTTTTGACTGTTCTCCTCCCTCAGTACCTCAACGACTTCTTTCTTTCTTGCTCTCTGACTGTGATTAGCAGCAGCAGTCTTAGAGAGGCTGGGCAGCATCCATCTCCGTTATGCACGGGCAGCGAGTGAGAGCCAAACAACGGGCTGCTCAGCTCGCGAGCCAGCAGTTCTGTTCTACCTCTAATAATGAGCTTATGTGGATTTGGCTGATTCCACTCGCCCTGGAGAAGAATAAGAGTCTATTGATAAACAGACGCATACAGATACAGGCAGATTTAGAGCCAAGATGGAGGAGAGGCTGCTGGCCGTGCTGCTGTGTTGGAGTGGCTCTATGGACAACAGGCTCTCTCAGACTGACACAAGGAGGGGCCAAATGGCAGGGGATCCCCATTTCTATTCTAACGGGGCTGTGATAGACAGAAACATTCAGATTCTTTTGAATGGGCTCCAGTATAGCGTCTCCTTCAGTCAATAGCATATCTATTGTTCAGTGAAACCAATCTCCCGGTGAAAAAATTTCACATCACTTTAATCATGACTCCAGTGCCAGATGGAGCGAGGGGAAATCACTTTAGAAAAAGCAGGACACTATCTGCATAGAAATAGTCGTGTCATCCCTCAACCACTCCCCCCCCCCCCCCCCCTCACATCTCTATGGTGGTTTGACTAAATGGACTTTTAATGATCCCATTACACTACATGGGCTTTTCCCTGAAATATGCAACTATGACAAGTCCTGGTCCAAATGATGCACAGCTGGCAACCTCGCTTACATAATGTCCAGGGAAGCGTTTTTGTAAAAAAAGAAAAGAAAAACACTGCATTGTTTGGGAGTACATTATGCTGTTAGGAGCTGTGCCCGTTTCATATAGAACCAATTTTGCTGAAGGAAAATGAGATGAAAGGCTCTGGTGCGTTTGATACAATAAAGACTTCGATGCCTGTTGTATAAGGGTGTCAGCTGTTCCTTACTCTCGCCCGTTTCTCTAGCTGTGAGAAAATGTGTTTAATAGTTGTGTTGCTGGGAGCTCTGCGACGCATTTCTCCACGTTTTATAGGAGTGGAATAGGAAAAATTCCATCCCTATTCATTCCTCTTTTCTATAGTGTCTGTGTGGGTGATGAGCAGTGATTTCATTTAACTTTATAGACCTTTCACTTTTAACCCATGCTGTTGGCTCTGTCTGATAGGTAGGAGAAAGAAAATGAACAAGAGGACAGAGGGTTGAAAGCTTCAGGGTTTTCTTTTCATGTTCAATACCAGATTCATTTTTCTTTAACCTAATACAGTGACGTGTAGTTTAACCTCCCCCTGCCCATTATTTACATATTCATTTTAAGGTTTGTTAGTATTTGTGTGCAGGGTGCCTTACATACATGTGTAACCACCCTGATGCTGGGCCAGTAATTCTATAACTTTCGTTTTTATCAAAATGACAGCTAGGGATGTCACGATACCATAAATTTTGTAGTTGATACCAATACCAGTGAAATTCCAATTTCATACCAAGGTAAAAAGCGAAAGTAAAACAATACATCCCATGTACTTCAATATTAGGGATGAACTGATACCGGATCAGCTATCGGGCTGATGCTGACTCAAATAGCTGAATCGGCTATCGGTGACAATGGGGCCGATCAATAAAATTCAATTCTATGTTTATACAGTATACCATATAAGTTATATACTGGAATTTTAATTCCTGTTTAAGACATGATCAATTTGTTGATGCCTTATAAAGGTTTACATTTAAAATTGTATTTTCTGCTAATTTTTCCAGATTTTCTACCCAGATGTTGGTGTACCATTTATTATTTTAATAATAAATATAATTTCAGTAAATTCATATCTAATGTATTTATTTGTTACATTTTGTTTCACAAAGTTAAGAAAGCAATGTTTAAGTCAAGCCTGATGTTTCCTGACACATAAAAGAATGATACCAGTCACTTCCACACAGTGAGGCATACAGCTTATTAATTAAACTCTGGTATTGGATCGGTACTCGGTATCAGTCAATGCCCAGGTATCGCTATCGGTATCGGGACTGAAAAAGTCGGATTGGCATGTACTTGGTACCGAGGTATCGCTCCTTGTGGCATCCCTAATGACAACTACTGTATAATCACCCTAACAGGACATCAGGATATAGCTTTTTATTTTTTAATCTTATTATTTTATGCTTTTTTCTTTGTTGGAAGCACGAAAGGTTTGCCGAAGAAATCCTCCCATCCTTTTTGCTCCATCATCCCTCCTCTCTTCTGAAAGTGTCTGTAGTTTCAGGCATGCAAATCTCATTTCAGTGCAGTGTAGTTCATTTCAAACCTTAACATACAATTGCAAACATGCCTGTACATTTGTATTTGTTCTTGCATACAGACATTTCTTATAAAGTGAATTTTATCTCATGGGCAAAGGGCAGAGAACGGTCTTATATTACAGCGAGAGGGAGTTGTTGCCTGAGCTCTTTATAATCCAGTAACTGCATAGGAAGGAGACATTTAAAGGCTGATGCAAGTGTTGAGTGTAACATACTGAAAGATGTTTCTCGGCCCATTTTTAATATCCATGAATGTAAAACAAACGGACAAACGGGCACAGGCACACACAATGCCCATCTGGGAAACCTCTCGTACTCTATCATACAATAACACAATTGCAGCAGTGGTAACTGTGAAATGAATATTGCATTAGCATGAGAGTCATGTCAAGAAAACACAATCTCTTATGATGTACTCTCAAACAGCGTTCTGGTTGTCTTTAGGGGAGTAATTACTACCCGATAGTGTTTTCCTGATCCAATCAGCAGGAGGAGAAATACTAGCATAATGGATCTGATCTCCTCTGTAAACGTATTGGCTGGAGTTTTCACAAGACGAGCCAAATCAATGCTGCACACTGCCCCGTGTGTACTCAGCTGCCATATCGAAACTAAGATGACACCAATTATGCCAATGCAATCAGCGCTGCTCTAGTTTCTTTGCAGACACATCAATGCATGTGACACTCACCAAAGCTAATGCTATGGCCGGGCACTGAAGACAAATCTTTCTAAATCCGGCTTTTCAATGCCCCAGTCTTTTCAGTAGAGTGGAAGTGGATTGAAAGGCACCTTTTATTCTTTAGCTAAAGATAAAGTACACTCATAGTGTTCATTTGTTTGGGAATAAATTGAAGAGCTTTAAGCTGGTGGAAAAGACCCGCGCAAATACCAAACACAAATAGACACACCCACACAGGGTACACTTTGGAGCCAGCAGCACATACACATAACACACACAACACAAAGTAGTTAATGACACAGCTCAATGGAGGGGAACCTTAGAGCAGTGGTTATTTACCAAAGGCATTGTGCTTGCTAAATGGTTGAAAAGGCATGTGTGTGAGCCAACTCCATATCTAACAAGGGTGTACAAATACATAATGTACAAGCACGATATACAGACTTTTTGTTATTTTTCTGTTTCTATTTTTATGCATGTTTATCCGCATACATATTAGTAATTTTACTTTTTGACTCACCGGCCAAGGGGACTGGTAGATGAAAAAAAATCCACCGGTCAAGCATATTTTTTACTGGCCAAAATAATCATTTGTGTCACATATACATTTGTTTCAGTACATTTCATTGAGATAATAAGGTATTATGTTGAACACAAATTTAAAGACGCTTTGTTTTATTTGTGCTTCGTCCTCCTTTTCATCTGTGCGTTTTCATTTTAAAGATTGACTTACTCCTTGTAAATAACGGTGAGAGCGCTCAAGACGGTCAGTTTTGCGGCACTGTTTAGACGCATGTAAAAACAGTGTGTGTGTGCGGGTGTCAAACTTCTACACAGACCGCAGAGGACAGAAGCAGCATGCTGTTAAATGACACCAAATCGCGGTAGAGACTCAGCATAGTTTTTTATTATGGAAAAAATGTACTTGATGACTTGAGTGAGTGTAGATGTAATGCTGGTGTCACATTCATCTAGCAACCTCTTTTTTATTTTTACCTCCTCATCATCATCATCATTCTTTTGTCTTCTCCTGTACATTATCCAGATGACCTTACTTTTCATTTTAGACATTTAGCTTGCACACAATGCATAACCAGAGTGTGTTTATAAATGAGTGAGAATGTGATGGGTTTAAAGTAGGGCTGTTAAAGTTATCGTGATAACAACTCGCTAACGTAAATTTGTTTTAACGCCACTACTTTCTTTAACACATTAACGCAACTTGCAATTTTTAGGTTGTAGCGGGCTCAGTTTTAAAGCTAGAGTGAAGATACTGGTATCATATGAAAACCTAAGGAATCTATTGGTACCAACCATACTAGCTTGTCGCGAAGGAGGTTAAATAACGCTCCAAACTTGCGCTAAATTTTGGCGGGGGAAAACTGTCATGGCCATTTTCAAAGGGGTCCCTTGACCTCTGACCTCAAGATATGTGAATGAAAATGGGTGATTTGAGTATATTTTTTATGTTAAATGCAGTAGTAGTAGGGTTTCTGGACAATATTTGTCATCGTTTTGTGTTAATTGATTTCCAATAATAAATAAATACATTTGTATAAAGCAAGCAAATTTGCATACTCCAGTGTTGATACGAATATTAAATACTTCACAAATCTCCCTTTACGGTAAATTTTGAACAGATAAAAAATATTTTATATATATATATATATATATATATATATTAATTTGCGATTAATTGTGATTAACTCTGGACAGTCATGTGATTTAAATATTTCAATCGATTGACAACCCTAGTTTAAAGTCTTGCAGTCTATGCAGGAACTCTTTCACAGGATGCCATTGCAGGGATTTAACTGGCCTGTCGATTTAGGAAAAAAAGCGCCTGTAAACCTCAATGCTAACTTGATAAATATCTCCACCCCAAGAGACCTGAACCTTCCATTTTACACACACTCGCAGAGAGCAGTCTAGACGAGATTCGACTGGAGCCTCAGTGACTCACACTAATTCAAATATGACCCACCAGGAAATTAATAACACCACTTCAAAGGCACCTCGTGAGATATGTGGACACCACTTAGCCCAGGATCTAAAAATATACCCACACATCTAAAATCATATCAAGAAAGCTCAAAGACTTTTTTTTTTTTTTTTTTCTCTGATTCAGTAGAAATATTCACTGCATTGCTACAGATAGTGAAAGGGTATCGGGTTGTATGTTTTAGCAATTTATTTTAGATTAGGTCGACAACAGTTTATACTTGTGTATAATAGAGGGCACCTTTGCAGTTCTGATGCAAAACTTGCTCCACTACTTTTGCAGAAGTAGAAGGGCAAACGGTACTAGACAGGATAGTAAAGAAAAATACATATTAATTGGTTCTTCCTCTCCCACACATTGACGCTGATGGATGAATATATTTTCACTCGTGCATTCTGCCTCACCCACACATGTGCACTCTTTTCTCACTCCTCGTTTCTCTCACTCTCTCTCTCTCTTTCTCTTATACACACAGAACACACAGTTATGTACAAACAGATGCACATATACCAGATGCACATGTGAGACAACTCAGTAGACGCTCAAATTAATCAGCTATAAAAGGAAATGGATAACATCGGGTTAACCGTAACGTACATATACATTTATAATTTAGTTTGCATTAGAATGATAGTCAAAAATGTAAATGGACCATACAAATCATATGAATCCTGTTTATTCTACTGCAAATATTCACTCACATTTCCATTCATGCATGCACAGCACTTATGCACACATGTAGAATAATGGGAAGCTTCCAGATCCCAGCAGCAGCAGCAGCAGCAGCACTTCATCCCCCCAACCCCCTCCAAACTACGTCATCTGTTGTCTCTCCACTGGTGATTGGGAATCTCCCTCTGATGCTGACCTGCTATTGGGTGGTTTAATGTGTGGCTTCAAGGCAGCACTTCACCATTGCAGCAATCCCCAGCAAGACAAGCACTATTAGGCAGCCAGCTACACATTGAATTCAATTCCCTCTCTAATTTAGCTGAAACTGAAAGCTCCACAACCCATCCCCCCCAACTGCTTTCTTCCAATTTAACACATCTACAGGATGTATTGTATTTCATATGAGGACTGGTATTTAAAACAGCATAGATGATATACTGTTTGTATGTAGCCAGCAGTATTTCTTTTTAGACTACAGCTTTTATGCTCTTCTCCATTTGGTGAAGATTTAACATATTTGTACACCACCAAAAAAAAATTGAATAAAATGCAAATTCAGTGCTTGCAAGAAAGGTTTAGTATTATTTAGATTTATTGATTGTGGTACGAATTCAGATTCTGCTTACTGATATTAGTTCTTTTTGAATCCATCCAATTTTTGTGTAGTCCAATATAAGAAACCACAATGTTTTATAGGTAAAATCGACCTTTATTTTTAACAGATAAAAAATGCATGTATCTTAAATGGGTAAGTAGCAATGAAGTGAAGTTTATCTACACTGTACTATTGTAGCATCTTTCTGGAGCAGCTGTCAGAAGTGCTTTGAAATTAAATATCAACACAAAAAAACAAAAATGAGACACAATTTAAGAAAGTAAAAACTAAACAAGGGGTAGTATGTTGAAGTGAGTTTCAAAGTTTAGAAGCCACAGCCTCAAATGAATAGACTCTTTCAGTTTAAGCCAGGGGCAAGGTAGCTCAGAGACCATCTAGTGATTTAGTGCTGTAATAGCTCACTGATGTAGGTGTGTGACCGATAGAAAGCTCTAAATGTGATCACATGGTCCTTGAACTGGATTCTGAATTTGATTAGGGCACAGTTTAAAGAAATGAAGATAGGTGTCAGATAGGGGTGGGAATCAACAGAGGCCCCACGATACAATATTATCACAATACCATCTTATTGCGATTTTAAATATGAAATATGCTGAGTATTGTGATAAAATGTATTGTGATTTATTGCCTTTTTTCAACTGTGAATTGTGCAGTTTGTCAACGTCTGTTTTATCTAATAAGATACAGTTTTCACTCTGTTCATCTCAGAGGTTTCAATCACATATCTTGAGGTGAGAGGTCAAGGGACCCCTTTTGAAAATGGTTTTACCAGCTTTTCCTTGCCAAAATTTAGCGTAACTTTGGAGTGTTTTTTAGCGTTCTTCCGGACAAGCTAACATGACGTGATTGGTACCAGTTGATTCCTTAGATTCTAGTTTCATGTGATACCAGTATCTTCACTCTAGCTTTAAGACTGAGCCTGCTACAACCTCAGAATAGCGGCTGCTACCGGCGGGCCCGTAATTAAGAGGTTAATAGTTTATATAGCAAAAGATTGATACTTGACATCCGTATTATCTATGCAATATTGCAGTTATTTTTTTCCCCTACCCCTAGTGCTTTCTGGAACGATGTCAGAAAGTGCTTCAAAATTAAAGATCAACACAAAAAACATAAAAAAGAGACACAATATAAGAAAGTAAAAACTAAACAAAGGCAATCCAAAGTGAAGTGGTAGTAGTGAGTTTTAAAGTGTAGAAGCCACAACCTCAAATGACTCATTTAGTTTTAAGCCTGGAGCAAGGTAACACACACAAACTTGAAGCTCAGAAACTAGTGTCATAGTGCTGTAATAGCTCACTAATGTAGGTGTGTGACCAATAGAAAACTCTAAATGTGATCACATGGTCCTTGAACTGGATTCTGATTTTGAGTACACAGTTTAAAGAAATCAAGATATATGTCACATTAGATTTTAGAAGACATGGACAAAAGCTTTGTGGTGGTATGCTCGATCACTAAATGTGTGAATATTCTCCATCTCATCTTGAGATACAATGGGCCTAATTTGAGGTTGAAAGGGATGTACAGTATAATTGGATGTCATCTGCATAGCATTGATAAATTATACCTTTAAAACTACTTATTCTTTATTTAGTGGAAAGCAAAGACAAACAAAAAAGGATCCAGGACAGAACCTTGGGGCACACCACAGAGCAAACTGAAACTCAACATTAGTATTATGCTAATCTAAGGTAGTTGTAAGCTGCTTGGCTTCCACTTTTTGCCTAAAACATTAGCAATAAAAGACAGTTTATAAATTGACCAATACTTATACTGCTGCTTCTCTCTGTTTTAGAGCCTTGCCAGCGTGATTCATCTTTATTAAATTAATCCTTTACAACTTGCCGCATAGGCTTAATTACTGACAGCCAAGCTCATATCATTAAAGTCACTACCTGGGAGCTGTGGACTGCTGGGGAGCCATGTTAAATACAGTGTGTATGTGTGTGTGTGTGGGAAGAGGTTGAAGGACTATGTTTAATTTCAATTATTCCTATATATTCCCCTCAGGCATACTTAGCTGGGGCAACCCCCATGGATATGTTGTCAAACAATTGCCAGCACTCATTAAAATGTAATTATGGCAGAACATTTTTCAAAAGGCTACAGTGATTTGGTTGTCACTCTTTCGGTCTTGGAAATACTACACTGAATTAGATTTTTTTTCCTAAAAATAAATGTTAATTAGATGTTTATAAAAATATTCAAATAGATTTGTAAAGAACAGCAGCTCCATTGGTTGTACTGACTATTGAATGCTGAATGACAGACAGCAGACAGCACAGTTTTCAAGGTTTGTTCGGGTTACATAACTGTGTTCAAATTATCAAATAAAACCTGCCAGTGTTCTACTGTTGTAATTGCAAAACTGTTGGACTACAAATTAAAAAACTTTAAATTCAGTACTGGATATGCACATTATAAGTGCAATTATTAATGTAATGCTATTCATCCGTGACACGAATAGTGCATATTTCATCCCTCCAATAAGAGGTCAAAGCATAGCAAGAACAATTGCACAGTAGCCTACTCTCAAAGCTACTATAGGGATTCAGTTAGAGGTCTCCAACTCAGCCAACGCCAGATAGGACCAGAGGGTATCAACTTTTTGCGGGGATCTGTGGCAAACAAAAATGTTTTCTAAGGTCTTTGGAATATGATGTGTAGACCAGGACATCGCTGGACAATATTCAATTTAAAATAATATTTTGACATTTTGCCTTTTAACAAATAGTGCGCCTCCTACGATTTGAAAATTGAAGAAGGCCATATTGCGATCAAATTTGTATTAATTGCGGTGCCCTAGCATTGACATAGTCACTCTGGGTTTGGTTTTATTTAAATATAAATACTCTATTATTATTATTAGGGCTGCCCCCTCTTAGTCAACTAATTGGTTGTTTTGGTCTTAATTGTCAAAGATTTCTTTAGTTGTTTTTCATTCTGAATGACTTACTTCCAAGAAACTTAAGAACATCTCGTGTGTGACTCTTTGTGGAAACGCTCAGTTTCACAGATCTGTCGATTAAATCAAGTAATGGATTAGTCGACAAAATCATCAATTCAAAAACCATGGGACATTAATCAATCCTATACAAACACTGTTTAAATATTTTGCTTATAGTAATCAAGTAGTCCACCTACAGTGTTCATTCAGGGTCTTTTCATACATGAAAACATACGGAAAACCATTTTAAAACTATGTTAGACTAACATTAGTTGAATTTCTGTTTTGTTTTTTTACTTTACTCCCTTGATAATTTGCCTTGCGGACCGTCTGCGTTCCGGATGGATACGTGAGGCTGATGCTGCTGATGCTTTCTGGTTTCATTCTCCTATTTAGTATGTGTTGAACCTTTTGGGATCATTGTCTTTGCTGAGTTCTAATGTTCAGCTGTGTGTTTGTTATTTAAGGTATTAGTCCTTTCAGCAGTATTCTTGTTGTTTCTTGGATTCCTTTAAAGCTCCCTCAAAGAGCAGCAGAGTCTCTTTCACTAAACTGTATAACCATCTGCAATTCCTTGACGTAAGTGTCTCTGACTGAGCTAATGCTTGGTGAGAGCTATCACATTAGCCCTGTTTCTTAATGCATTTGTTTGTGTGTATGTGAAGAGTGCGAGAAAAGAGCCAGAAGGCCTGTTTTCCTTCTTCCTTCATCACATTACTGTCTAACTATTTAACAGATTACTTGTCAGCAGCAGCTGCAGAATAAAAAGCTACACGATCATTAGGTTTTCTTAGCCGTTTCTAAGCTTGTTTCCATCAATCACCATTGTGCCCGCCCACTGAGACCTTTACCATAGGAACAATCTTTACTAATTTGACTAGGAGGATTGTCTGTTGGCGGCGGATGTGTGTGTGTCTGCACGCCCTCTGGCTGCACATCCAACCAGCCTGTCAGTCTTCTCAGTGACGCCTGCCACACAATGCGATGGTGACATTTGGGAGGAAGACGAACAGGAACATGAATTATTCATAACCTTGCACATTTAATCAAAGATGAGGAGCCAGCTGCCGCGATCGGATATGTCACTGCTCCACCCACCTGCTTACACTATCCTTGAACTTTTTATGAACACTGAATTATATCAGAACATGATGCTGCTCTTTCATTAGACTTAGGATGATGTTGTGTCTGAGTGGGCACGGTGAGAGTGAGTTACCCTTTCCCCACAGAATATGAATAAAAGAAAAAACAATTCTGCTAAAATATAAACACTTAAAGCCAAATCCCCGCTATTCCTTGATCTATCTTTTCTATCTCATGTTTGTTGTTGTGTTCCTTACTTAGACTGTATATAAGAAATTGTTGTCACTGTGGCATCACCAATTGGTTTGTGGACTGCCGTTTTGAAGCCTTGAGTTCGGCATTTTGGCCATCGCTATCTTGGATTTTGGCTGTTGCAATCTTGGTCATTTGCAACCACATTTGACATGAGGGGGTGGAGTTAAGTACAACCGAAAGCTGAATGAGACATTTTTAGGTGGCTAAATTGTTACAATTAACTTTGATGAACTGAAACCCACTGTGAAAGGGTTAAAGCTCTAAGACGAAAACACAGACAACTCCCAGACTGGAAAACGTCATGGTAGCGACCTGTCAATCACAAGGTAGCCCCGCCCTAAAGCATACCCTGCTTTATGGTCTATTTGACTGTAAATGGGACCATAATTTACTAAATGAACATCATGCTGTATTGAAGAAGACTTGAAACTAGCGATTGAGACCATAAACTCGTGTTTACAATGTTTACTGAGGTAATAAATCAAGTGAGAAGTAGGCTCATTTTCTCATAGACTTCTATACAATCTGACTTCTTTTTGCAACCAGAGGAGTCGCCCCCTGCTGGGTATTAGAAAGAATGCAAGTTTAAGGCACTTCCGCATTTGCTTCACTTTTCAGAATCACTGGTTTCTTCCAAACGCTTATGTCACTATAGTACCTCAGATTTCTGGTATTGTCTCTGCATACAGCTGGACTGGAAGGTCAGCCACTAGGATAGAGGCCAGGACCCCGTCTGATACACACATACATTCATACAAACACTCACACGTACATTAAGTGACACACTTACCGATGTGTACAGGTAGCCGTCACTGTTCATAGCCAGATAGAGTTTGGTCTGCACCCCCTGGATGGCCACCACTCGCAGCCCCACTGGAATAAGGTTGAACATGGCTGGAAAGAGACGAACAACAGAAACAAATGATTAACAAAGTGTGTACTTTCATCTCCATTACACTTTATTACATTTCAAAGAAAATAATTGAATGAATAACTATTATGCAGCTACCATAAATTGTCATGATTCTGTTAGATACTTGAGATACATAGCACTTCGTACCAGTACTTGAGTCATTTGGTGAGAAACGGAGTCAAACTTGACAGAGGCAAAATTAACACTGTCGTTGACATTTCCGTTTTCATATCACAAGCCAGAAAGTGGACAAAATGCTACTGAGAGAAATCCAAATTTTAGAGCAAGCCTAAAGCGCGAGTTGTCAAAACCAAACCACAAATAGAGGTACGACATAAGCTCAGGGACTCAGCCGCTCTCTCCCAAGGGTGTCTCAAAAAGCAAATGAACCAAATTAGAAACAAGAGACAGAGACATTGTTGAAATGACAAAGCAGCTCACAATTTAGTGTATTCACACACAGGAGCTGAAAATATAGGCCGTGTAAAGTAATTACAATATATAAAGCAAACTGTGGCCAAATGTACATCTATGATATGATGCTGCCAGCTGTTTTCTGACGATGCTGCTCTCTCCATCAAAGCATTTACCAGCAGTCGCTAGGGGCCAGTTGCGATGCGGCATTACATATGAGTGTGGAAAAAGAGAGCGAAAACACCTGCACACCTCTGTACGTAGGCTTCATGCTCAAACACACACACACACACATATAGACCTGTTTGTGACCAGCGGGCTGAACTCGAGTTGTGCGGCTGAGAGAGCCGGCGGCAGCCCAGCTGGTCAATGAGCTGCACCTCCACCTAATTAATGTCGGCCTGTGTGGTATACGAGTGTGTCTGCGTGTGTTTCATAAAATGCTGGCAGGGAACCCATGGGCTGAAGAGAGGGAAGCACATGTACATCCACCTGAAAGTCTGCAGTCGTGCTTCTATCCAAAAAAGGAAACCTCTCGCCTTTTGTTCTGCCTATTGTTGGACATACTGCCAGACACTGATGCCACCATCCACACTGTTGGATTTTAGTTTTACCCTTTTGATAATATCAAATACAGTAAATAATAGGGATGCACCGATTTATCGGCCGAACATCGGTATCCAATAGGCTTGTCGCAGTAGTCTGTCTTACCGGTGTTACACGGTGGTCGGGCACACACCGATTACATTACGTACCCAGCGTCGTTTTTCTTTTTTTACAGAACTAAAACCCATTTGGTTCATTTTGGCGTATCAGTGCCATGTTATCAATGGATAGTCGGACGCTATAAACTGAAAGTGAATGCATCTGCTCTGTAAGGAGTCTCAGCACAGAGTAGCAGGAGTCATATTTCACACACACGGGACGGGAGAGACGGCAGAGGATTTGGTGTCGAAGCGAAAAGCAAACGTGCCTATTTGTCAATATTTCAGATTTAAACCCAATACTATAAGGGAACCATAATGTAAATAAGGCAATCGTCGCAAGGACGATGGAGCGGTTACAGTCGGTGTGCGCGGTGCAGCAGCGCCAGGTGGAAACCTGCGGCCCCGCAGCGAAAGCTCTACCGGAGAGGCCAGACACACCGCCATCCGACGGTAAAGATCAAAGTAAGCGCGCAGCACATATTGACCGTCTTCTTTTCTTGTAAAATGTCTGGTGTTAGTGTTGTCACAAATTTATTAACCAGTGGGAAACTTTCCTCGGTAATAATTCCATCGGTAAATAAGATGACATTCGTCAATGGCATTGGCCAATGTTTTTATCTGTTGTGTCGCATCAATTTTGCGATTTGCAATTTTAGTTATTACATTTTCTAAAAAAGATTATTTTTCATATGAAAGAAGGTTATATTAAATGTTGTTTCACAAATGTGTATAATTGAATTTGTGCTCAAAGACAGTGTAATGAAATGCTGAATGACTTTAAAACAGCTCAGTTATTTTTTTTTATAATAAAGATGTCTTTGTTTCCCTGGCACAAAAGGGAAACAAATCATTGGTATCGGAATTGGCTATCGGCCAAATTGTTATTTTTAATCATCGGTATCGGCCCATTATAATGTCACATTATAATAGGGACTTCCCAGGGAGTTCCCAGTTCCCAGATGTAAGAGGAGAAATTAAACTTCATTCTTACATCAGTTAAGCTGTGAGTCAGAATGTGACGTGTCCTTACTATAGGTCCTCTTGTCGACCACTTAGTAGATCCCTATCTGCAGACTCCTGTGAGCGAAGTGCACTATAGAGGCTTTTTGATGGGCTATTTCATCTGCCCTTATCGCTTTAACACTGCAGACCTCCTTCTCTCTTTGCTTTCATTGTAAACAACAGCCACGGGAATGCATAATATATTTGCTTGGTAGAGTAAACAGGCATTGCCAGCTTTTCCCTGGTTCAGTGGAAAGATGTTTACGTCCCAGAACCACTCGCTTTGTGGTTCTGTCTTTCTCTCTGCCTCCCCCCTCTCTATCTCTCTGTCTCTTTATCGTTTTAAGTTTCTTCAAATGCCATGTTCTCACCATACACTCCTGTCTGTTCAGATGTCCCCAGTGACACGTTTGAAATGATTTAACGGTCAGAGTATATCAACAATAACAACAAAAGAATGTCAGGCTCTTGGACAGATAAAGATCCCCTGAGTCTATTTTCCAGCACTTTGAGAATGATGGATATATTGGACAGTGCCTCGGCTGATCAGAAGCAATATTTCCAAAACGGCGGGCACAAACATACATTATAATGCTTTAGTCTAGCCTGTGATATAATACTCAACAGAGTATACAGGAGTTGTCTTGTTGCTTTTATGTATTATATAATCAGAAATCCTGTCCATTTCCCCCTGAACCTGACTTCTACTTACTGATACTGATGTTGTTTTCTGCATGTTGGAGGGTGAGGCTGCATGATTATGGCCAAAATGATAGTCATGATTATTTTGATCAATATTGAGATCACGATTATTTACCACGTTTATTCAAAGATTTTAGGGACAAAATATTTTATTGCAATTTCACATTTAAATAAATAGAGCGCTGCTTTCACTTCCTTTTTGTGCTGCATTCCAACCATCAAAAACTCCTAATGTCTTCTGTAGTGGTTATTTGCATAAAAACACACAATTCAAATGATTAGGAAATAAAATTATTGTATTTTAATTTAAATATTTGCTTTCTAATTATATATTATAAGCTGCTTAGAGGTAGTGTTAGGAAGTTAATCAGGTCATAATTCCCTCTTTTATATCTATTTTAATTTACTGAGACACATCTCCTTCAAACAACTGCATTTATTCAAGTTTCTCGCCAAAAACTACATTTTACAAGATTACATTTTAACGCATCATGATGGCGTTATAATTTACCATCGCCCAATAGTCATTTTTACTGAGCAGAGCTTGAACGTATCATAATGTGCTCCATGCTGGTCACTGTGATTACTCTGAGCAGCATCATGAGAATAAATTACAATATAATAAGTGTCTGATTAAGTTAGTCGTTCCAGGTGTTTTAAGGTTGTTGCTCCACGGCTTATTTTTGACCTGCAGTTCTGACAAATTGCAGCTTTATGTCTTCTTCACTCACACTGAAGAACTTCCAACTTCTTTTTTTGTTTTAAACGTCAATATTGCAGTCGATTGTGTTCATTTAATCGTGGGAAGCCTAAAGCGTGATCGCAATTGATATTCTGTTAATTATGCAGCCCTAGTGGAGGGTCCTCCATGCATCTTAGATTCTCAATTATATTCTCAGGTACAGTTTGGTTGAGTTACTTTGTTAGTGTACATAGTTAATGACAGTCCTATAATGGTACAGCAATGAAATGATGGCTAGGGAAAGATGCACTGCTCTCTATGACAGATCTATTTTTTTTTTTTCTTGGGGTGATGCCTGCTTTGGCAGCTATGCACAGCAGATGCTGACAGTAAAATGTGTATCTCTAACAGATAGAACCTACTGTACTATTTACAACCTCGATACCTGCAGTATATGTGCACTGAACAATAATCTTGTGCTTGTATTAAGCTGACAAACCAATGATAGATCTGCTTGCCAAATTTGTAATGCATGGATGCAATGATGGGTCAAACCTGAGCAGCATTAAGAATAGCATCCTCTCTTAGCTCTAACATAAACTATAATTAGTGTATGTACTGTACATAACTGCTTAACTAGTTCACAATAAATCACTTCAATAAAATCAATAACAATTGGAAAGAGTGGAAGAGCATTCAATACTTTGGTAGTTTTCATTTTTTTTAAAAAATGTCCTTCCAGCTTTTGCTACTTTTTTGGAGCAGTCTTCAGTACTGCAGTGCAGAGGCTCAACAATTTCTTTCCAGAAATTCATGGTTACAGGTAACAGATGGCACTATCCGCAAACTTTCTCCACAACCATTGTTTGATTGATCCATCTTAGCTATGCTGTGTATGGAGCTGGAGGCGATGTTAGTAGTGAGGAGAGATTTCTTATGAAAACACTACCTACTGTATGCCAAAACGACAAGATCTGCAGACTTGATCAGGAATAAATTTAACACATTTGGATCTGTGTAAATACATTTTGTATCCTTTTATTCTTGTAGTTAGATTTGATCATTTATTTCTTCCTCTCCTGAAACATCTTGCTACCTGAGCGGTACTTTATAATTGTATAATTTAGTTTTCCTCCCTTCGTATACACATCCGCAGTCCACTTCATTTCAGAAGGATTACCAGCCGGTGGACTGATGGAGATGTTCAAGAGGGGAAACTCAATTACTTCCTGGCTCCTAGAAAACACCTGAGCACACTGAAGAGGATGACAGGGCCACCACCCACTCACAGACCTTCCCTAGTGCGGAGAGGCTCATAGAATAAGAAGGGCGAAGAGGCCTGAGGGAAAGTCTCCGTGCCGAAGTTCCACCCACTAACAGCATAGGAGTCATGACCAATTCGGTTCGACAGCAAACCTGAAGTTTTCAAGCAACCGCTAGTCACATTTTAAATATTTACAGTAGCCTATGACAGAACCACAGCTAAAAAGTAAGTTGTTGTTTCAACATTACATGGAATTTCTGTGGTCTAATTACAGTGGCTCTTTGGTTGGGGTAAATCATGTTACTTAAGAAAAAATGCAAGGCTTAATTAAATAATGTATGACTTGTATTCAGCAGCAACAACTTGATTTGATTGCATTAGTGAGTATAGTGCCGTTGCATTAAGGATGGCACAGTTTTTAGACTATTGTATGCGCAGGAAGCTCAAAAGGGACATTAGTTGTTCAATTCAGCCCGGTTGCACTAAAAGGCATGTGAATGACACGATAATGCGCAGGGCAAAAGTGTGTAATAAGAACGGCGTTCTTGCGTTAGTGATGTAGAATAAAAAGTGAGAAAGACTGCTTATGGCGGGCGGGAAGGGATGTGGATGGGTCCAACAAACACAGGACTTTCAACCAGGAGGCCGGTGATCGAGACTGGTGTTTTGTAAGTTACTTTAGTAACATTTGTGACGTGTTTTTTAGTAAACCCTATGATGCGTTTTCCGTACTTATGTAATGTTGTTTCCGTACATATTTTGCTTAGTTTACGTACTTATTTTAAGCCCATCCATGTGGTTTTTCCTAAACCTAAGTGGTTTTGTTGCCCCCTGCTGGTAGACTACTGCACCTTCATACATAAGTGTAATATTCACACCTTGGCGAGGCAAAACATGACACTGACACGCTATCCTCTGGTGGACAGGCGAGTCTGTTATACGCTTTGGCTTCATATTGGGTTGGTTCATTACTGAGGATTACAGTAACAACACAGAAATGTGTTCACTGTTAGGGAAATGTCATTAAAGATATAGGAACATTTTGTGACAGGAGTCAAGCTTGGAAACTTTAAGAAAAAATTGTCGGCTGCAATTAAATTGGCACTTATCTGATGTGAGTTACACTTCAGAAGACTTAGAATTCATTTGCCTGATTCTGGGATCCAGTGTGTCCTATCTTGTTGACAACAAATTGGAAAATTGGGCATTTTAACAATCTTTCAAATCCGAACTTTGTCTATTTACAAAGATGAGGGTTGAAAGCATAATATCTAGGACACGGAGTTGCCCTCCAGTTCTCTCTTCTTTTTTTTTTTCTCTCCCAGTGTTTGCTCGGTTGTGATGCAACACCAGAAAATGATTGAAACTGTATAAAATGGGAGAGAAATTACTTGGATTTATGAGACTAGGATTTTTTATATTTCTGACATTGTTCACCTTTCTAATGAAAATGTCACAGAAATATCAAACTTCTTTATGACCACAGCCAAATGGCCAAGGCTGTCTTCTCAGCAAGCTACGGTAGCAAAGATCAAATCCTTGTCTTTGTGTGAGTGTATGTGTGTGTGTGTGTGTGTATTTGAGTAGGTCCTCTCCCACCATCACAAGACACCAGTAGCTCCAAGAGGACTGCGCTCTCCGTCACCATGGAGACAAGCGCACCCAGCGCCTAACGCTATTTTTGGAGCAGTGCAAAGAGCTTCACTCTTTCTCCTTTTTCCTGTTCAGCAGCACTCTTTAATTTTCTCTTCAAAAACTATTTTAGTGCCAATGCGGACCAGTTGTTATGTAAGTCAACAGAAAAGTGAGTCCATGCAGACGAGATGGGCGGGGCGGCCGGCATGTGAAGTATAATATTGTGTGTGTAAAATGTTCATTTCATTATCTTCATTTCTACTCGTATGGTCTGCTTTTTGTAGTATTTAACTTTTCTATAATTTTATTTAGGAAACAAATTCCAAGGTGTTGTTCTGCTTAGACGACATCCCACAGCCACAGAGCTGCTGTTTCTATGTAAGATACGCACGGCATCTCCACCAGGGGAGTAATTGAATACAGGGGTGCTAATTCAGAAGCTCCAGAAGTGTTTACATCCGCTTAATGTCGGGATTACACTGTAAGTATTACATCAAAGCTGTTTCAGAGTGCCATGCAGATCTTCCTCTCAACATTATTGTTCTGGTTATATGGGCCAAAGTGGATTTCACATCAGGTCACTAAACGCTGTATGCTGTTCTAATCTTCAAAAGCATGTAGTGTTCATGGCGCTGTCTAATTATAAGGTGGTCTATTTCTGCTGTATTGTTACCAGACAAGTGTCTGAGCCGTTACTCTTCCATTGATCTCCTCTTTAATCTGTCTATTGGAAAAACAAAGAGCCGGTGGGTGTAATAGCAGTGATGGGGATGCATCAACACATAGTATAAGACAAGAATAGGCAGTGTGTAGGAGAGTAAAAAGCCAATCATCATCATCAGTGTTCCGGTTGCCATGACTTTGATTAGATAAAATCAACCACTACTCAGTACTGCAGCGCTTAAATACACTGGCAAAGAAAAAGCTAGTGTATTTCTCTGTACTATGAACCAACACTGTTTATTCGAACAGTTTGAATGCTGTTCAAAACTACAATTCAGCACTTCAGATGAAGATTTCAGCATTTATAATGCTAAGAAATGCAAAGCTACATTCTCTCTCTTAAACTCATCCCAGGTGTTTGTGTGTAATGTTGATACTCTGTTAAACAACGTATCCTCATACATTGGTTCGTATGATATGAAAAATGATTCCTCATTTTTGGTGCGTTTTCCTATAAATGTTCCGCAACACGTGACGCACATGCCAATTTCCGCTTATTACATACAGTCTTTTTCAAAATTAACTTCTGTCTTCATACAACTTGGTTAGGTTTAGGCAACAAAATCACTTAGCTTTGGGAAAAGGGCGACTTGGTTAGGTTTAGGCAAAAAAAGCACTTTGATAGGTTTAGTAAAAGACCAACTTGGTTAGATTTGGGAAACAAAGCCACTTGGCTTTGGGAAAAGGTCGACTTGGTTAGATTTAGGCAACAAAACGACTTAGTTAAGTTTAGGAAAAGATCGTGGTTTGGGTTAAAATAGCTCCGGAAGTGGCGTAACTTTAAGTACGAAGTTACTTGACAAATAAATCAACGTTGACTTTTGGTTTCACATGGAACATGAACAGCAGTCTCCTGGGCAAAGGTTCTGTGTTTTTTGACCCACCCCTCCACCTCGATCTCCTCCTTACGCAGCGTTTGTCGCTCTTTATTACTTCCTGATTCATGATTGCGTGAATTACATTCAAATTAATTTTACGGGATATGTATACACCGTTTGTAGTTATACCTACGAAAACGAATGCACTCTAATTCGTATGAGAACAGCCTGCATTAAATGGTACAGTTTATAGCTAATGCAGTCCTGACTCTAGTACAAGTGCAAAGCGAAATGTTCCCCCTGACCAACAGTACAGCATGCCAATGGAAATTAGATGAACAAAACATCAGAGCGAAACTTACTGTAACCATTGTCCTCCTCCTTCGTCCCATCAATGGTTCCATCCGCCTGCAGCTGCAGGTGGAATCCTTGTCGACTGTACAGCTTTGTCACAATCCCCTTTAGCTGGGGCTCTGTGGAAGCAGAGGGAAGACAGAGACAGGAAGACACGAGAATGAAACCACAGACTGTAGAAACACATGAACGTAGCAATGAGATGTCACCCGTAGCCTTCTAAAGGGACATTTTGAAGCTTCAGTTTCGGTTTATTGCTTGCTGCCAGTTTAGTCAAAGGGTGGTGAGGCTGAATGGAGACAAGGTGGGACAAAAAGGAGCAATTACTGTATGATAGCTGACTGTGATAGGCTGGTACACCTCGTCAATCAAGCAAACACGATCACCACCAAAAACATGTCAAAAGAAGCTGATTCAACTATTAAGATCTGGCCTCCTTGTAGAAAATAAGTAGAGACATTTTCATGGGAATCTTGTGTTATTTGATAAATTGTGAGGCAGAATGTCGCAGCCATTAGAGGAGCTGCAGATACTTTCACATTGGCTCGACCACTCAGTCGTGGTGGTTGCCACTTTATGAAACAACAGGACTGATGAAGGCTCTGAGCTAGCGGATATCCCCCTGATCCTATAGCCACTTTACAAGGACCATTTCACTTTTATTGTCCAGGTGGTATTTCAGCAACATAGCAACAAGTCTGTTGAATTGAAACAATTTAAATAACATTTATACTTTATTGAGCTGTAAGATCAGACACACACATTTATGTTAATTATATTTAATTGGCAAAATGGTAAGAATTACAGTACAGTTTGATCAATGTTGCTGTGTCCACAATCCATGTAACCTGTTTCTGTCGTTTCTGTACAGCGGAACAGAGGTGACTAAAAAGGCAGCCCCTATGGCTCGACAGCAGAGAAGTAAGACCAGAGATGGAGGAGAGAAAACAATATCAGATTTAAAAATGGCTTCGGGGGCGTGTGGTGGCTCCTCATGGCTGAGGAGATTTCACCTCAGCCCCTCTTTTTTTCTCCATGCTTCCCGTCACTTTGTGCCTGTGAAATGTCCAATAGAGGTTGAATTTTAGAGAGAAAATATTTCCAAAAAACTGACTTGGTTTCCAGAAAATCCTAATAACTCGGTTGAGATATGTGCGGTTAGGGCTGGGTGATAACTCAATATGATCATTTAAAGTCTCCATGGAATCGTATCGTTATAAAATCATATATAGAGATATTATGGTAATAAATATACTAACTCAATTTTCTCAGAAAATGTTATCATTACTCGGTATCTGTGTGCATGCATGTAAACATAGTCAGTGTATAGCTGGAAATATTTATTTATTTTTTGCTCAATAATTTCACTTAAAACTTATGTTCATTTTGCACTGAAGTTCTTAATAAAATAAGCAAATAATCATAGTACTTTTCATTTGTACCTACCTGTATTAAATTCACACGAGTATACAAAAATAGGCTTTACCATGTGTCTATTTCATATAGACTATTTATTGATTGAACAACCAGAAAACATGCTACGGCGTGATATATATCCTTATCGAGATTTGAAATTACCTTTATTGAGATATAATATTTTGTTCATATTGCCCAGCCCTATGTGCAGATAAACAAAATCTAAATATAATCTAAACTTATATAAAATCTATGATATTAAGTACATACTAGAAATTGAGAAAATTAAATTTAAAATTAAAGTACATTGACATTTACGTGCAAACGATGGAACATGTAAAAAACATAGTGCTCAACATTTCAACATATTTTTGAAATAGTGAAGGAGTTTTCAAATATCTGTTACTCTAGGGGATTTACAACAAGGATGAAATAGAATATAGAGCAATGAAAATAATTTTATAGCCACACTATTATGTGCAGCAACATATAAAACGAGGCCCATAAAGTCTAAAAGAGAATAGTTTGAAGTGGCAGACTATTTAGTTTTGAAGTGGCTGGGCAGCCTGTCTGTGTTCCATCAGTGTAATGTCTGATAAGAGCTAAGTGCTCTCCATTCCCTGGTTACTGTCCCTGGTGGAGTGTCCTTTACTGTGGTTTACCACACCTTTCATCTACGTATCCTTTCATCTCACTTACCTTTCAAATCTGACTTTTCTAACCTTACTCGGGTTACTTTTGCCACAGAGAAGCTTTATGTTGTAATGGGTTTGTTGTGAAACTTTGTACTTTTCAGTAGGACACCTAACTTTACATTGAGAAGTGTACATATGTCAGCATGTGCTGTATATACAGAGGAACATGACGACGTGCACACTGCATTACCAGACAATGCACCAAACTCCATACACACAAGACAACGCCTTCCTCCTGGCACTCAATGCTTCCTCCACAGGATAGAAATGGAAATTGGAAGAGAGAGGGGTGTAAAAACTGTAGGATAGTTGTTGTTTAAAAATGAGCCCTAGCCTCCAGGTATATAGGGAGTTACAAAACAGCTTGGAAATGGATGAAGTAAAGTTTGTGAGAAAACAACAGAGCTAAATCCTCATCGTCCTCATCAGGGTTGGAAATTAGCACCAACCACCAGCCAAATGCTGGTAAAATATGCAAGTGGCTGCTAGATTTTGCTTCAGTCACCAGCCAAAAACACAATGGTAATCTATGGAGTGGTGGGTAGATTTTGGAATCCACCAGCCACAGTGACCGGTGGACAACAAAGTTAATATACAACCCTGATCGAAACTGACACAAGTTGACAATAGGTGAGCTTTGGGCCTGATCTGTGATAAGATCCGATATGCAGCCGTGGTCACTTGCGCACTGGATCTTGGAAGGGAGCGGGTGCTTTAAGCTACAGAGACACACTTCTGTCACTGCAATAATACGAGTGCTTTAAGAGCCAGCCTGGACCGTGACTCACATGCCCTTACTATTATTATAAGTGTATAAGTATGAACATTTTCATTCTGACAATCAGGTACCACTTATTTCTTATTATCTGCTGAGTGTTTTCCAGTTCTGCGACAGAGAACTTGGCCCATACAGTACATGAGGAAATATAACTTTTGAGCTAATTGTGCTCTGCTTAAAATTGAAAATAAAGTTTAGTTATTTAAATCTGTGGGTGAACTGCTCTTACATTTAAGTTATATAGTCTACCAAAGGGGCACCATGTATTAATAGTGCTAATCCATTTTTGGAGACTGATAATACCGAATTGTTTAATGATGAACTGATTATCCAGTGCACAATGGAGCAGTAAGTGACAGTGATTTTTCAAAATCGACTTAATAAGCACTCTTGTATAACTTGTCCAGTGTGGCCTGGATAAGTGGACGGTGAGGGATGAAGTTTAATAATCTATCCCTCAGCAGTTTGAGATGCTCAAAGGTGACTTCTCTGTGGACAAACTTCACAGAGGAGCTCATCCTCACACCAACTTTGGCAAAGTCGTTAATCTGTTTTTTTTTTGCATAGAAATAGAGCAGTATATTCTGTGTTGTTTTAGATGAAATATAATGGCACCCTACTAATAGGTGGAGAGTTAGTGATCCTGATGAAATTGCACACAACAGACCTGGTCGTCTCCTTCGCCTCTTCTTGGAGCCAAAGAGTTTGACCCTGGAGAAAACGTTCAGCCGACTGGGCTTTTCACAGGTTCCCTTGGCTTTAGTGGGGCTGCTAACGCATCTGTGGGTATTAGTCTTCTCCCGCTCCCTCGCTTGCCTTTTCTGCCTTATGAGGGAGCTGGCGATCGCTGCAGCCATGGCCAGTTTGACTGCGCGCTGGGAACAACTTCCGAAGAAGCGTTAACAACAAATCACCCAGAAAATGTTCAAACGTCCAGACGCAGTGGTCGCAAAACTGCAACGATTCTGCAAATAAAGATTTTTGCAAAGTGGCGAATGAAGAGTAGACAGTGAAATAGTCCCAGTGGTGCGTAAAAGCCAGTTAGATAATGTCCGAGTGAATCATTTTGTCATGATTTTGGGCGTTATTCAGGAACTGTCCTTTGCATCTCCGAGAAAAAAGTGAAACTTAACCAAAAATAAAACCCCCGCTGCACAAAGACTTTCACCACAGCACTCCGCATGTTCCTCCAACTCTATCATGCTCTCTGCATCACAACAAACACGCACAAAGCCAGCCTCTGCAAGCAGGTTTGCATCATCCCACTACATGGTCGCGCACATGGTGTTCTGAGAGGCACAGAGTCGTGAATGAACCTCAACGCGCAGCAGCCAAAAAGGATGGAAACACCTGTTTGCAGACACCAGGAGTGTGTGTTTCTCTCTAATCCCTCTCTGAAGAAGCTGCTGCTGCTGTCACACAGACTTCACACCGAGTTTTTAAGAAAAGCCAACGCAGAGGATGTGAACGAGTCACTATAGAGAATCCATTTGTTTCATTGTGGATGCCGCAGCATCTATCCGAGCGCAGTGCAAAGCGCAGACTCAGCTGAGCATCCCACCGACAACCTGCATGGAGGATGAGCAGCAGTGGGGAGGAGGAAGAGGAGGAGGGAGAGGACAGCGAGTCTAACTAGTGAGGAGGCACACAGACCCAGTCAGTGTGCACAGTTAGGAACATCTCCATATAGGACGTTATATGGGATCATTCATGTTGCAGATCAAGAGAGAGGGGCGTATAGATGGCGAAGGGAGGGCGGGGAGATTCAACATTCACTTTATTGTCATTTCACTGAGTATTTGCATACACAAAAGGAAACGAAATATTGTTTCTACCAGCTCCCGTCAGTGCATTAAAAAGGATAGAATAAATAAGTATTAAAATGAACATAACTAAAAAATAACAATAAAAGAATAAAATAAGGAAACGTTTCAGACTCATTTCATACAATTTTCAGTCATACACCCAATTTGCAATTTTAGCAGCAGAGAAAAGTGCATTTATGTCCATAGTAAAGTGCTGTTTTGCATTACTGTTCCAAAAAATTGTCTTTGACAATTGACTTGCTTTAAAAACTGTTTCTGTGTTGATGCTGGGGGGTTGGATGTGAGCGTGTGTTTGTGTGTATGTGGCAGAAAGGAGAAGAGAGGGAGGAGTGGACACCACAGATTTAAGATATTTCATTAGACACAAAGTGGACAGAAAGTCAGGGGGAAAAAAGTAATACAATACTGATGCAGCTCGGTGATAGTGTTTTAAATAATGTTTTCTGACTTGTGTGGGGGCGAGCGTACAACGAAAAAATATGAACTAATATATGAAAATGTTATTTACCAACTGATGCAATTGCCCGCTTTAGCGTGCAGATAACTGCGAGGGATAAAACAGCAGATATAGGTCAGCAGTGATGTTAATGCCAGATGAATAAAGTAGAATAAAGCAGTGATTTTTAGTGGGATGAAATAACAGAATATCAAGCACATTTCCATATAATTCATATTAATTATTTCACTACAAAAAATCTGATGCCATTCCACCTTGTAAGACTTCTATCTTCATATATATTTTTTTAATTTAATGGGCTACTACTGGTAAATTTATATCATGAAAACGCCTCCTGAAAAGAGAAAGCTGTTTTATAAACTCCAGAGTCAAAGTCCTGAAACTGATGTCTGTGTCGTTTCCACCCCTCATCTCTCCCTTTCTTTCCCCTCAGTCCTATAACAGCCTAACCAATGGTGCCATCTACAGTCCTCAACCCAAACTGTCCTACACGTTTTATTCATTTCCTCTGATTTAATAATAGACACCACCCGATTATGTTTTTTTTGTTGCGTTGATTTAAATATGAGGCGTCGCTTAGTCTGAAATCTGGCGAAATAGAAGTAAACAAATAAATAAACTAACAAAAATATACAAAACTGTTCAGAATAAACACAAAAGCTCTGACCAAACAGTGCAGATATATAAAGTCTCCAAAGTGTTTCTCACTAAAGGCAGCTCCACTTCAGCACCACGGACAGCTCCTACAGCGCAGCACCAATAACATTATTATCAATAGAATAAACACCACTAACATCACTAAAAGCCACAAACTACATGTTTACTAAACATAACTTGGGAAGCTTTGTCTCAACAACACTTAACAAACATAATTTGAAGTAAAAAAAAAAAAAAAAGCACAGCAAAAATTCATAATCAAACCCAGCAGCCTACCTGAAACGGATTTTCTCAATGGAAAAGTCATAATCATCTCAAGCGAAGTCAAAGCTGCTGACTCTGGTACTTGCAGTGGTTGTGTGATGAAGTGAAGGCGAGTATAGTCTACATCCAGCAAAGTTCAAACCATAGTCAGACAACTGTCAAGAGGCGTAGTGGAGCAGAAAGCATCGAGGCGTGGCCATCAACAGGAAGATCATTACAGGACATTAGCGACATGCCATAATGACTCTTAAAAACGCTCATTAAACATTCATTTGGAGGTCTTGTTGATCCGGCACAACACATGGGCGTGTGTCCGTGTGGTACTGCGGATTGGAGAAAAGTGATCGAAAACGCAGGCTGGGTTTGGACTTCCTTCTTGGGGCTGGGAAGACTTTGCTCTCATGTTACAAAAAAAAATGTAAAATGATCCGATAATGCGTTGACTAACCCGGTTATACAGGCCTGTCCACTTTGGACTGAAAAGAAAAATATCGATGTACAATCAACTGAGACAACATGCATTAGGCAAAGTGTTTTCACAAAGACTATTCTCTTTCTCCTTGTTGTTTTTTTCTTTTACAAATCGCCCAGCTAATACTGAGATTGACCAAATATGGCATTTTATCAGCATCATAAATTACTATCAATACAATACATGAAGTGTGTACAGCTCTATTTAGTCCTGTTATGTCCAGTTGTCCATGTATCAGTCCAGTTTTTTTACCCCAGGCCATCATACTTTTAAATAGATAATTCATAAAACACCTTCTCACATAAAAAGTACCTCAATCATATATCTTATACTGTATATATTTTTAATGTTTATGTTCTTAATATGCCTTGTACAAAGTATTTCTTATATATGTACATTCATACTTCCTGATATGTATATGTTCTTACTATTTCCTTTTATAATTGTAATATAAATTATTATTGTCAATTGCATTTCACACGATTGTACTTGTATAACCGGCAAGACAATAAACATCTTGAATGTAAGGCATGTAATTACATGCAGAGTATCTCTTTTATAGACGTGATTACAGAAGTGAAAGCAGATTTATTGATGCACTCACTGTATGTAATACTAAACAATGAGCTCTGAGATATATTGAGCTCTTACAGTACAGTAGGTACTTGTGAGGTTTAGTGGGCTCTGGTGACTATGCACAACTTTGAACACTAGATGGAGCTAGTGGACAGGCTATCAAGAGCAGCAGATCCACCCTAAAGGGGAAATCCACCTAAAAACAAACTCTAGTCATTTGTTTGACATATACCTCTCTACCAGCCGATTCAACTGTTATCAGGCCATTAATAAGCATTATCAGTCACTATAAGCGTCATAGATGTGGGTCATTAGGGGCCTGCTATGTCTACTACATTGTGAAAGTGAAACTTAAAAGCAACACGTTCACACATGTAAAACTGAATGAAATGTTTTGAACACAAACTAAAAGACTTCTTTAGATTTAGGCAACAAAAACACTTAGTTAAGTTCAGGGAAAAACAGTGTTTTGGGTTAAAATAACTACGAACACAAAGACAACAACACATTGTTGGTTTCACACAGGATGCAAACTCCAGTCTCCTGGGTGAAAACCCTGTATTTATTGTCCCATCCATTGTCCCCGACCTCCACCCCTTCTAGAGTTTCACACTGTCTATACTACAGCGCCTGACTTCTGCAACTGGTCATGTCATAATTACTACGGTCACTAGAGGTCGCTGTTGTTCTTTTATACCTTCTTTCAGTGATCTATCATGTGAATAGATGATACAACCTACTAGTGGGTGTAGTAGGCCCCTATTGACCCACATATATGGTGCTTATAGCGACTGATAACGCCTATTTAATAGCCTGACAACAGTCTAATCAGCTGCCTCTACGCAGAGCAACAGGACTTAAATTAATGATTTAATGTCAATTTTTTTTAAATTGGTCTATTCACATTAAATTAGCGGCTGACTCTTTGATCCTGACAAACATAACTTTAACATGTAAATGTATTTCAATCAGAAAATGTTCCTCATATCCCAGTAAAAATCACCACCACCGAGGGAGTAGTTCCAGGATTTGTCTTTAAATGACCATACGCAAAACCACAGTCTCTGTTTTTGCTGTTCAGTTTACAGACCAACTTACAATTCACAAAGTAATACTGAGCAGCAGCACACACGGATCATATTTAAGGGTGGAATTTAAAGCAGTGTGGAATGATTATAGATTACCATGTATTTACGATTACAAATACCTCTCTGCAACATAGTTTAAACAGCAAATCAATGAAGTCACCTCTGCGAAAATAAATAAATATTTCACTCAGCCATGAGGAAGAATGCCATTTTTATGATTACGTACTGAAACTAGATAGGACTATAAATAATTCATGGGTCAATACCAATATATTGATTTCTAAGGGATGTGGCTTAAATAACACGAGGCATACCGTAAAGATAAAATCATTTGTTTTCCTGTTTACTGTCATTGGTGTTCTCTATAATGGCATTGAGGGAATGTAAGCTTTAACCACACACAGTCTAAGAAAAGATGTTTCAAGGTTGTTTCAATCATTATCTCAAGAGCAGCTGGTAACTTAATATATATATATATATAGTAGCAATCATATCCATAGGGGTAATCTTTACTGTGAGTTGAAGTAAGAATGCTTACAAAGTCACAACAGCTTTCCTAAAACCAAGAGAAACCAAAGCTATCTCACTTCAAGCTATACACAATGAAACATTTTCATTTTTAAGAAAGCAGTCTCAGAATAAACAAAACGTAAATGGTCCTCTTTGTGAAGCATGATTTTATGTTTTCCTTTCCTTTAGCCAGTAATAACCTTAACATAGTTAATGATGTTGTAATGTAATAAACGCTGTTAGTTGGTTCAGCCAAGAATCAATACTACACAATCATTTCCTTCCATCTGTGTCTTGAGCTCACAGGAAGCGTCCCTTTAAAATGGAAAATTATGTAGACAGAACACAGTCTCAGTAGAGCTGTAGATCTTCCACATACATAACATAAATAAGTAGTTTGTCTAGTTAAATTGTGTGCTCAGAGTTAAAGGGCCAGAAACCAGAGAAATGAGTCCAAAATGTGTGATGTCATAGGTATAAAGTCTGGAGTTTATAATATATTCTATAAATCAGGGCTGCCCCCTCTTAGTCGACTAACAGGTTGTTTTGGTCGGAGTCGACTAAGATTCCTTTGGACGATTAGTCATTTTTTATTCTTTTTTTCATGCTGAAGGACTTATTTCTAAGAAACTTATGAGCACATCTGGTAAACACAAGATTTAAAGTGATACTTTTGCATGATTCTTTGTGGAGAAACTCAGTTTTACAGATCTGTCGATTAAATCAACTAATCCATTAGTCGACAAAATTATATGAGTGTTAATTGACTAAGAATTTCTTTGGTCTAGGACAGCCCTATTATAAAATATGATATTATGTATTTGCACCACCGCTGCCAATGAACAATATTGGGCCGGGAAGTCAGAGGTTTCTTGTGTATAGCTATGATGATCAGCACAGTCAGTCCCGCAACAACACATTCATATTGAATAGTTCAATATTATGTAGGTTTATATGTTAAAAGAACCATGGAATGAAATTTACTGTATATTTTAATGATGACACTAAAAATTCAGTTCAGTCGATATGAATTAATTGTGACACTGTAGTGCAGCTTATTATTTATAAGAATGGCATGCTAAACTCCTGTAGTCTCACCCCTCTATTAAACTTTACAGTTCATACACAAACAGTCCGAGGCCTAAGTCAGTTATTAGTGCAAAACAAATTCACTAAAACGGTGACATTGCGACTGTTGCACGATCAGCACCATGGACAGCACAACACATCCAACACGCAAGACTACGACAGCGTGCGGCTCAGCGGACGTTTTATTTTACTCCCTCACTTATCTATTAGGCTACTCCAAATTTTGCAGATGCAGTTACGAACACCGGAGGACACAGAGGCTCATGATTTTTTTCCAGATTATCTGTCTCATGCACTACTGTCAGGATATAGTGACCGTTTTATAAAAATAACTTTTTAAAATCTTATTTGCTCCATTTCTATTCACTGCAGCTTTAAACAGGAATTAAAATTCAAGAATATAATGTATTTAGTATATACATATAGAATTGAATTGAATAGATCGGCCCTATTGTGACGGATACCCGATCCAGCTATTTGAATCCGTATCGGCCTGATATCAGTATCGCTGCATTCCTACTGTTAACTGATTAGGAGGACACTCCATTTACTGTTGGTCGCTGTCCATTGACGGAGGGTTCTGAATTAATCTGGCCATAGTGGCATATTGTGAAGGGAGGGAAGGGCCTCTAAACTGTCCGAAGCCCCAGGGCCTGATATTAAGGCACTTCTGTTTACACTGCAGCATACATACAGTCACTGCCTGCTTCTATCCGATACCTCTAATCCCGCCATGAGCAAACACAGACAGACAGATCTCACCGCTACCAGAAGCAGATCCCAGGTTTTGCTTCAGTCATCCCACTCCTGATAAACCTGGGCCATCACTCAAGCAGACAGTGTGGCCCTTCAGGAGGATGGCTGGGTTTATCTCTGACAGTTAGGAGGACAGGAAGAGGTGATGAGAGTCGGGCTGCTTTGTACGGCAGCGACACTAAACAAACACCTAAGATGACACTAAAGAAAGTGCAAATGTGTATAGGCCTGATAATGTCTGTCACACTCTCAGTGCTTTTCTTAGCAGCAGCCAAGCAGTGATGGAGGAGGAAAAATACAAAATAGCACACAATGGCACAAGTGGAAGTGGAGAGATAAGTACAGGAGAGAGACGTTTTATGTTTTAAATAGACAAGGTGTTAGAACAAAAATAGAATAAATCATTTGTTTTATTCTTATTTCTTCAGTATCATTTGTATTCAGAAGTCTCTGAAGCAAATATAGCTCTGGTCCTCTTTTGTCTTTTTGCGAGACAAAAGTGTACTTTAGCTATATTTGACTCATTTGAAGTCCACATACTTAAAGTGTTCTCATTTGAAAGTGAAAGTTTTATTCATGAGCTATGCTTTCAGAAAATCAAACCTAGCAGATGAGCGATAACGCACCACCAGCCTCTGGTTTTATCCAAATGCAAAATATGTTTAGACACCAAGTGACCTCTGTAACCTACACCTGTAGACACTGTAGATAAGCAAGAAAGACACAAGGACATTCACACAGAAACTGCCTCCGTCTCTCTGGTGTGTGTGTGTGCTTTGGTTGCTTGTGTAGCACTGTGCCATGGGCACATTAATTACTGTAGTGCCCCAGAATGCCAGTCTACTGTGGCCTCCCGGGGGCACCTTCACTGTACTACACTCTCTCTCTCACACACACACACACACACACACACACAGTGAGGGAGTGAGAAAATAGTTGAGAATAGCTGAAAGTGCACCCTTCTGTTAGCCTCCATCATGATGCAATCTTAGTATGTGTTATGTGTACAATAAACTCTATCACAAGAGTATAGCATCCAAACCTACAACACACATGCTTAATGGTTTTGTTTTGCAATATACTCAAATGTATAACATTAACAGTCCAAGATTAGATCCAGAGTTGATACACTACAGACTTTACTCACTTACTCGGTTATACTCCCAAGCCGAGGGACGCCACAGTGCGATGACTGGGGCTCCCCCGTCCACACCCGAGCTGCCGCTGATAGCTGCTCACCGAGTCGGTCCATGTGCACGTCAGCATGGGAGTATAACTGAGTGAGTGAGTTAGTTAAACGAGAACACAGTTAACATTAGGCCGATAATGTCTAGTGTTTTCACCCTGTGCGTGTCTGTAAGCTCTTTCACTGCCACTTAGCCAGGGCTGCAGTAAGTTACTGATCTCCGTTTCAGCTGCAGTTTATGAAATTGACTGTATTGTCCTTGGTTTTAACTTTGTAAAACTCATCTTTACATCTAGCGTCCCCTCTTCTGTCCTGTGTCTCCTCAGTTTCCGTCTTTCACGGTCTCTACCGTTGTTTCTGTGTAACTCCACCGAGCCAACCAACCTTGTGACGTCACAGACTAAAGTGCTGCGACATGGCGGCGCTCCTTTCACAAAAGAGGAAACGGATTTTCCTTTTTTCTTTTAAATGCTTACATTTGTCATGTTTGTTATATAATAGTTAATTCGAGTGGAAATCCATTTAGTAAACCAGCTCAACTTGCTTGAATGTTTCATTTCCACTTTAAGAGCCAGAACTGTAAAAAGAAGTGTACTGCAGAAAAAGCTGTCATAGAAAGCGTCAGAGGTAGCTACTCCTCCTAACACAGTTAACTGTTCAAACATAGTTCTACCAAAAGCCCCACTCAGTCTGCAAACACACCTCACTGTTCTGGACCGCATGACTTCACACAGGAAGGTTCCCAGCAGCACTGTGCTGCTCTTTCCATCTCTGGCCACTAGAGGGCAGAGCTCCAAAGTAAAAGCGTGGGATATAGTCCTGTGTGTGCTGCCAAGGTTGAGCACTGTGTTGACCTTTGTATTATTAAATATAACCAAACAATTAAAGCTATCTCTTCTTATTAATAACCCAAAGGCTGTCATGATAACGCCCAGGGTTTAATGAATTTATAAATTCATGGAGAAAAGCTTCCTCCAAGGGCAGCGTGAATAAACGGGGAGGTTAACCTTGCTCGTGGTGTGTAATAGAGGGCAAAGTTGCATACGAGGAATGTGCCACTGATTATATTGAGATATTAACTATCCAAGCAAATGAATATCTTAACATTGGAAACTGCAACAGTGGGATTTTTTAGTTTGAACCTCTTGCTACAGAGTTAGGGGATGAAGAGAAATATTATCAGGGGGAAAAGGAATGATCAGTGATGATCTCAAAGGGTCGCTGCTCCAACCGTTCAGCCCTCTGGCAGCGCTCTGCTGGCTGTCTGCTCTTTGTGCATGCGCTGGTACAGTAAATCCACTACAACAACAGCTTGCCGCATGCTAGGCCACCAGTGTCATAGTGATACCACGCGTTACCATGGAGACTGCACATACGTAAGAGGGTGTGTGTGAAAGATGGAGAGAGAGAGAGTATGTGCGCTGAGGATGGGGGTTGGATATTACAGAGGGAAGAAACCATAACTCAAGGCTCCGGTAGAGGAGGGGGTTAGAATACAGTCGTGGCCGTTTGCCAGACTCTGGCAGTGATTGCGTGATCCATCCCACCCCCCTTTTAGAAGCAAAGGACTGTGTTCAGGACACAAAAGAAAGGAGGAGTCAGTAGACGGAGACTAGAGGATATTATTCCCATTATACCTCCCAGCGGGTAGACCAGGATGATCTCCTCCTTAGGGACAAACAGTGTAGAGAAAAGTGTGAGCTAACCGTCAGCGAGGAACAGTAATATGCCACACATCTTTTTATATGCTGGAAACTCTTAGATATACAGTAGATATTATGAGTCATCAGCTGTGGTTTATTATGTGTTGTTTTTGTGCTGTGTCTAAAGTGCCAGAAAGATTTTTTTTATAGTCATTTATTAACGGTGTAAATCTTGTTTTTAGTCGCAGTGAAAATAACATATATTTTTAAACATCAATACTGTGTTCATAAGATGATATCTGGGCTGTGTGCCAGTCTGCTCCTCATTAAACCGCCACCAGTTCGATCTCCATCTCACTTTAAAACTAATTAGGAGCACAAATAACACAATGCCTGGCATTTTTCACATCACCTCTCACCTTTTGTATAACAACTGGCTTCAAAGTGTCTTCTGATCAGCACTGCCATATTTCCTCTCACACAAAGGAAATAACTGTAGATATTTTTGTTTCCCAAGTGAAAGGAACAAATTTCTATTTTATACATCAATAAAAGCTAAATATGGCACTGAAACACAGAAGTGAAGCAATTTCAGGGAGCTGAGCATCTGCCAGACACATTGTGTGCGTCTGCTTGATAATGACACAAATAGATGGAGATAGAGGAGATGCACTGCTGAATAATGCTCATCCATTAGATGTTTACCTGCAATCTGGACCTTCGCTGCAAGAGTCATTAAGTGGAAGAAGAGGTTATGATAATCTCTGAAAGTGAGATTTCAATTAATCTTCATTCATGTGTGCCTCAACCCATTGCACAATATATGACGTAAATATTTAATTATGTAAATACAACACTTTGACCATACAGGAACTGCAGCTATTGTGATTATAATAGGACATTGAGGACATTGCAGACACAAGAACACACTGTAATGAGAGTATATTGGTTCATCTTTCTGCTTTTCTCTTAGTGCCATCTATATAGCTATCTAAATATTTGATTCCCTATTTTTAATAAGCAGTGATGAGACAGCAGCAACAGCGGTGAAGAGACAAGTTAGAGGGGCTTTATACTGAAAATTAGGCTGAAAATGAAAATGTTTATATGTTCCTCTTCAACCTGTACTGTCAATTTGAAAATAACCCTTGCACCATGCACGTTGGGTGTTTGGAAGTTTATCACATTAGCTCCTCCTTGCAGGTTCTTGGTATACATCTACCTTAAAAGGACCTATTGTGCTTATTTTCAGGGGCATACTTGAATTATGGATTTTTTACTAGAACTTGTTTACATGCTTTAATGTTCAAAAAACATTGTGCAAAAAAAAAGCCTAGTCTGCCCAAACCAAACACTTTGGACTCCACTCCAGCTCCACTCTAACTAGCTGTGTTTGAGGGCATGCCAAACTAGCCGCTAGGCAGGTATTATGCAAATGTGTTACTTGGTGACATCACCATGTTAGGGAAGAAAAGTCAGGACTTCAATCAAGGCGGTTCAGTTCAGGAGCAGTGTTTCTTTGGGGAAGAGTAACTCCCTTTAGCATGGGCTTTGTAACTTTGCAGACCTTTTACATGCACCAAAAACACCAAAGGAAAAATGCAAAAGCATAATAGGTCCTCTTTAATAAAAATCAGCAAATAAAACACAGCAAATACACGAGTGAATATATTTACAGCCTGGTTCTACAATCTGTCACTTCTTAATTTAACTGCATGTGAAGTGCATAATTTAGCTGGGAAGCATACTGTGGACTTTCGCATACTATGGCTTCTGCGCTCTCTGTGTCTGTATGTGTGTATCTGTCTGAGTGTGTGTGTGTGTGTGTGTGTGTGTGTGTGTGTGTGTGTGTAAGGCTTAATGACGTGGAGAAATCTCAATTGGAGGCACCAAACGGTGTGTGAAATGGCCAGAGTTCAGACAGCAGCCTGCTCGGAATGACTAATGCTGTACCAGCGATGTGCTCTCATTCCCCTCAACACAAGACTGTAAAACTACAGGCCACAGAGGCTCCCTATTTCTCTCGAACTCTAACCAGCTGACCCTTATTTCTCTTTTGAAATAAAAAAAAAAGATTTATATAGTTGGTGATACTTTACTAAAAAGCTCCAGGCCAAAGACCCCTGAAGCTCTTTGTTCCTCAAGAGCCCTGAGCAGGAATATTAAAAAGAGGCCGGTTTATTTAACTCTCAGGATCGGTTATGAAACATCAATGAGATGATGTCAGCAGGCTGCGGCTTTGTTTGGGCCACTAATGGAAATTGAAATGTAATATCTGTGTGTACGTGCCGTGGACGCAATTGCATGACCCTGCAGTTCTCAGGTCCCCAGGGGGATTGTGGGTGAATCATAGCCAATGTTGTTGTAAGCCGGAGGAAGGTGGCTAAAAGTCCCTGTGACTGATTGCTGTGTGTGGAGACCAGACAGGGCAAAGGCTTTAAACAGCAGCAGGTCTGCCACACTGTAAGGTTGATTCAATAAACAAGACTCAGTTCAGATTATATGGAACGCAGTTTAGCTGCACGAAAGGCAGAGGACAAAGTTCAAAGTGATTTCCTGGATTACAATAATGTCATTTTGTACACGTTATCTGTTTCTAAGTTAGCTAAAGCACACCTACTCGAATGCCACATTACTTTTTCATCAGAAGATAAGATCATAGCACCGATCTCCTGATTCGATATATCACGATACTTAGGTGCCGATTCAATATGTATTGCGATTTTTAAGTATTGCGTTTCGATATGATTTATGATGATTGCGTTTCGACCATGGGAAAAAATTTAATCATATACTTCTAGGGACTTTTGCTTTGGAAAATATCTAAATTAATACATTAAAAGGTTTGATTTTCAGCATGTTTGTAGTCAGAGATGTCCTGAAGTCAAATATATCATTCATTATTACACAGTGTTGTTGAATACTCAATTCTGATTGGTTCATCACGGCGTTCTGTGGTCTGTTATTTCTTTATAAATGTCTTGGTTGCCGGATATGGAAAGGATATGACGTCACATTACTCAGACTACAACAATAAAAGCGGTAACTTCCTTCTACCTCCACATAGACCCAAATGAAGCAAATATATCGATTCTGACATCGAAAATCTGGCTTTTTTTTTCACCCCAAGTATGTACACATGCCCTTGTGTATGTAGATAATCCAACAAGCACACATACATAATAGACACACACATGCACACACAGGCAGCCAGCGTGCCATATCTAATAGGAGTCTCTAAATGCCTGTTATCAGAACAACATCCAGTAACTATCAGTGCCAGCATCACAACAGGAGGTAGCCGGAGGAGGAAATCAAATGCGGGAGATGCTCCCTTGCCAAAATGGATGACTGCACAGTAACATGTGTGAATCATAGATGATGATGAGTCAATGGAAGAAGCCCTTTGGCAATATCCATCACGGTGGGAAAGCTACAGAGGCAGCATTTAGGAGTTGAGAGACCATGAACAGCAAAAATCACTTTTATTCTCTTTCAAGTTATCCCTCCTCCGTTAACCAGAACACACCCAGGAAATGGGCTCTCGTCACAGCGGAGAGGGACATCTGGTATCAAAGAGGAATCAAGGAAGTGTGCTGCAGCCAAAATAAAGCAGCTCAGACTTTCTGGAAGTTTGTATTAATAACTCCATGCTAATTACGCCCCGTCTAGCAAGAGCAGTCTTAGTCCCAGAATACAGTAAAGTGAAGGGATGTTGTCCTACATATCCCTTCCAGTATGATACATCAAGGAAGGGAATGGAGTGAGATTAAAGGCATCATCTCAGACACTAGCTGGCTTAAACTGTCTACTTACTGATGGAGACACAAAGGGAAGCTCTGAGACTGGTGCGAGAGCACAAGGTCATGCTTGCTTTAATAGTTGCTAACTTAGGACACATTGTTGTTTTAGGTGATGGACTCTTCTTAGTGAGGATGATGACAGCATAAACGATGCTATTCTTGAAGCTAAAACTGGATTCTATGGGTACCCACGAGTCTCCCCTTTACAGACATGCCCACTTCATGCACTGTAAAGCTGAGACTCTTGTGGATCCAATGAGCCCAATTGTGTTGATGTGTGATGATAGTAGCCATTTCATTTTATTGAGACCATTTATTTTTTTTATTTGACCTCACTGTATAAAATGACCTGTGGTGACCTCTAGGATAATCACAGCCTCTTGAAACTTTGCAGCCACAAATAGAGACCTAGGACCAAATCTGTTTAACTAATGGTATCAACCAACAAACTGCTGCAACAACTTATGAGACATGATAGAGCATGGGAATGGCCACTATATACTTCTATCATAATTTTCTAAGCCTTTACACACATTTACAATTTATTTTACTTAATGAATTGTTTATTACAGATTTATGACAAGAACAACTTGACACCCAGCGCTGAGCTGCATCCCAAATTAATCTTCAGGTTCCCAGCTCTCAGATGATGTAAAACACTTCTATGTGCCATATACGGATGACCTGCTATCTCCCCTTAAAGACCTCCTGTCCCCTTCTACAAAAAGACAAAAACTGGTCTAATGTGGGCCTCAAAGGGTTAACGGAGATGAAAACATTTCGTCTCATGTGCTCATAAGGTGAGAAGAAACGCTGACTCCTGTGTCGGCGTTTGTCGTTTCTTTCAGCCAAGTATTTGTAATAGACCCTGATCTTGTCTATTAACCAGGTCCCTGTCCTCAGACTAACCCCATTACATCTCTTGTCTGGCCTCAAGAATAACTGTGGATATTATGCAATGAGGTCAAATGCAGTGCAGCGAACTGGGTGTGAACATTAATGAAGCTCATTTAGTCCGGCCACACGCTCTTTATTTCCCCTGCCGCTGATGCATTTCCTTAAGGAAGGTATTGGGGGGGGTTTCATTCCCCAGACTTGGAAGCAATGAATGGTCGTATATAGGTTCTACATACACTTGAGTTTAAAATGATTATGTATATTTTACAAAAAAAGGTCTGAATGTGTGTAAACATGCCAGTGCGATTGCATGGTTCAGATTGGCATGGATTATTTCAGTGTACTTAAAAGCCCAACGTGTCGGGCGGAACGGATCGACTAAGCTGGAAATGACACGACAGAGAGACATGACTCAACTTATGGGAGTGGGTGGGTATATAGGTCATGTTCCCCACCCAACGCAGAGTATCCCACTTTTCACATTCAGTCCCTGCGCTTGTTAGTGAAGTCAGCACACAGAGAAATCAATGGGAACATAATGACAATGGATGGTAGTGATCCAGTGTTTGGAGGAGCTGTGCCGAGCTGATAGAGAACCCTACGGAGGTATGAAAAAGTAGGCCAAAACTCAGCAGTAAGGCAGTAATGGCTCTCTGTGGTCTGTAGTAGGCATATAATATGAAATGCAACGCTATTACAGAGTAGCACATTGGTGTTGTAAATCATAATGAAGCCTGCAGCAATAACAAAACGGTATCTAATCCCTTTGCAGACCTTACGTCATGCCAAGAAATTAACACCAGCCACCACCCAAATGTTTGGTAACCACAGTACTATGTCTGATAACAGTGTCTTTAATGACCTTTTATAAAACTTCTTAAAGTTAAGACTACTAAATATCAAAACTAAACTCTTTCTCTCTTTGTCCATGTAGTGAATTTGCAGCCCCTTCCTCTTATTTTGAAAGGCTTCACATATATTAACACACATTCAAAAACTGCAAACCAGAAGTGAGGGTGGAGTTAAGTACAATCGAAGGCTGAATAAGACATTTTTAGGCGACCAAAACGGTTATAATTAACTTTCACAAACTGAAAAAACACTGTGAAAGGGTTAAAGTTGTCAGATTAAAACACAGACAACTCTCAGACCGGACAACGTCGTGGTAGCAACCTGTCAATCACAAGGTAGCCACACCCTAAAGCATCCCCTGCTTTATGGTCTATTTGACTCTAGATGGGACCATAATTTACTCAATGAACATCATGCTGTATTGAAGAAGACTTGAAACTAGCGATTAAGACCACAAACTCATGTTTAAAATGTTTACTGAGGTAATAAATCAAGTGAGAAGTAGGCTCATTTTCTCATAGACTTCTATACAATCAGACTTCTTTTTGCAACCAGAGGAGGCGCCCCCTGCTGGCTGTTAGAAAGAATGCAAGTTTAATGCACTTCATCATTGGCTTCACTTTTCAGACCACGGAGGTTGCCCACTGGTCAAGCTGAGACTACTAAACTATTATATTACCTGTTCTGTGTCAGTGAATACCCTTGAATTCATACCCTTTCTATGTGTAAACAAGTGTCATGAACTATGAAAAATGCTGATAAAGAAAATGAAAAAAACAGTCAGAGCAGGCAAACGTGATTTCAGTTGAAACAGCCAATTTAGTGAACATTATGCCATTATGCCTTCTTGGAGACCCTGAATGGAGTCCTGTATGGGGCTCCAGTAGGGGACTCCATAGTTCTCCTGGGAGACTTCAACGCGCACGTGGGCAACGATGGAGACACCTGGAGTGGCGTGATTGGGAGGAACGGCCTCCCTGATCTAAACCCGAGTGGTCGTTTGTTGTTGGACTTCTGTGCTAGTCATGGATTGTCCATAACGAACACCATGTTCGAACATAAGGATGCTCATAAGTGTACGTGGTACCAGAGCACCCTAGGCCGAAGGTCGATGATCGATTTTGTAATCGTATCATCTGATCTGAGGCCGCATGTTTTGGACACTCGGGTGAAGAGAGGGGCGGAGCTGTCAACTGATCACCATCTGGTGGTGAGTTGGGTCAGAGGGTGGGGGAAGACTCTGGACAGACCTGGTAAGCCCAAACGCGTAGTGAGGGTGAACTGGGAACGTCTGGAGGAGGCCCCTGTCCGAGAGATCTTCAACTCACACCTCCGGCGGAGCTTTTCTGGCATCCCTGTGGAGGTTGGGGGCATTGAACCCGAGTGGACGATGTTCAAAGCTTCCATTGCTGAAGCTGCGGCGGTGAGCTGTGGTTTTAAGGTCTTAGGTGCCTCAAGGGGCGGCAATCCTCGAACACCGTGGTGGACACCGGTGGTCAGGGAAGCCGTCCGACTGAAGAAGGAGGCCTTCCGGGATATGTTATCTCGGAGGTCTCCGGAGGCAGTTGCAGGGTACCGACGGGCCCGAAGAGCAGCAGCCACTGCCGTGACGGAGGCAAAGCAGCGGGTGTGGGAGGAGTTCGGAGCAGCCATGGAGAAGGACTTTCGGTCGGCACCAAAGTGCTTCTGGAAAACCATCCGGCACCTTAGGAGGGGGAAACGGGGAACCATCCAAGCTGTGTACAGTAAGGATGGGACACTGTTGACCTCAACTGAGGAGGTAATCGGGCGGTGGAAGGAGCACTTTGAGGAACTTCTGAATCCGACCAATACGCCCTCTATGGTAGAGGCAGAGCTGGAAGCTGATGGGGGACCATCATCAATTACCCTGGTGGAAGTCACTGAGGTAGTCAAACAACTCCACAGTGGCAAAGCCCCGGGGGTTGATGAGATCCGCCCAGAAATGCTGAAGGCTCTGGGTGGGGAGGGGCTGTCTTGGATGACACGTCTCTTCAACACCGCGTGGAAGTCGGTGACAGTGCCTAAGGAGTGGCAGACCGGGGTGGTGGTTCCCCTTTTCAAAAAGGGGGACCAGAGAGTGTGTGCCAATTACAGGGGTATCACACTGCTCAGCCTCCCTGGTAAAGTCTACTCCAAGGTGCTGGAAAGGAGGGTTCGGCCGATAGTCGAACCTCAGATCGAAGAGGAACAATGCGGATTCCGTCCTGGCCGTGGAACAACGGACCAGCTTTTCACTCTCGCAAGGATCCTGGAGGGGGCCTGGGAGTATGCCCATCCAGTCTACATGTGTTTTGTGGACTTGGAGAAGGCATATGACCGGGTCCCCCGGGAGATACTGTGGGGGGTGCTGCGGGAGTATGGGGTGAGGGGGGCACTTCTCAGGGCCATCCAATCCCTGTACGCCCAAAGCGAGAGCTGTGTTCGGATCCTCGGCAATAAGTCGGACTCGTTTCCGGTGGGGGTTGGCCTCCGCCAGGGCTGCGCTTTGTCACCAATCCTGTTCGTGATATTCATGGACAGGATATCGAGGCGTAGTCGGGTGGAGGAGGGTTTGCAGATCGGTGTGCTGAGGATCTCATCGCTGCTTTTTGCAGATGATGTGGTCCTGTTGGCATCATCGGTCTGCGACCTCCAGCACTCACTGGATCGGTTCGCAGCCGAGTGTGACGCAGTCGGGATGAGAATCAGCACCTCTAAATCTGAGGCCATGGTTCTCAGCAGGAAACCGGTGGTTTGCCTACTCCGGGTAGGGAATGAGTCCTTACCCCAAGTGAAGGAGTTTAAGTATCTCGGGGTCTTGTTCGCGAGTGAGGGGACGATGGAACGTGAGATTGGTCGGAGAATCGGAGCAGCAGGGGCGGTATTGCATTCGCTTTACCGCACCGTTGTGACGAAAAGAGAGCTGAGCCGGAAGGCAAAGCTCTCGATCTACCGTTCAATCTTCGTTCCTACTCTCACCTATGGTCATGAGGGTTGGGTCATGACCGAAAGAACGAGGTCGCGGGTGCAAGCGGCCGAAATGGGTTTCCTCAGGAGGGTGGCTGGCGTCTCCCTTAGAGATAGGGTAAGAAGCTCAGTCATCCGTGAGGGACTCGGAGTAGAGTCCTTGCTCCTTTGCGTCGAAAGGAGCCAGTTGAGGTGGTTCGGGCATCTAGCAAGGATGCCTCCTGGGCGCCTCCCTTGGGAGGTGTTCCAGGCACGACCAGCTGGGAGGAGACCACGGGGAAGACCCAGGACTAGATGGAGAGATTATATCTCTACTCTGGCCTGGGAACGCCTCGGGATCCCCCAGTCAGAGCTGGTTAATGTGGCCCGGGAAAGGGAAGTTTGGGGTCCCCTGCTGGAGCTGTTGCCCCCGCGACCCGATCCCGGATAAGCGGTTGAAGATGGATGGATGGATGGATGCCTTTTTGTTAGTTATATTATCATTGTATGGTAACTGAAAACTTCTTATTTGCAAGTGCAGCTGAGTGAGCTGCTGAACAGTATTGCATTCGTAAGCTACAGTATGTTGTAACATAGATCTAAAGAAAGAGCTTAGAGCTACGTTAGCCTCATAGTTGTATGCCAAACATGCAGTATATGCCAAGAAATGTTTAACAGCGTTGCAGTTGTAAAGTTTTAAAGACAAACACTCTTTTAATTCTGCTTTATTTGTTTTACAAAATGGGGTTATAGAAACAGGTGGACTGTTATGTTAAAGTTGTCCACCTCCCACTGTGGCCAGCTGATTCCTAAAATCTGAAATCTGACTATTCTCAACAGCAGCAGCAGCATCTTATATCTCTTCTTCTCTTTGATTTGGGCTGCGAACAGTTAAATAGGAACGAACCGTGTGCAATATTCATGCCTTCTCAAATCCTGCTGTCTTTATGAACTCATCAAAAAGGATCCAAAAAATCCAAAGGCAGCAGAGTAGATACCTTGCTGCAGTGCATCCTGTGTGTGTGTGTGTGGTGCATCCCTGGTGAGAGAGGGGATCTGGGGGATTTTAAGGTACTTCTTCCTTTACGACCCACAAGTCCCACCTGTTGATAGGCTGAAACATATACTGTATGTAATGTATTGTATATATCTTTGGACTTGTATTGCTATTTTTGTGAGGACCAAATTCCGTTTCAAACCATCGTAGTGAGAACATTTCTGCATTGTAAGGACATTTTGCGGATCCTCACTACTTCAAAGGACTGTTTGAGGGTCAAGACTTGTCATACTATCTTGTCGCGAAGGAGCCTAAATAACGCTCCAAACTTGCGCAAAAGTGGCCATTTTCAAAGGGGTCCCTTGACCTCTGACCTCAAGATATGTGAATGGAAATGGGTTCTACGATTACCCACGAGTCTCTACTTTACAGACATGCCCACTTTATGATAATCACATGCAGTTTGTGGCAAATCATAGTCAAGTCAGCACACTGACACACTGACAGCTGTTGTTGCCTGTTGGGCTGCAGTTTGCCATGTTATGATTTCAGCATATTTTTTATGCTAAATGCAGTACCTGTGAGGGTTTCTGGACAATATTTATCATTGTTTTGTGTTGTTAATTGAGTTACAATAATAAACATATACATACATTTGCATAAAGCAGCATATTTGCCCACTTCGATGTTGATAAGAGTATTAAATACTTGAAAAATCTCCCTTTAAGATACATCTTAAACAGATAAAATAATGTGTGATAAAGTTGCGATTAATCACGATCAAATATATTAATCAATTGACAGCCCTAGTTTTTTGCCTTATGTTGTGTTAACAAGGATCTTATGGGCTGTCAGCTGAGCTTTAAATGTTTTTAACTCACACAGAGAAATTCAACAATCTCCTAGAATCCTTACAATTACATGCCAACTTTAGCATAAAATGTGAATACCTGCTCCGATAGCAAGCACAAAAACAGACACATTTTACATTAATTCTAGAGATGATGGTGAAAAGAGATTGGATGAATCTACCACTTCAGAATACAGAGAATCTGCATTCTTTGAATGACCTACAGTGTAGGGGGATAATGTCCCTCGTTCTCTCCGGGCTCCTCCCTCTATCAGGCCCTATAGCCAGACCGACCCGTTTGGCGTGCAGTGAGTCAGAGGTCATGCTTTAACATGAGTGAATGATTGCACTGAGCCTTCTGCTACCGATTGAAGGATCAGTGCAAATGACTGAAGCCCATATCATATTACGAGGGCTAAGTTCGCCGAGCAGCACAGCTGCTGTGGTATTTTGTGTCTGAAGCTCTGTCAGTTTACAAAAGTAGCTGCCGCAAACATACATTCAACAAGTCAGAACAAGTTTGTCTCGGCACTGCTGGATCAGATTTGTGCCACGGACTGTAGGAAAATAACCATGCTGGAATGTCTAGTATGACCTGTGACATTTCCATCCAGGGTCAATGTGTGTGTGTTTGCATTTGAGGAGATTAAGAGATATAAACCAGTGCTATGGCTGTCAGAGGGCACAGATTAGTGATGCGTGACACTGGCCTGTTGTGATGATGGTTTACGTGTCATCATCTGTGCTGCTGGAGGACTGCCTCCCTGCCTGCCTGCCTGCCTGCCTGCCTGATTGCTACCCATTACATCACACTGAACATGCATCTAAGGCCTGTGACATCCGACTCACACACACACCAGCAAAACAGAGCCAAGAGACATTCTCAGTATTTTCACGATTACATTTAGGAGGCACTCATTTTTATGACAACACGTCAGTAACATGTCGTTGCCTTTTTTGGTTCACGACGTCGTAACACTCTGACTTATCATAACCTTTTGAAGACATTAGTTTTTAACCTTTTAGAAAACACATGAGATGGGGAGAGAAAATATGAGAGCGCGACAGAGAGAGAGACAGCTGTAACTGTATGCTGGCCGGGCCTGACGAGATGTGCGATGTCTAATTATCTCTCCAGCCAGTGGATTAGCGAGCTAACACTAATGGCTGCCATAAGGCCGTGGGTCCCGCAGCACACAGACCCACACACACATGCACACACACACTCTCACAAAGCTCAAAAATGTGGATCAGACAGACAAGTGCAACAAGATAATTCCCCTATGATAGATGTGCTGTGTTTTTTTTTGTATTTTGGGAGGACATTTGGCAGAGGGGTCTGTGGGGTTATCCAGGTTGGACAACGCACGGTTGGCTGAGTAGTGGTAGAATTTAGCTACGTGTGTCGTCTGCCTTCATTACTGTATGTGTTTGTTTGTGCTTGAGCATGCATCCCGCCATGTCTCACCGGCACCTGTGTGTCTCTTTGTTGTTTATTCAGTCCAACGCCCCAGCCTGTCCCGCTTGGTTGCTCGTACGCGTGCCGCAAAATTCGATTTGGGTCTAAGATAATGACTCGCGGGCCTCATGTTCACAGCATACTGATGTAAGACAACCAACTGTGTGTGAGAATGATGAGGAACAACAACAACGCTGTAGGACACAGGAGCACTAGCTTGTTAGAGGTGAAAGGCATGTCATACATTACAGGGAAATTGACTTACTTACATCAGGGCTCCTTTTAAAAAACACCTGCAGAGGGTATAGGAGGAGCACTGTACACCTTAGTGGATGGTGACGCATGCTGGAGGGAGCTGACGAAAGAGAGAGGACTGCCAAAAAGAGAGAGCACTCTTTGGCAGTTGAAGAATTATCATTTCATTAAGAGTATGCATTATTTATGTCTAACCCATCTATTGTTCTGGCACATCCAATGACCTTGAGCGATCACACTAGTCTACTAATGATGGAGAGATATGATATCATGTTTGAGAAGATTGCTCCACATTTAACTATTATCATACTCAAGTGTTTTCATTAAATATTTCTGTCTGATAAATTTCTAGGCAGAGATTTCCTTTTAATGAACAAAAGATCCGTGTGATGATTCTTGAGCAAATCCTAAATTTGAGAGAGCGTAAGACGTCTGAGTATTTGAATTATGACACCAATATGTACTAGGGGTGGAAAAAAAAAAAACGTTCACCTACGTATTGCGTTTTTTGAATTTTTCGTAACACATCGTAATATCCAATCGCAATACTTGTAGAATCGCAATACATATTGAATCGGCATCCAAGTATCGTGATAGTATTGAATCGGGAGATAAGTGTAACGTCCCAGCCCTAATATGTATACTCCTCCTACCCATATTAATATGATACACTATTGTCACTTGGATGTATGAAGCTGTGGAGGGGTAGGGTTAAGCAAACAGATCAGGGGTGAAACCCAAGACTCCGTAAGCATAAGTGCAGAATACCAATGTAAACAGACATTATAATACATCATCATAATGATTAAATATATAACTTGGATCACGCTTTAGCTGTTTTTTACAGTAGCTGCTGTTCCAAAGTTGGGGAGGAGATTGCACAGCGCACAGATCAGAGAGTCGGCATTAAACTGTCTAAGGCAACTGAGGAATACCCTGGACACTTTCCAGACATTTATAACACAAAAACCAAGAAAGGGAGAGGGGGGGGAAGAAGACCGAAACACTGTCTGGCTGCAGCATTTAACACGACTAGTGTTACAAGACTGATCTGATTCTTGACTAAAGGTTCTTGAATTTAAGCTGACCAACTTTCCTGGTCTTTAAGTTGGGTTTCATCAGGCTCCCTGGAAGAGCCAAGACCTCTCGGGGGCTGGCAGGCGATATGATGGGAGAAATTGGGTGTCTGTATGAATCCTAGCCAACATCAGCCCTTTGCCGCAGACTGGCACATGACTCGGTGCCCCCTGAGATGAAACATGCAAAGTCTTTACATAACCCCGCCAGCACCCAAGATGACCCTCAAACGGTTTGTGTGCTTCAGCCAAACTGGCCTGTTCTCTTAGTCTCTGCTAATGTGGTGCTTAGGCAGTTCTGGTGTCCCCTTCACATAAATTAGGAAGTCTATGGAACTCTTAAGGTCTTAAATCGTCACAGCGCAATCTTTAGTGTCCTTTTTGACAATCTGTAAAGGGTAACTTTGGTATTTTTCAACATGGACCCTATTTGCCCATGTTTTTCTCTAATTGGGGACAACAATTTTTTAATTTGGTCCAGGGTTGGACATTAAACCATGGCCCGAGGCCACAAAAAGTTACTCTGTGGCCACCAAATATTCCCTTGTAGGTGGCCCCCTGTGGCCAACAAGTTTTATCAGGTCTCTCTACATTAATGTCATAAAAACATCTGTGCAATCTGGGTCATAAAGGTAGCAAAAGAATTGTAAATTTCTCTCACAGGAGCCTTTGCAACGGAGAGTATAAGAAGGAGGAATATAACAATTTATGGTACCTAGTACCAAGATTCAGTATTTGTTCACATTTAATATTCTGCATCCACTAAAGTTCTTCTTCTCCTTAATAAGTGACACTATTATGTGTGTATCTGTAATCGCTATCCTGGCAGCTGTATGGAGCCACTTTAGACTCCCATTATTGTGGTGCTGACTCAGCAGTGTGCCTCATTGCCCCAATTAAATAGCTTGTTCACTCTGGGGAAAACTTACACACTTGCTTGTGTCACAGTTACTATAACCTGTCTACTCTACCGAAGGTTCCCGTTTAGCTCAGATTTACTGTACTCGTGGTTAAACAGGAATTCTACTGAATAAAACAATAATACACTATATCCATTAGAGACATAAGCCGGGATTTCAGGGTCAAGCTGTGTGAAGGTTCGTCGTATCTAAATCAGGCAGTGGGAGTGCTGGGGAGTAAAGCTGCTGATGTGGACATGGAAGATAAATACGCATGCTGCATTTGGCGGTGTGGTATAAAACAGCATGTTACTACTGTAGCCGACTGTACCTGCATCTTTTTATTCACTGATATGCAGTAAATATTAATTATTTCACAGTCCATTAACATAAGACAAATTTTGATATTTATAAACATTAGCCTCAAAGCATGCAATATAAAAAATTATATATATACAACAGATGTGGACTGTTCAGTATGGAGAAGGGAACCTACCAGAATTAAAAATAAACATGACCTGATAAATAAATAAATATGCCATTAAATGAACCAGAAATAACATTAAAAATACATGTAGGCATTAATTAATTAATCAAATGTGACATAAATTGATATATCTGTTTTAATTTGCTTATTTATTTGTGTATCTTTGTATTACTTCCCCTATCTGTCTACCATTCTATTTAATTTTCCCATTTATATGTTTATTTATTTTTATAAACTTTTAAATGTATTTATTTTTAAATTCATTCATTATTAAATTGTATATAGATTTGAGCAATTAAAAGATAAATATCAATGTATGTCACATTTCGTCAATTAATTAGTGCCTACATTTATTTGTAACATTATTTTTGGATCATTTAATGGCATATTTATTTATTTATCAATTCATTAATTTATTTATTTGTGATTTTGGCAGGTTCCTTCCTGCATAGTTGAGATGAAGCCATCCACTGGTCGACTACTACTACTTCTTCCTTTCCACCCCTCCTTTCATTCTCTTGCCATTTTTGATGATGAACAACGACAAACAGTGTATTTAGCTGACAAGCTACATGCTAACAATGCAAAAGTCTAAAAAAAAGTTGTCATAAAGCAGATAATTTGTGCTACATTTATCAGGAGCACTGTGCAATTTCGGCCTGCCATTCTGATCGGTTTCATGAGATTTTCAAATATATTTTAAGTGCAAATTTAGAGTTAACATTCATAATATTCATTCATAACCGAATCACTGTATTTCTGAACGGAATAGTCCCGGCCTGTTTGGCTGTTGCTTCGTCTGCCACGAGGAGAGGACCTGGGGTGTGGGGGCGAATACGAGAGAAGCGTTAATTAAATAGACAATGATGGAATGTAATAGGCCTGGCAACTTTACTCTGCTTCACTTCTCTGCTGGTCTCCAGAGTAGTTTCTCATTAATGTTGTCATAAACGCCCACTCCCGCTGTTTGTTTATGCCTTTTAGTTTAAACCCCAGAGAAGCCAGAAATTAACACAGAGTCAGCATTTCTGCCTCAATCTGAGGAAATAAGTCAAAACTGTGTGTTTGTACAGTATGTATGAAGTTAAACGAGCATGTTCACTTGAGCAGGTAGATGTCAACTATTTTGCGCTTACAGGTGAAAACACAAGGCTGACATTTAATGTGCAATGTAAACTAGGCTAATAAAACACTACTCCTTCATATATATGGGATTATTTGACATAAATATTGTCTCACTGTAGCTTTGAAAAGAAATTAAACTCATGCGAGGCACACGCTAAAACTTTGAAATGTCGCAAAATGCAGACTTCCAAGCAACCCGAGAGGTCAGGTAAGCACTGCAGAACTTACAGTGCTGATGTGACATTGACACTCTCCTCCCAGCCTCCTCTCTCCAGGCACCAAATCACATTATCATACCCATTACTTATTCATGCGTAGGCTATTTATGTATTGACTTAGACAAACAGAGCTGTTGCTTTCGTGCAGAAAGACTGCAGAGGAGAAAGAGAGAGAATTCAACTAGCTGTTATTGGAGCACGAGCGCATCCTGAGGCTGCGTGTTTGCCTCTTGTCAACATCGCGGTAGTGTGCAGGACTCGCTGAGACTCTGCAATGGGATACTCTGTTATAAGGAGCGACGCGAAATGTAATTGCGCCGTGTCGACGTTGTGTATCACCACCATGCATTTTACATTGGGTGTGGGGAATGAATGGGGCTGCTGTTCATTCCTCTTGCTCCTCTGCTTACATTTTCTTGGCTGAGTGGGCAGCAGATGACTTATTTTGTCAATAAGGCTGAAACAGATTAGATGGTGGCCTGAATGTGGAGCAGCACAGGTGCTGGACTTAATTCTGTCTGTAAGAGACATATCACTTTACTGATTTCATTACATTGCTTTAGTGCATCCTAGAGTTCACAGTTGGTTACTGTGCGACGAATACAAACACATGATTGCCTCATGTTGATGTTCAAACAAAGCTTTGTATTGGCCTGGTTAGACTGTTTTTAGTTGAACCACTGCTCCTCAAAATGCACATACACTTGTTTGCTTGTTTGGGCCTGCACGGTTAAAACTCAAATATCGAGAGTTTTCTAAACAGTCCCTGCACAAAACTGCACTACCATACAAAAAGATAAACATCAAGTAATTGCGCCACAAAGTTCATTATGATGGATTACCATTCAAGCAAGTTTCACATTTCTGCAAGCTATGGTGAAATGAACAGAAACAAAAGGCTGCTTAGAGCGTTGGAAGCCAACCTAGCAATTTATTGTATGCTCTACCGAAAGGTCAGCAGTAATGTGAAATATGATGTGATTTGTAGATGAAGGATAAGACACGCAAAGCCACCAGTGTGATACTTTAAAGAGGACCTATTACTGTAGGCGTATTATCAGGTGCATACTTGTATTTTGGGTTTCTATATGTACTTTAATGTTCAAAACACGCTTTATTTTTTCTCATACTGGCTGTGCTGCTGCACCTCTTTTCACCCTCTGTCTGAAATACTCTGTTTGAGCTACCCCGCCACCCCCCGCACTGAAAAGCCCAGTCTGCTCTGATTGGTCAGCTAGCCCTCTCTGTTGTGATTCGTCAACCAAACCAAACTCTTCAGACTCAGCCCAGCTCCGCTCTAACTAGCTTTGTTTGAGGTGAAGCCAAACTAGCTGCTAGGCAGGTATTATGCAAATGTGTTACTCGGTGACATCACAACGACTTCAATCAAGGCGTTTCAGGAAGTTCAGGAGCAGTGTTTCTGTGGGGAAGAGTAACTCCCTTTGGCGTGGACTTTTGGCTCTGTAATTTTGCAGACACTAAAGGAAAAGGCACTAGAGCATAATAGGTCCTCTTTAAAGGTTAGGTTCACAGTTTTCAACAATAAAATAATGTGCTTCAGATGTAAGTGGGGACAAAATCCAGTCCTTGTTCTGTGCAACAATGTACTTCGAAGTTTATCTGAGGCTAATATGTGGCTTCAGTCATCTGAGTTAACAAAAATCATGTGGCTATCTCCCAAAGTTTGTCTTTTTAGAGTGAAATTAACCCGTTTGTGTTACTTTCTTTTTGTTAACACTGTGTATGGAAACACAAAGAACATTTTGTACTGAAAAGACTAACTTTGGAAGATACCCACATGAATTGACTAACTCAGACTGATGAGTATTACAGCAAGCAAACCTGAAGTTTATACCTGACTATTGTTTTAAGGCAGACTTGAAAACTTGTAAACCTATCATTTAAAGCTGCACTTGTCATGAGTTGCTATGTACTGTAAAAGTACAGTTGTCTTTTCAGTCTAAATCACGAATGCTGGTAACGAATGAACAATGTTTGGGCTTTGAGTTTTATTGTTGACCCAGAAAACAGCTGGCTCAACTGTAACTCTTACAGATCAAATCTGAATCTGACAACCTGTTACAGCCCAAGTCATCTCCAACCTTTTTAATATTAATAATGCGTGAATCTCGGTGGTATGGTGACCGTAAACATTTGAAAAAGCAACAGAGTGTAGTGAAGTAGCATTCAAGAGTTGAAAAGATAGAGAAAATATGAATGTGTTTGAGCACAAGACTGTCTGTGTGTGAGAAAGAGCTTGAGGATACATGTCAGACAGATGCTCATATTACAAAGTTGTCTGACGTTACTGACCACCTTCAGCTTTTTCATCCCTCTGTGACATTTTATATCTGTGATGCAGTCAAATTTCTAAGTCGTTTGGCATTTTAAAACTCTTGTAATCTAAACTCAGCACACGTGAGGCAACAGTTGTGTAAGTCGTGGCCAGGACATCTAAGATGGTGCAGAGGAAGTGAAAATATATCTAATTATTATAACAGAGTATTCCTATTCTGGGGCTACAAATAGACAAACACTGCCTAATTCAACTAGAAAAACACTCATTATTTGAGTTAATCTCACACAAATGAAAATATACAGATACTGCTCACGCCCTATACATCTGTGATTACATCTCTATATGGATATGTCTCTGTGGCCTGGAACAATAAACACAAAGTCTCGCAGACGTCTGAATTATGGATGGGATATTTACACAGATCGGTCCCCTCGGGCACCATCTTTTGTTGTTGCTGCGGAGAAATGGAACGGAGCCAAAGAGAGAGAAACAGACGCAGAGGAAACAGGAGGGAGTGATTTGAGAATGAAGAGGAATCGAGAGGTGGTGGTGACACAGATTGAGCCAAAGAGCGCGTCAAAGTGAAGTTCAAGATAGAGAGCAAACTGTCCGATTGACGGCCGGCAGCACACTCAGACCTGAGCATGGAGGAGGCAAGTCCAGTGCTCTCTCTGTCTGTGTTCTTATGCTCCCTGCAGCTCCACAGAGATGAACTGGTTTGATTTTGAACTCATCCTCTGGGGTGCCACAACCCAAGCCCCGTGTGCTGCTGATGTGTTGTTCTGTCAAGCATATCTCCAGTGAGTGGTGAAACCAATATCTTGGTTTTCTGTATCAGCCACCTCAGTGTCGTGCTGCTGCATCAGAGGAATTAGAGTCAGAGGAAATGAGACTGCAGATAACTGACGTCAAAGCCTCGTTAGATCTTACCGTTAATGTTTGTACCTTTCAGAGCACTTTGCACCCATACAGCAGCAGTCACACTCCAGCATCTCAACTGAACACCGATAAAATCTTAGAAAAACTGCTTTTTACTGCTTACTGTATAATAGCTGTCAAATCTAACCATGTAGGGGAAATAGGCAACCAACCAGAGTTCCTGACTGAACCATCTGTGCTGCAAGCCACTCTGACTTACAAACTAAAGCCCCCCTTCAGTGTATTATGGCATTTTTATATTTCATATTTATTTGAGTCGTTTTCCGACAATGTTGATTAGTCACACTGTTCACCAATTTGTTTTTGACAAATAACTTTAAAACTGAAAAAGAAGGTTGTTGTTAAAACGGGATGTTGATGTATGACTAGGGCTGCACAATTAATCGAATATTAATCACTATGACAATTTTGGCTTCCCACAATTAAATGACCATGATTGACCGCAATATCTCTATTTATTTATTGCTCATAGAAAACACAGCTGTATATCAAATCAGGCACTTCCTAAACTAACAGCCAGATGTTTTGGCTTCACTTTTGGGGAGCTGTCATATGCTGTGCGGGCAACCTACAGCGACAGCCCGTGAGAAACTTTCCTGAATGTTTCGTCTGCGGTCCAGAGTAGAAAAGTAATATACTGTATATTACTCATTTTAACATAGAGCAGAAAAGAAAAAAACGAAAATGCACTGTATGCAGGTGAAGAAGGACCTTATTTTAAAGCTGCTGTGGGTAGAAATGGAGCAAATATGATTTTAAAAAAAAGTTATTTTTATAAAACGGTCACGATGTCCTGACAGTAGTTCATGGGAGGTAATCTGAAAAAAATCATGTGCCTCTGTGTCCTCCGTAGCTCCTGATGGCATCTGCAAGATTTCACAGACCTGAGGAAAACAACCAATCAGAGCTGATCTGGAGTCTGCCATCCAGCTGCCGTCTATGAACCGGCTGTCAATCACTCGCAAACTCCGGTCAAACTAGGCAGCGCTGATTAAATATAAATCAATATTCTGTTACTGTAATGCTTTTTTCTCATCTCAAAAGTGTTCAGAAACATCTTGTAGTGTACTGTTTAGCTGTAAAATGAGAAAGTTTATTTAGATTTATATAGATTTTTTAAAGCCTGAAAACAGAGCCATGAGGAGGTGCAGAAGTTTAGTTTTCTCTCAGAGCACTTGAGTTACAATTTGCTGAAAAGGAAACGTGCCTACTGCACGTTTAAGTCTTATTTTGATGCAGAAATGTTTTAATTAGCACAATGTGAAAGTGATTTAATTTGGGGTAAAAAGTTTTGGTTTTATTTTGCTTCAAGGAGATGCACTGTGGACGAGTCTTATTTTAATGCAACGTTTTTTAAATTGGCAGGAATGTAGCACATCATGGAAGTGAAAGCAGTGCTTTGTTTATTTAAATGGGAAAGTGCGATAAAAAATATTTTGTCCCTAAAATCACTGAATAATCATGATCTCAATATTGATTAAACTAAACGTGATCATCATTTTGGCCATAATTGTGCAGCCCTACGTATGACTATAGTAGAAGCTACAGGTTACACGTCATCCTCTAAGCTTGCGCAGGTGCACTCATGCTTCTTTACCATCTCTTCCTGCTGGAGATAAATTAACGGAAAGCAGCCGATGCCACGCGCTGCTGGTGTTCTGTCCAGCCACAGCGTGCCGCAGGACGGATCATAGACACCTCCAAAACGTCCCGAAACTGCATTTCAAATGGCGGACCTTGGCAACATGTCTATCCATCCTGCGGTGCGCTGTGAACAGCATTCGGCGCTGCGGCTCCTCAGTGCAGCAGACAGCTGCATCGCCAGGAGGAGACGATAAAGAAGAGAAGGAGTGAGAGAGAGTCAGTATGTTGTGCTAATTCTTGTCTCATTTGTGGTCTGATAAACAGTAAATTCATCAAATTCAGTGCCGTATAGCTGTTTTTCAAGCTACTCTAGCTGGTTTCATCTCGACTGGGTTGAGAAACAATACAATCTGGTTGCCATGGTAATGAATTACGTCTGACTATTAACCACACCCCCATTCTCTGTTTGAGAATACCCGAAAAAACAGGAAGTAACACTGTCTGAAGGGGGGCTTCAACGTGTAGCTAAGTGATCTGCAATCCATGAAAGTCATTCATGAGTGCAACACAAAGCAGTTGGAATGTTATTGCCATAGTAACGATGTGACAAGGCTGACTTTGCTGCTCCGATCTCTCAAAACATACATCCTTCTTGTTCTTCATTTCATATAAAAAAATATCATTTCCAACAAAAACTAGTGCAAATACAGTACATCAACATCTATCTCACTAAGTATGCACACTCTGTATTGTAGGTTTTGTGTGTGTGTATATAACCTGCTCCACACACGGTCAGACGCACAGTTTCCATCCACATCATACATCAACTTTAATGACGTCCTCATGAACAGCTTACGTAACAGCTGTAGTCTCCCCTCCTTCCTTTGTAAATTCAGTCACGTCCAACTGGAGCTGCAGCCAAACTGAATAATACATCTGTACTTCTCTAGCCAGACCTCTGCTAGTATTTCTCCTCTTTATCTCCCTCTCTCTCTGGCTCACAAGTGCCTGTGCTTGAGTCCTTCAGCGGGCACCCAGACATCCATCAACAGGTTAACCGATGTCTAAGTGTAGCATTACTGTACCAAACATGGTCCTCTCTTCGATGCATCAGAAGACAGAGCAATACATTGCAGAAAACATATCAAGAGCGACGATAATTCATATCTTACCTATCGGGAAGTCTGCAAAGGAAAGCAATTTCTACAATCTTAGCACTCTATTGGGGGATAGATGACGAATGAGGCAGTCAAAGAGCCTGAGTGCCAGACAGTGCGGGGTATGGAAGCATGCTTGGAGACTTTGCTGCGTGTCCTAACTGTACAAACGTTGATAACATATACAGTACGCAGGCTTATCCTCATGCTGTTACAAGCACTAAAGATGTAGAAATATAGGTGGGCACGGTTGCAGTAGGGAGGCAAGGAAGGAAGGAAGGAAGAAAGCACGGTAATACTTCATTTTACAGGTCTGCAAATTTCATGGTTATAGGTTATTCGCTAATCACCTATTTGAAATTTCTTTGGAATTACTGCCAAATTACCCCAATATTTACCTCAAAAATTACTTTATTATAAACATTATTTAATAATTATATTCTGCTATTTCCCAAAAGCTGGTAATTTATTCAAAACATTTCCAGGAAAAGAATACATAGTTAATTGATATGCTTTATTTCCATGTCTGCTGGTAAAAAGATAATAATTAGCAAATAACTTCTTTGAAATTTCTTTAAAAATTCCCTGAATCATTATATTTGCTACCAGGTTACATACGTGTAGACAATAAGTCACACAATGGTGATATTTATGGCTGATCAGAGTTATGGTTTTCCACCTCCGAGGAAGAGCGGCAAAAGTGATTTTCGATTAATTTTGAGGTAAATATTGGGGCAATTTGGCAGGATTTCCAAAGAAATTTCAAATGGGTTACTTCTAATCATCACCTAATTACCATGAAATTTGCGGACCTGTAAAATGAAGTGCTACCGGAAGCGCTGAGAGGATAGGATGCACCAGGACCACAGAGCCACAGGCAGAAGCATAGGAAGCACAGGGAACAAGAAGGGAAGGGGAGTTGCTGACTTGCAGTCCGTAGCGGAGTAGTTCACTATTTAGTCATGAATATGAAACATTTCATTCTCATACATTCTCCAGGACAGGAAGATAAAAGAGCTTCACCTTTTTTTTGTTCTATGAGGCCGGTTGAAGTGGAAGCACACGCTGAAATTGCCCAGTCATTGAACTCATTAGGGCGGCAGCTGCCTCCATCTATTACGCCTTTTTATTTTTGCACTTTGTTTTGGTCTGTGCATGTGCCTCGGGGTTGCAATGACCGAGTTAATGGTTTTGGGGTCGGGAGGGGAGGGCAGGAGCTACAAATGCTGTGCTCCTCACTCAGTCCAACGTAAGAGGTGTGCAGGCAGACACACACACACACACACACACACTCATACAGTACAAACATACCACACTGCTGCAGGGCCCCAGAGGGAGATGCCCTCCTACAGGTTCTCTGCAAGAAAACATGCCCTTAGCATTCAGTCTTATACTACGCTCAAACACACACTCACACTTCCGCGCGTTCATGCACAAACACACACATGCTAGAAAGGGGCAGAAGCAGACCAGATGCTCTCGAAAAATGGGACAGGAATGAAAGAGAACTTTAGTTTGAAGGGGGCGGAGAACTATCAGTTCACACAGAATATGAGAGAGAGGGGAAAACAAGACGGGGGAGTGGGCAGGAGGGGATACGAGGAGCATCGGCAAAATCAAAACAAGGAGGGGGTGCGAACAAACCTTCGGGCTCTGAGCTCTCTTTGTGGATGGCTTGCTTCAGCGGGCAGCAGAAGATTTCGTGACACTTAGCACGAAAGGGGGACCCTTTACTCCTTATATCCGCAGAGTGGATGGAGTCCTGCCGTAACATAATGTACTCCTGGGTACCTGGGGCAGCGTCATCCTGGACTGCGGTGGTGCCATAACAGAATGAACTAGGGTTAGAAAGCTCACCACATAAAGGAATGAAAGAAAACAACAACAACAGCAATATCACGGGGCAGAAACACAGGCAAATAAAATACATCAACTATTAGCAACAGCTATAGCTTTAAATAAGTTATATTGCACATAGTGACAGAGAGAGAAGGAGGAGAGAGGGACAGAAGAGATCAAGAACACCAAGTTCACAAAACAACTAAAATTATAGACAACCAACAACAGTGGGGGCTGTTATTTAAATATATCCTTGGTTGCTGAAAAGGAAAAGTGATAAAACAACACGAAGAAAAGGGAAAAGGAAAGTTCATAATCAGTGTTATGGCAGGTTTTTTGTAGCAGGCCAGAACCACAAGCTGCTGCACTTCAATGAGGTGACTGTGGGGCCGATGAAGGAGTAAAAAGTTGTGGGATTTGCAGGGCAAGCGTGCATTCTGCTACGGTGTATGTCAAGTCAGCATTACTGAAACTAAGGTCAGGTGGTGGGTGAGTATGACCCCATTTCCACCTTATTTATTGTATGAGTAGGCAAGCAGATGCAAAGGCATGCACAGGCCTCCAGGTCCCTCTGGAGCGACTTGCAGTGAAGTCATTAGTGTTGTTCCGATACCGATTCCAGTATCGGAAATGCGTCCAATACTGCCCAAACTTCGGGATCGGGTATCGGCGAGTACACCAGTCTATGCATCGATGTGATACCAGGGTTTCCGCCAGGCCTGAGACGACTCCCCGCCAGGCCAAAGCATCAGCGAATTATGTATTTTTAAGATGTTTTTTAAACTAAAACGTGTTATACAAGTACCAAACTCCTTTAAGGAATAACTAAGTGCATAGAATGTGAGTTGTGAGCGCTAGTGTTTGTGGTCAAGAGAAAAAGAGACCGAGAGAGTGAAGAAGCCTGTGTGTGTGTGATGGCGTGAAGGTGAGATGAAGTCAGCCGTAACGAGCTGTGAACGTAGCAGTGCAGCGTGTGAACTGTTTTGGCTGTCGGTGAATAAATACTACAACTCCTCAAGACACAAGCCAAGTTCCCGTTTATTTTAGGGTTTTTCCATACATGACTCGGCGCGTCGGCCCAGCACGGCAGGGATTTAAATCTCCATTACAACAGAGCTACCTGCTTTGGTGTGTGTTTACCACGGCTGTGGTCAAAGGCGCGGCTGTAAAACGGCGATAAACACTTTTCATATCCTAGATTCTTCACAATAAAAGTCCCCAATTATATTATTATTTAAAAGCTTTTATTATGAAGCAGCAAAATCAGGAAAAGTTGGTTTTCATCAGCAGCAAATTAACACGACTCCTATGCAGCTGAAAGGGAAACAGTATGAGCAGAAGCAGCTGTAATAATAATAATAATAATAATGATAATAACTATGCTTTTTTTATCACGCTGGTATCGGATTGGTACTCGGTATCGGGAAGGAAAAAATGGCATCGGAACATCTCTAGAAGTCATGCTTACTGTAAGTGACGTCAAGGAGAGCTTCTATAATGTCACTCTGCTGCATGTGTGTCTACAGGAATCCTGTACTGGGATCCTGTGAAAAGCCCTGTGTTTCCGTCTGTGTGTGTTGGATCTATTGCATCTGTCCTCTTCGGGGCACAGTCCCTGCTTGGTTTCGATCATTGACCTATTTTTCTCTGTGTTGATGGATTAGCTACAAGCGAATCAACCCAAATAAACGGTATCTTCTTTTCCTAATGGAGTTGAGGGCCATGCCTTCCTCTGACACATTTACTACTTTAATGAGTAGCCACTATCCAAACACAACAATACTTAACCCCCCCTCCGTTAATGACATTATTTTCAGTTCAACTAAACCAGAAAAATGGCATCACGAATAGTGTTAAAGTTGTCCACACAGAACTGATGTCCCATTTTCACACAGTTTGTTCTTGATGACCCGTTATCCACTTTTCATACTGTGATAATATCACGATCTCTGACCGCATGTAAGCCTCAGCCAGCTTTATTCGGAAAGCTGAATGGACTTCAGCGCCGCGTCAGTCTCTGCTCCTAGTAAGAATACACTAAACTACTAAATATAAACTAAAGCATTATGTAGACAGACTCCCACACACTGACTTCCGTGTACTGTATTTTCACACAGAGTGCACAGTGTGTCTTCTTCACAGAAATAAGATCAAGAAGCACACATTTCTCTCCCTTTGTGTCTCGCACACAAACAAAAACAGATCCAGGAAATAAAAAAAAACAAGACCGCATGTACATAAGTATTAGAGGCACATGGGTCCAATTAAAATAGTTTTAAAAGGACTAGAAGATAGTGAACACTGTGTACACACTGCAAATGTACAGGAAAAGTACTAATTGGAGTTTAAGGGCACAGTAATTGAAAACAACCTTAAACTTCAGCCTAATGAGAATGTAAAGTGAAGGTTTATGTAGTGTATTTAAACATAGTTTTATGAATGAATCCTGAAACTATTTGACTATTCTTCTCTATTGACTATTGAGTAATAGACCTGTGTGGGTGTGATGTTACCAGCAGCAAAGAACAGTGAGTTTCTGCTCCATATTCATAAACCCGACACACTCACCCTTACTGCCAACTAGGAATAAAGCGCCAAAAGCATTTACTGCTGATAATTGGCTGTAGGTTTACTTTCATTCATAAAACCCTTTTACACCTATTTTATTTAAGTGTGAACTGTACAGTAAGCCAAATTGGTCTTAATGGGAGTAAAGTGGCACAATTAACAGGAGAGTGCAGAATATAATTATATCAGAAATAATTTGGTTAATGAGGCGGGGATGACCCTTAACTGTACAACCTAAGGCAACAGAACTTTAGGATTTAAAACATTTCATTGTAAGCCTTGCCTTGACATACAAATAAAGAATTGGAGACTTGAACTTACAATATAAATAAATAGCCGTCCCGAGAGTCATTTTATTCTGGTTTGGCAGAGCCACGGATAAATCAACTTGAGAAAGATGATCATTGATAAAGATGTCAAGTGGGCCGCACAAAATATTGACAGTTATCTTTTTCACAGAAACAAAAATAAACCCCCTACACCAGATCCCTGAAGGGTTATTGATCTTTGCATGCGATTTTCATACTCAAACAAACTGAAAAACATGATGGCTGCACAGACCTCAAAATACATACTGCATATTTTTATTGTATATGTCTACAATATTTGAATATGCTGTATTTCTTTTAGTTTAGATGGCAATAATTAACCTTTTAACCGTTAACTGACATTAAGAATATTTACGGATTAAAGCTATCAGTTAAACGGTTAAAAGAAATATAAAAAATTACATAAAGAGCTGAGCAAAACTCAGAGGAGCAGCTTTTCACTTAAAGGAGAATAGCTGGTCCACCTTAAAGCTGCAGTAGGCAACAATTTTTTGGCATCATTGGGCAAAAAATCCATAATAACCTTTCAGCATATTGTATTCAAGTGTTCTGAGAGAAAACTAGACTACTGCACCTCCTCATGGCTCTGTTTTCAGGCTTTAAAATATCTAGCCCGTGACGGGAGACTTTGACCAATCACAGGTCATTTTAAAATGATCCCGTTTAGAAAGTGAAAATGAAACTTAACATACGAAGAGTGGTCTCCTGGATGAAAGCTCTCTGTTTGTTGGACCCATCCACCAAGCTGTGGGGCGTGACAAAACGTCTGTATTTGACGGCCTGAGAATGTTAACAGGCTGCTTGACCTTATCGTTTAAATGTCCACTAACTGGTCAGTGTGTATCTGTTGTATCCAGACTTAAATATCATTGTAGAAACTGAACTCACTATAGAGAACAGCGGATGAGATGGATCAGGAGGAAAAAATACCCCTCGGCCCATAAATTTGGCCACAGGTCCTGCAGACGGATTAAAAAATGAATTCTCATAAGCCGTCAAGAGCAGGTCCATTAACCAGTAGGTCAGCCATTGCCAGACACCAGCCTCTCTAGTGTAAAAAACACACCCACACTAACAGGAAGATAATCAGGGTTCAACGCCCAGTAGTGCAATTAATCACCACATGCTTTTTGCCCTACGGCGCCTCCTTCAGGCTGCTGGATGACCTGCTATCCTACCACCTCCGCACCTGCAGAAGGTCCTGAACCCCCCACAGATACTACCTATCCATCGCAGGCCCTCGCCAAGAATACCACAGTGCTACTGAAACTTTAATGGTGCTTTGGAATGACAAGAGAGGAGGTCTAAGTTTCCTTCCAGGAATATGACCCCATTCTCTGCCCCAGAGGCCCAGAGGTGCTGCTACTGTATTTGATCCAGTGGAAATTGAGCTAAACTAAGCTAATCTCCCCTTTTTTATTACAATAATCTGTAAACTGCACACAGTTTGTACCGTCTGGTTCATTCGTGTACTGCTGCTGTGACACGCAAATGCACCCCCGGGTATAATTAAACGATCTATCTAGATTGATGAGTAGATAAAAGTAAAATATACAAACTGTCTCTTTTTAACGAGTGATATCCTCTATATTTCCCTGTTGCCCGATCAGTTTCTTTTCTTCCCAAACGAACTAAACAAATAATGAAGGGTTTGTTTCATCTGCACCAGACAGGTGTTAAGGTGCACTGAAGATCTGACTGTCTGTCTGTCTGTCTAAGACGGGAGGACTCTTGAGAACTTTAACAAATGTCCAATTCCAGCCGGCGTTTATTAATGAGCCCGCTAACTGCCGGCTCATCCGAGGTAATAAAAGTGAGTGACGGCGGGGCTAAGAGGACGAACAGAGGAGGGGGTGGGCACCATCCTTTACAGCCCGTCTCTTTCATCCTTGCCCCAGCCTTGATGAAGAGCGCATATTGGGATTGAAGGATGCCTGATGAATGACGCAGCAGGACCTGGGAGCTCACTCTCTATCAGACCAGCCACTCAGAGTGAGCTGTCACCCAGGTTCATAATAGTCGGTGATCTACAGGCACCAGTGTTGCCACGCTGGACCTTCAGCACACAGCAATGGATGTCCTTGCCCCTCTGACAGGAATAAATCTCCTAGTAAGGAGGAATGGGTACAAATAGGAGGAGGGGGGTGAGATGCATCTTGCTTCGGTTAGTTGCTCATCTATTTAGTTCAGGTTTTATGGCAACAGTATGGTAGATGTGCTATCTGTGTGGGCAGTATTTACCGTAAAGCAAGCGATATTTAATGACCGCGCTGCGCTTATGTTCAAGTGTGAGAATAGAAAAAGCAAGCTTAATGTGACAGAGCGTCATCAGTGACACCCAGGCTCATAAATGCCAACCGCCTCATGTTCAAATGGGGTTCAAGGACGTGTGTAATCAACTGAAGCACCGCCGGGGCCCCGAGAAATGAAGTACGCTTCCATATATGAGGAGCAATCTGCACAATACACTCAAGTCATGGCTCATATCCATCAGGAAGGTGGAACACATTCATCATGACTTGACGAATAGCACACTCACTAAATTAGAATCAGAATTAAGCACAGGAACGGGTCTGTAGCCTGAGGTTTGCGTTTCGAAAATAGCCTGGCCTCAATGTGGTTTCACAAGGAGCAGAATCTAGCACATTGTCTTCTGGGATGCCTTCGGGTTCAGTGTGGCTCCATCTCAAGAAAGAATAGTTTTATTTTGGTTATAAGTCACCTTGCAGGCAGCAGAGGAAGTGAGTTGATTTGAACTTGAGGTTTGCTTTGAAACGCAGAATGAGCTTGCATTTTTATTCATGCTCTTTCATCCCTCTGAGCTCATTGTTTCTCCCTTTCTTTGTCTCTCCCTCTCTCTTGTTCTTTGTTCCTTTGCCTTTTCTTGTTATAAACAGAGGCTCTATAAGGTGACATGATAGCTCGGGACAAATATTGTAGCCTTTTGTAATCAAAACATGAATTGCTGGATAACTGGAGTGATGACAATTCAAATAAATATGAAACTAATAGAAGAAATCAGCAGTCTCAATGTTAGGTCCATGTCTATGGCTATATCTTAGTCAGGGCTTTAGTATACCTACATTGTTATCTTTCATAACTGTGTAGTATGATACTGTATAACATACTGTAGTGCCATTAAAGTGTAGCAAAATTTAAAATAACATGTATATTTTTAAATTAGGGCTGTTAATCGATTCAAATATTTAATTTCGATAAATCGCATGATTGTCCATAGATGATTGCGATAATTGCAAATTAATTATACATTTTCAAAATGTATCTTAAAGGTAGATTTGTCAAATATTTAATACTCTTATCAACATGGGAGTGGGTAAATATGCTTGCTTTATGCAACTGTGTGTATATATTTATTATTGTAAATCAATTAACAACACAAAACAAAACCCTCACAGGTACTGCATTTAGCATAAAAAAATATGCTGAAATCATAACATGGCAAACTGCAGCTCAACAGGCAACAACAGCCGTCAGTGTGTTGACTTGACGATGACTTGCCCCAAACTGCATGTGATTATCATAAAGTGGGCATGTCTGTAAAGTAGAGACTCGTGGGTAATCGTAGAACCCATTTCCATTCACATATCTTGAGGTCAGAGGTCAAGGGACCCCTTTGAAAATGGCCATGTCAGTTTTTCCTTGCCAAAATTTAGCGCAAGTTTGGAGCGTTATTTAACTTTCTTTGCGACAAGCTATTATGACATGTTTGGTACCAATGGATTCCTTACGTTTTTATAGATTCATATGATGCCAGTATTTTCACTCTAGCTTTAAAACCTTCAAAATCACAAGTTGCGTTAATGCTTTAAAGAAAGTAGTGGTGTTAAAACAAATTTGTGATAAGATGTTATTATTGCGTTAACTTTGACAGCCCTATTTTAAATATATTTGTGCATGCTCCATTGATAATATATCAATCATAGTCTAATCCATTAATATAAAGAAGATATGATGCGTAAAAGAGTACAGGAAATCTAAGGCTGGCTGGCAATTACTCAAATGCAATACAATATGGTCATGGCTCTCTAGCCATGCTCTCTACGCAAAAGCAATCCATTCACGCCAGTATGTAAAGAAGCTATGAATCTGCCTCAGAGGGAAGTCTGCCATCTTATTCTATTTTTTTGTCTGGAAATCTGCCTGTAGTCAGACTGTAGGTGTTCCATACAATTCAGACGTACAGTGTAGAGCTGACCTTTGAGGCACCTGCAGCCTGTATGATAAGGGGAAATTCTGGGAATGAAGCACAGAACCATATTGAGTAGAGTCACTCCTACTTTGACAGGCTGTCACATACAGTAGAGTATGCACCCCATCATCAGAGGTTTGGAAATGTGTCTGTGTGGTGGCGTTCTTGCAGCAGAGGAGGAGAGCGAGTGTAATACTACTGCCTGCCAATACAGCTTGTCTGCAGAGATGACCGTGATGAAACTGTTGGTGAAGGCACAATGATAGACACATACAGCACTCATATGAAAAAGTATTGATCCAGCATCAAAGAGTGGCCTTGCAGAGAGCCCATTTTACCCATTTAGTAGTCCATCCATGCACACAATCATTTGACTCCCACTTGATGAAGCAGAGATATACTGTACGTCATATGCCATGTGTTTATGAGCATGTCTGTGGTGGTGGTAGTTGTGGGTGGTGGTCTCTATAGAGACGTATCCCTTTTGGACAGTCAAAGTCTCATCATAAAAATTGTACACCTCTCTGTTGTGATTTATAATCAGTTATAAGAAAACTGCACTTTTAAACCTGGGTTTTGTCTTCCCAACGACATAAAGAGTTTACCTCCTTTACTCTTTAAGTCCCATTTAAAGAGATAGTCAGGGTGGTTTGAAGTGGGGTTGTATGAGATACTTCTCCATAATCAGTGTATTACAGTACCTACAATAGATGTAGAAGCAGACAGGAGTTACCACACGGAACCAAAGCAATGTACTGCTGTGGATGGGGACGGCAGCAAAACGTATTTTAGCCACCTAAAAGAAAGACTCACCTAAAAACATCAATATCAGTTTAAGTGTACGCTATATTTAGAATATTTTCTTCGCTTTACCTCGCCATCAGACACTTCAGGGACCTCAAGCCGTTGTATACATCTATGCTGTCTTCAATGCCACCAGACTACATTTACAAAACCTATAATTTTACCTCGCAGCTCACGGGGGTTGCTGTTCTACTGCTGCCTCAATCGGTTAGTTTGTTTGTGCTATTGTGGGACTTTGGTGTATCCAAACTGTAACCAAAGTCACAAAACAAACTAACCGATCGAGACAGTGGTAGACCAGCAACTCCCATTTTCTTTGAGGTTAAATTACAGTTTTTTTCAATGGAGTCTGGTTGCTTTGGCGAGAGCATATATAACAGCTTCAGTTCCCAGTCTGAAACGTAGACTGTATAGCAGCAAGGTAAACTGGCAACAATAGTCTAAATATGGCGTACACTTAAACTGATATTGATTTTTTTTAAGGTGGGCCTTTCTTTTTTACGTGACTAAACTTGCTGTCCACAGAACTATATTGCTTTGGTTCCGCGCGGTAACTCCTGTCTGCTTCTCTCCACCACCGTCTACTGTAGGTAAAACTGACTATGGATGAGTACCTCATACAACCCCATTTCAAAACACCTGAACTATCCCTTTTAAGAGACAGAAACAAAACAAAAACTATTCTTGTTTCACCTTTTCACCCTGAAAACTATTTTTTCACACCCAATAGTTTTATAATGGAGGCTTAAATCCTTGTAATGCATCTGTTGGCTTGAGAATATGCCAAGTTGAGAAAAATCAATGTGGAGAGACTCGCTCCCTCTGCACTGTATCTCTGACACACACAGACACATACAACTGTTTTTCTAACTTTTAGTACTACTTCAATATGTTGTTTAGATGGCAGAGTGACAGCAGATTGCAGTACAACACACACAAATATGCAAACACAAAGACACTCGGGAACATAAAAACAGTGAAAAGCACAACTAATTTCTGGTATATTAAAGTCAAACATCATGTTCACATGGACACACACCGAAGCAGAGTGTGTTCATAGATGGCTACTGCAGGAGAATTAAATGTTGTCTCCCTCTGTGTAGGCTACAGACATTATGTAAGACTATCTAAGGACAACTACCCAAGCAATATAGCAAATGAGCATGTACATGCACAAACCCACACAGATGACCTCATAATACTTTGTTAGTCACACAACCTCCATCCCTATCATGGATTCAAATGTCTCATGGATGCCGTGTCAACAGACAGGGATCAAACACACACTCCTGCTTAGGTGGATTAATGCTAAGGATCCTTTTCACGGCAATTAACAGCTGACAAGAGCAAATAGGATTGTAAAGCATCATATACTACTGCCTGCCCTTCATCAGGCCTTTGAGTTCAGGAAGACTGAAACACTGTGGGAGGAGGTTCAAGTGTAATAGGATCAACAACCCTGAGCAGTAAGTGATACCAAGTAGCTTATGATATATCACATGTCAAATCAGCTCCAAAGTCACACATGATTCATATGTGTTCTGTTCAAACGTCAAACAATCAGGTTATAAGGACGGAAGGATGCGCCGCCTGTCCATCTCGCCATGGTTTGCCGGCAGCTGACAGTGTGTTTTATGAGTCGCGGTTCATGTCCAGTCAAGGATTTTAATAGGAGACATCCGTCTTCTTTTATGCATCAGACGATTAGCACAGTGTCGACTACCTCGACTCCTTCACAGAATTATCATGAACTAGTGAACTAAGTGCACCAGTGCCCAGTTCATCAGTCACACAGCCTGTTTAAGGTAGGACTGTTGCGCCGTTATTCCGCCTCGCTGTTCTGTATAAAAGGTACAGAAGCGGAGTGTGGGGACAGAGCTGCTCCGCCGCTGAGCCAGCAGCAGAGGTAGTCACAAAGCCGAGCCGACGTTTGTGTAAAAGGGAGAGCCGGCACGGTGGGACTACACGCACACATAATCCAGAGGCTGTTGTGTTAAACGTCATGCCACTTTCGTTCCTGTGATGCCGCCGTGTTATCTAAAATCACACACTGGGGTGGCATTATGCCACCGTTGTTTGGTTTAGTGTAGAAAAGCAAAGCAGGTCTTAGTCGATTAGTCGTCTTATCGGTCGTTTTGATCTTAGTCGTCTTAGATTTCTTTAGTTGACTAGTCATTTTTTATGCTTTTTTTTAATGCTGAATGACTTATTTCCAAGAAACTTATGATTTAACTCGAGATTGAAAGTGGTGCTTTTGTCTGATCCTTTGTGGAAAAACTCAGTTTTACAGATCTGTTGATTAAATGTTGTTAAAAGTGTTAGTCGACTACAATATCTTTGGTCAAGGACAGCCCTAGTTCCTTTAACCTCCAAATGTTATCTGTAGAAAGTAATGAAGAAGTCACCACAAGACGTAAGCTAAACATTTGCTTTTTAAAGCCTGCTCTGTTTTATAAAAGGTTAAATTCCAGTTGGTATCAGCAGTGACTGTGTACTGTACTTGGCTCCAAGCAGCACATTTGTTGCTTCATGCTGAGGAAAGCATATGCCATATACACAGCTACTGTATATAGCCAAGGTGTAAAGACTGATACATACACTATGAACCACTTTGGGATACAGTATTAGACTAAAAAGATGTTGATCTATTTATTGAAACGAACGGGCTCCCGCCATTATGAAAGCATACAAATAAATAAGCTGACAGTATACGACCTTAGCCAACAAAGGATTACCTTTACAGTTACCATAAAAACTTAACTATAGTAATGTATAAACAGGTTTAAAGTTAGCAAAAGTCACAAATGTGTGACCTTCTTTGACCCGGTGGCCAGAAATGCTCAACTCAGGGAAAAAAAAAATTTTCTCTGCCAACAGAACGCTGTCGTCTAGCGAGTTGCATAACGGGAGGCAATCTCAGTGTGAGACCTGCAGCTCATGAGCAAAAGAGACGGAGAGTCCGAGCTGCTGGATCATGACGCCCAGCATAACTGTCTGTCAGATAGAAATCTTCAATTGAAAGATCAGAGATCTGATCAGAGATCTGATCAGAAACCAATCTGTTGACTATTTACAGGGTGTGGAAGAGCATCGGATACTGTCAAATCAACTATTTCAACCCAAGGCTACCTCACATATGTACCTTGTCTGAATAAATAGCATTATATAATTGGAACAGTATATTTAGCAGTGGCAGCAGTGACCGTCCCCAACCTTCTGTTCTGCCACAACCCTCAGTGCACTTACTGATGTCTGCACGGCTGACTAAGTGCACAGGCCCATTCCACATCCACACATCGCTATAAGTCAGGGGTCTCAAACTCGCGGCCCGCGGGCCAATTGCGGCCCGCAAGACGATATTTTGTGGCCCCCACCTTGATATGAAAGTTTAATGTTAGTGCGGCCCGCAAATTTTTTTTTTTTTATAAAGTTTTTTATAAAGTTTTTTTTGGGGGCATTTTTTCATTTTTATTGACAGGACAGTGGATAGAGTCTTGGAAAGGGGGGAGAGAGAGAGTGGATGCGGAAAGGGCCACAGGCCGGATTCGAACCCGGGCCGCCGCGGTCAGGACCAAGTCTTGTTACATGGGCGCCCGCTCTACCAACTGAGCTAACCAGGCGCCCTCGGCCCGCGAGTTTTATGTGAATGGCAGTTTGCCGTTGAAGGTCCCTTTGTTGCGCGAGCCCGAGCTGAACGAACCTACCAATCACAGCGGGGTATATGGCTCCCGGGGACGGGCAATCGGCCGGGCTTGATGCAAGCAGAGAAACATTTCACAACAACTGTGGCGGCGCCCGTGTAACATCGCATAAGCTTGATTAAAGCTTGATTTATACTTCTGCGTTGAATCGACGCCGTAGCCTGACGTGCACCTCTCCAGAAATGTAACTACACGTCGCGGCGACGCAGACCGCAACAGCTGTGATTGGTCCAGTCTCTCAGCGATGCTGAGCGGCCAGGACCCCGGACAACCACAGAAAGTTCTACTTCTCTCTGCCTCCATCTTTTCAATGTTTGTTCACACAAATCCACTCAGATATATTTTCTCTTTTCGGCGTTGCAGTAATGTCAGTAAAAGTTCTGTGGTTCAACAGTTATTAGCTCCAACTCCACTCAGTTTCTGTTTGTAGTACAAGAAGAAGGAAACTCATAGAGACGCCGCCGCCAACTAGCGGTTTGGTGGTGTAATTGCAGAGCAACACAAACACAGCAGGCACAACTTTATTGCGGAGTGACACCAAGTGGAATGAATATATATCTTGTCACACAGCCCCAATCATGTCTTTTTCAAAGCCTGCAGTGAAGAGAAAGGTTGGTGACGAGCACAGACAATTTCAGGAAAAGTGGGAGACGCAATAGAGGCCATGTTCAGAAGAACCGTTCATGTTCTTCAATGTTCCATTAATGTTCAGGACAGTTCATGTTCAGAAGAACCCATTCAAGTTAAAGAACTGTTAATAATGACGTTTGAGAAGATTGTTTTTTTTTTTAACAAAGCTTTTTTTGTGGAATACCTGATGCGGCCCAGCCTCACCCAGACTCTGCCTCCAGCGGCCCCCAGGTAAATTGAGTTTGAGACCACTGCTATAAGTTAATGTGGGGTCGAGAGGTCATGGCTCACTCAGTGCTCGATAACACTTCAGCTCTGTAGGACACTGAAAACTTTAATTATCTACCAGCATCCCTCTCTCTCTCGCGACATCCTCTAGATATCACTCATTTGACAAAACAGATATTCCAAACATGAAATCACTAAATTCAACCCAACAGTTATATAATGATTGCGAGCACCATATGATCATATCACCACTAAACCTTCACAAGTTGTGACAAGCATCTTTATTAATTACTTTACCAAAAAAACCTCCTTGATCCAAGCGTCTCTGCCAAGAGCAGATATGGAAGGCAGCGTCTTCCTCTGCCCTCTGCCAAGCAGATCAGATCCCAGATGGACAACGGAAACAACACACACACACATTACGCAGTTTATTAATGCACATTTACAGCCTTTCCTGTTTGTTAGAGGAGGAAAGGTAGCAGAGGGAGAGGGGGCGGAGAAGGAAAGAGGAGGGAGTGGAGGCATGTGTACAGTTTTAAAGAATAGGAGTAAGAGGAGGAGCAGAGGAAGGAGGGTGACCTTAAAACGGCGTTGGTGAGAGGCTCAGCGCTGCAGAGATTTTACTCAACGTCTGTAGCAAACACAAACAGAGTCTGCCATTTATTTACAGATCAATATTTTACAGAGAAACAGCAGAATGGAAGGAAATGAGAGACCGTTAGGTTTGAAGTTGATGTGCACAACAAAAACGTCCATCTTCATCAGCTATATCGCATTTGTTCTGCAAGTGTTCAACGCTGTTTGATCAGATTCTTTTAGTTCCCTTGACATTAAGATGCACAATGTGTAATTGATTCTGATTAGAATGAAACATTAAAGGAACAGTGTGTAACATTTTGGGGGATCTATTTGCAGAAATGTAATATTATATTCCTAACTATGTTTTCATCAGTGTATAATCACCTGGACCTAAGAATCATTGTGTTAGAATGAGCCCTTCAAATCTACATAGGGAGTGGTTCCTCCTCATGCAGTCCGCCATGTTGCTCTGCCATGTTTCTACCAAACACTGGCTCTAGCCTTTCGCGTTTTTACGTTACATGAAGGCCACACTGCAGTAAAGTTGTGTTATTAAGGTAAAGACGGCCACTGAGTGAGGCGAACGGCGTTACCGCGGTTTTGTACTCGGCAGCTCACGTTAACGCAGTCTCGGAAAGGGAAGAGTGAGCGGAGGGTTACTCAGTTGGTTGCAATCTGCAACCACACCACTAGATGCCATCAAATCCTACACACTGTACCTTTAATGTCTGTTTCATTTTAAAATGGAGCATTGAGCCTTGAAGTCATCAGAATTGGTGGTTACTACTTAATTAATTACTAAATATGTTGAAATTCTTCTGCAAGTTTCTACAAATGGCCATTTTGCTTTTGGAAACTTTTAATGTATTATCCTTATTACATTAGTTGTGAGTGTATGTGTTTGAGTGAATCGGTTTCTGTGTGTGTGCTTGTGTAAAGATGTTCTCCAAAATTTCATCATTTCATGGTTTATTGACTGGGGGAGTTTTTCTTTGCTCCCAGATGAAGATAAATTCCAATGAACAATAAAACCCCTGATGATCCACTAATAACCAGCAATAAAACACTTGATAAACTCTATAGCATTTAATAGACACTGGTTTTATGAAGCTTGGTAAGCGGTTGAATACTCCAGAGTTAAATTGTTTTCCGGTTGTTTCAAGTGTTCCCACAGCCCTTATGTACAGTAAATATGAGAATTTCAATTCACATTTTTGCGTCGGTTACCGTAGTTCTCCGACATAACACGCTTGCCACACGGGACAAGTTTAAGTTGGTTACAATCTCCACCTTTAAATCGACTTATCGATTAGTCGTCAAAATCGTGAGTGTTAGGCAACTAAGAATTTCTTCAGTCGAGGACAGCCCTACATATTATTTATTTGCAGTTATTGAGAGGGAGTTTATTCATGAGGAAATGAGCTCACACCAAATAGAAATGAATCAGTGGTTGGGAGGTACTGTAGAGTTTTAAATGTGCATTCTACATGATGCTTTGTGAATATTTTAATTATGTTTTCCCATTAACTTATCTACGCAAGTAAACATGTTCCTGCCTGTGTCTCACTGATAAACTGTAGCGGTTAAACAAAATCAGGTGAACATTGCCAGAGGAGAAGATGGGAACAAAGAGTACTGGCCCACATAAAAATGAGAACAAGAGCGAGAGGATTGAACAATAGCTCTGTACATTATACTGTATAAGTGAATAAAATAGAAAAAAATACACTATCAGAGAAAAGGATTACGCTGGTATTATGGCTAACCCTTCTGCTATATTAACAAGTGAAGAACACACTGTCAATTCCAATTGACCCACGAGTCCCAACTAGCTTGGCCTTGATGCAGGATTACATAAAGGATTCAAATCCAGGCATTCAGAGAGAGGAGATTTAGGAACAGCTAACGCCAACGCTATCTGAATCATCAAAAATATGGGATTAGTGTTTGATGGCTCAGTTTCTTGATGATGCATTTTAAGAGGGACGAAATCCAAACACACACACACACACAAATGCATGCACATGCCTTAGTTGTTTTGCTTGTGTAAATTGGGAACACATCCAGTCGTTTGTTAGGCTTTGTGATGGGAACCACAGCAAGAGACGAGCCGAACTGGAATACATGAGGTTATTTAGAGCAATGGTCCTTGTTGGAGACGGTGGTCCCTCTGAACTTAAGTGACAGGAGAGCTCACCGATCACACAAACCTTTTCTCATCCCGTGTGCTTCTTGCATGTGCAGTAACTTTGTGATTTAATGACCAAACCCTTTATACTGTAATTGAAAATGCTAATCCTTAATACATTTTACAAAATAACATTTACTGTAACATGGGAAATTTGCTGATTTTTCAAGCAAGGACTTGAAAACAACCCAGAAATGCAGTTAATCTGACCCAGAAAGCTGTATAAATAGATCCATGCTGTACTTTGGAAAGTTTGGCTAAACTAGAAATACAGATTATGTGCTGATTTTTGTTTTTGCAGATTTAGAATGACCCTGTCTGCAGCAGAGGCCAAGTTATAAAGCCAACCCAGGTCAAATGTGTCGCTGAGTTCCCTTCCTGTCTCATAGAACAAACCAAAGTACACTGGCTGGGTGCATCATTGTCATCGTAGCTCACTATTTAGAATGTGAATCGACTCCGGACGGATCCTGTTCACTCGCAGCTGTTCCTCAGCCTGGACATTTCGTACTACATTAGCCAAGTCATCCCACCTGTTAACCTATCATGTGCTCAACACACTCCGAAACACACGCACACACATACTCACAAACCAGAAGAAAGCGGATTGACATGCAGGGACAATGAAGGTTGGTGCTGGTGGCAGCCAACAGTGATAGTAACGCCAGAATAGTTGCGCAACGGTGACTGTATAGCATCTGTTCATTTGATAACACATTCTGCTACACAGAAGCCTCTTCATGGTGTTTGGTTTTGACTTTCTAAGTAGATCTACAGAGTTAGACACAGATCCACACACACTATCTTCTCCTGTTTGACCGTTCTGTATTGAAACATCAGGTAACCAGTCGTATTTTTTAAGTTTTGCTCAGTGGTGGTTTCTTTTTTATCAAGCTCTGACTTTTTCCACGCATGAATCTTTTAGTGCCCGGTAGATGTCCACAGAAAAGGTGACATTCATTTTGTCACCCTGTCCAAAATACTACACAACCTCTGAAGACAGTCTGTCAGGCAGCGCTGTGAAAACAACAGCCTGTTCCGTGAGCGCCGTCACTTTGAAGAAATCAAACCAGAGCTGAACAACAGCAACGACTACAATATCCGCCGCGCTGTCTATGATGAGGTCATGGCCCCTGGTCATCTTGCTTTTTATGTTTCTCACAGCAGAATCACACAAATGTGAGTGTGTGTGTTCAGTGTGTCCAATATGCTTGTATAGCAAATATCAAAGTGCATACTGCAGTGTGCGTAGGCGGGCTTGTCTGGGGAGTCCATCTGCCCAAGGGGCCTTAGGGCATCTGGAGAATGTGCATGCACTAAACAATCAACTATGACATTTTAATGGATAAAAGGAACTGTTGTCATTTGTGATATGGGAGGACAGATTCACTAAAGTCCATCAAAAACTACAGGATAACAACATTATCCATTTGTCTGTTTGATACTGCTTAACTGTATGCACACTATTAGTGTGATGCTGTAGTAATGCCTTTACTCTCTGCTGCTGGCGACTCACTCGTCTGCACTAAAAGTAAAATAAAACCAAATCGGATGAGCGGTTCTTGAGATTCGCGAAGGACATACAGAGATTCCTTGCTTTTATAGTTAGATTTAGCCTGTGAACATCCGGTTACAAGTTTAACTAACTGCCTGATAATTCTGTTTCGCTAAAACTGTTGCAGAGATGCAAATCGTAATGTTGCCATTTGGATTTTGGACAGAAAAAAACCAAAACATTTAGGACAAACTGAGCTTGTTGTGGGGTATATTTAGTTTGTTTACATGCATGGATTTTTGTCGGTCTGTGTACGCTTTGTGTATAACTATCTCTGGGGTAACTCGTCTGTGTGTGTTTAAACTGCCATGGGCCGCCCGTGAGACATGTAGTCTGCACTGGTCTGATCCCAAGTTGCACTCTCCCCATCTTAACACTAATTCACTCCAGCAAACGCTGTCCAAACAAAAGCCTGTACACCACCAACTTCAGGGCAAGGATCCCACTTCTTTACTTATTTCTGGCCTGTGCTAATAGCTCTAGATGTTAATAGATTATGTGTTAACAGGCGAATACATTAAACAATCCTCTTGAAGGGAGCAGAGAAAATAGCGCCTGATGAATTCTGTAACTTTCTATATACATTTTTGAGGATATACCTAATAATTGTGTCACCAGCTGCTTCCATGTAGACATGACTACTACGATTACAACCAGGGAAAAGAGAAAAAAAAGTGTAATTTGGAAAATGAAATAAAAACCAAATGGGATAAGAGCATGCTCATTATATAAAATGCAATGTCCGTCTAGTTTATCAAATACAGTGTGGCACAAGCAGAATGTGCACCTTAAAACCTTGAAAACAACCATGTTTGGACTGAAGGACAGTGTGATAAATAAAGTATGGCTAAAAAGAGCAGTTCTGGTTCTGACTCCGCACCAGGTTGCTTGTGATGTGTGATGTTTGTGTGTGTGGAGGAGGTAGGGTGGGCATTAGTTGATGCTGCCAGCGTTTTATGACTACACAGAACCCATTACACAGTTGAGGAGTACAGCGGAGGGAGATGGAGAGAGGATTTAGCTCTACACCAAGACATGAATTATGTAGTCGGGCCATCCAGACATGTAGCTCTGTATATCTTTTATAAATGCCTTACACAGGCAAAGCAAGTTTAGCCAACATTTCCTGCCGCCGCTCAGCGCTACACGCCGAGAGAGAGAGAGCGAGCGAGTAAGGGAGAGAAAGAAAGAAGAAAAAGGGAAGGAGGGTATCTCAACGGAAGCTTCTGGCACAACCCGTGATAAATAAACTGACATCCAAGAGCGATGCAGAAAAAAGAGTTCATTCCATCCATACGGCACTCGAGGGATTTAAAATTGATACACGGATAAGAGGTCTCCCACCCTCTCACTTTGATCCCGAGTGAGCGTTTTTACAAGAATCGTATAAGCATAAATAGGGCAAGGGGGTACCATTTGTGTGAATTTGCAATGATTAAGGGGGTCGTCATGTTAAGCTCTGCAGATGGTGACCAATCAAAAGCACAAGTGCTGTAAGTGGCTCGTCATTTTTTCAAGCATTATGTGATTTTTTTAAGGACAATTCAAGGACCGAGAGGCTTCTGTGTATACATCCAGGTGTCTTCGTACTGGCATGGGAAAAAGAGAGGAAGAGAGAAAAGTGTCGCTGAGTCGAGCTCCGGGCTAGGTTTACTATCTGGTGTTTACAGAGCGCCTGATCAGAGGGATTACAATTACACAGGAACTGCTTAAGACGGCTGCTTTACTCAGCGTTATCAAACCTCCCACGCTCGCCATACGCTGACACCCGACAGCACACACACACACACACACAACACAACAAGTGGTAAATCTACACCCTTCCCGGTATTTACGAGCACTTGCAGTAGCAACAGGTGACTAACCAGGGTTTCTGGTTGTTTTTATTGACAACATTTCTCCAGGGATTACTGGCACCAGACATTTCTAACAGGCGAGTCAAACGGTGTCTGGAATTAGAATTATTTCAGTCTGCATGACATGTCTCAATAGAACAGTTTAGACCGTGTCATAATTCAGTTTCCTGTACTGTAACTGTTCTGTAAAGTACTGTAAGTGCTAACAGTAATCTGAACGACGAAACCCATCAATTACATTTATATAAAGCTGGATTTCTAATGATGCAAGAGAATAACAGGACTAGATACCGATGCTGTAAATTTTGATTTATAGTTCAGCATCTAATTTTACCCGTTAATAGCACCACTGCAACACTAGACGAATCGTAAGCGTGTTTACATTCCTTTGTTTATTTTGTTTTGTTGGGCAACACACATACTCGTAGAATTGGAGTTACATCCAGGTGACTCTGTTTTGCTTAGTCTCGAGGAGACACTTTCACCAAAAACTACATTTTACAAGATTACATTTGAACACCTCATGATGACGTAACAAATTTACCTTCACCAAATACTAATTTTTTTTAAGATAATGACTCATTCTAAGCTGACGAAAACACAACGATTCTTATTTTCAGGTGATTATACACTAAAGAAAATATGCTTATTATTTTCTATTTCACATCCTCTAAATGTTACACACTGTTCCTTTAATTGGCTGAAGTACTTAAACAGCCCAATTTTTAAATGTAGTTATTATTCTAATTGTCAAAATGCACCAATGCAATCAAAAACCAGTGAAGCATTTATTTGCTCTTTATTGTAAAACATGATAACTTTCAATTTTGGCTTGGGTCAGCTCTGCAACTATAAATAGTTGTATAGTATAAACTGTAAATAAAGTGTGACACGTTTGGTCTGATCTGGCTCAGGAGGCAGAAAACCTTATAACCTTGTAACCTTATAGCTCAAACCACTGGAGAAAAGCTGGTGATATGATTAGACACAGCAGAATAAAACTACATTAGTGAGGTTTCAGGTTGTCCCGGCAGCTATCTTTTCCACAACACAACTTAAGCCTTAACACCTTGAAAGAAGGCCGCCAAACTATTTATTGATGTCGTGCGAGTGAATGACAGCTACAGGGAGGGAGGGTGTGAGCTGAAGGAAAGGGCCAGTTGTTGATGATACCCAAGTGAAAATGGTTCTGTAACTTAAAACCGCTTGTTGGCCTGCCGCACTATTCCAGAAGAGTCTACACTGCGAGGCCAGGGGAGCAGCTGGTGAACCACACCGAAGTGCTCCGTCTCAGGTTTAGCTCCAGTTTAATTTTTTTGTATGACTTCATTGATTTCATTCATGTATTCACTCATTGACTGTTTGCTGATGGATGAATGAATAGCTGAAATACTTGCGTTCTCTTCCACCTGCACAGAGAGATTATTGTGTTCTTCCCTCATTAATGGTGCCACAGCTGTTTGGGTGTTTGTGAACAGCCAACACCGACGAGCGGGAGCCAAGGCCACAAAACACTAAACTGCTTCACAACGTAGCAGATAATTACCATGACAACATCCACGGCTGGAAAGGCGAAATGAGACAGAATGGCTGGTGTAGAAACACTGCAGCGTTACAGAAACTAGGCAGTATTTCTCCTGGGATATGGCCTATTAGCGTGGTCGATACCTGTTTAATGAGGAACAATTGTAACAATTAAGCATTAACATCATACTTATCTGCCCTGATGCCTACATTGTTGAGTAAATTGCGAGTGGGCTTCACCTGCTGATTCGTGTCAGAGTTGATTCTCTTCAAAACACAGCCGCCCATCATTCAAAACAAGCAGTGCTGGTGAATCAGTATGCATGTCAGGATTCATATGCTGTCAACTTGTCAATGAGCAAAGTGTGTATACATCCTTGTCTATACATGCTAACTTGGATTTTGTACTTCTGTTTTGAACCAAACAAATCGTAGACGTCACTTCAGCAAACATTCCTGAAATAAAAGATGTGTTTGCCTACTGCTCCTCTGCAGTAGAAATCCTTGTCAACTACACAACGGTATGTTAAATATTTGATCGTCATGTATATGCAGTACATGGCTATTTACAGCAAGCAAGGCTGACTTTGGCTCAATCACTGCAAAGTGCATTAGTGCTGTATGTTATTTGCAATAGATTGCCATACGGTTGCCCCCTCTTAGTCGATTAGTCGACTAATCAGTCGTTTTGGTCTTAGTTGACTCAGATTTCTTTCGTCGATTAGTTATTTTTTATGCTTTTTTATGCTTTTATGCTTATTTCCAAGAAACTTATGAGCACATCTCTGGTAAACACAAGACTTGAAGTGGTGCTTTTGTGTGATTCTGTATGGAGAAACTGAGTTTTACAGATCTGTCGACTAAATCAACTAATAGATTAGTCGACAAAATTGTATGAGTGTTAGTCGACTAAGAATTTCTTTGGTCGAGGACAGCCTTAGATTGCAATGACAGCAAAGAGGCAGAAATTGTATTAATGTCATTTGTAAAAATGTTGATTTTATGCTTATGATTTTAGGCTTACAGTTCATGCTAAAACTAACAATACTGGAAAAAAAAAATCCTACTGCTTCCTTGCTTTTTAATAAACTGATGAGAATTACTGCCATGTCTCAAAGCAATGCACTTCATTATAAACAATAAGATCGTATGTATCTGGACAGCCATTCGGTGGAGATAATGAGCTTTTCATAGGTCAGTTTGTACTAACAACTCTGCCCTTTTGTTTTAACACAAAACCAAGCAGCGCACTGGAAACAAATGCCACGCTGCTTTCCTCAGACGGATGAAAATGGCACTGAGAGAGAGATTTTTGATACAGCATCCATTTCCTCATGTTATTATGGTTGTATTGCTACAGGGCCAGATGTCCTATTCAACTGAGATGAAGAGATACTAAGAATAAACTCAATATCCTCAGTGCTTCATTATATTACAGCATGCGACATAAAGGAGTGCAGCATTTGAAATCATGCAGCATGGCTCACATCACATGTGATGATCGATAGCAGCAGCTCTTGTCTTGAATCACAGCCAGAATTTGGCCTCATCCGCGGCACATAATGCAGAGTAGTGGAGGTCAATATCCACTCCAGGTCCATCATGATCAAGCTAAGCATCGTTTTTTGTAAAGGCTTCAAGAACAACCTCCCTGGTCTTACAGACCTCATATTTTACATAGATACAGAAGGACATAGATATACAACTTTTTCCACAAGCCGAGTATTCGCATCTCATTTTTTGTGCATTCTCCAACGAATTTCCAGCAACACGTGTCAACTTCCACTAGTTAGTCTTTTCAAAATAAACTTCCTTCTTCACAGGAAACTACTTGGTTAGGTTAAGAAAAGATTGTGGTTTGAGTTATAATAACTATGGAAGTGGTGTTACTTATGTACAGAAGTTATGCGACAAATAAATCAATGTTTGGGTTGGAATAACTACGGAAGTGACGTTACTTATGTACGGAAGTTAAGTGACAAATAAATCAACGTTTCGGTTAAAATAATACGGAAGTGGCTTTACTTCTGTACGGAAGTTAAGTGACAAATACATCAACATTGACTCGTGGTTTCACGTGGGACACCACCCGTCTCCTGGGCGAAAGTCTGGTGTCTTTTAACCCATCCATCCAGCCCGATCTCCTCCCTACACAACGTTTGTCGCTCTTTAAACTTCCTGGTTCACAATTGCGTGGATTAAATACAAATTGATTTTGTGGGATATATACGAATTACAGTGCATTACTTTTCGTGTGTATAGCTACAAACTGTGTATGAGAACAGCCTGCACAGACAGGAAGTCCCAATCACTATAGGCCCATATACTGTGTCATCTTCGCATTGTTGCAGCCCACTTGTGTCCCAAATTATATTTCGGGGTTGTTTTTTTTAATTCTAGCTAGACTAACTGATAAAAATTCATAAGAAGAGAGAAAAGGCCAGGCTTTCACATCACAGCTGTTTGTCGGCAATCTGGGGTCATGGATCCATTAAATTGTTTTGGTTGGAGGTTGTTGTTTTATTTTCTGCCGACTCCTATGTGGAGGCTTTACATCACAGCTCTTATTAATGTCAGAGCAGTAGACCTTAGCCAGTAAACATGAACACACTACCACTGGCGACATACAGTATATGGAGGAGCTTACAAGTGTACACATCATGCTCACCGACTACAACTGGTGCTCTCGCCACAGTATGTCAGGTTTAAATCGAATGCAGACTGTACTAGCCTTTGTCCTTCATATGACCTAAACACACACATTCCATTATGGCTTGAGGCCATAAAACCCAGAGGGACCATAGTTCAGTACATAAAGCACCTCTGATCCAGCGCAATTCCCTTAACTGAACTTTTCCAGCGTAACTCTGATTACCAGGGTACGTCAAAAAGCCATTAGGGTCAAGTAGCCATTCTACGCAGTGAGCCTTTTTGTGTGTCTAGTCTGAAATATCAGTCATAGGCTTTCACTAGAAATACCTGAAAATGAAAGAAGGGAAAATCCAGGTAAAGTGGATTGTTACAATATATTGTGATATAACATTTTCCTGGATAGCAGGGTAAGCTTAAGAGCAAGGTTTAGTTATGTAGGTTAGGAAAATAATCAACAAAGGGAGCAGCAGTGGTTTTCCATGACCTTTGCTGCTGCTGGCCTGCAGTTTCACTATCCACAGGGGATTGTGGGTAAAGCAGCTAGAGATGATGGGAGGTGTCTCTCAGGATAGCATCATTCTGAGGAGGAAGAGGAAGAGACAGATATAGACGGAGAGAAAGATGAGGAGACCTGTAGAAGTTATAACACCGAGGGAGAGAGACTGAAAAGACGAATAGAGTGAGATTGCTGTCTTATGGATAAAACAAGTCTTTCGGTTAATGCAAATTACAATAAATATATAAGTATCATCGCTCCATCTACTGCACCGACACCAAGTTCAGATTTGAAGAGCTTGTTATTTAGAAAGATTAAAAAAAGGTCATGTTTTTTACAACAAATGACCTTTGGCTAAAAGAGGGCTAAATATAGCACAGTCAGGCTATGTAACCATAATGACCTATTCCTTTTCTGACAAGTCGTAGAACGCACTTTCTTTATCCCTCCACCTGTCACACCTCGGCACCTCAGGGGTCACCCTGAAAAAAAGCAAAAAAAAAGCACCCTAACCACGAGCTAAGGGAAATAGCACAGTAGCAATCAGCACCACATTACTCCATCCATCATCATCCTCAGCAGGCCCACTCCGTGCCCTGCCCCCTGACTTGTGCCATAAACAGGTGTAATGACACTATGCGAACATGGCACTCCAAGGCTGAGAGCATGATGACAGCTTAGCTGCCAAATCAATTCTTTAAATATGTCTAGTTCTGCAATTCAACAACTGACTACAACCTTGGGTTTGACAACTAGAATGGATGGTGGACTTTGACTGGTGGCACCCGGAGAGCTGAGTTTAACAACAGGCCGGAGGGAATATGTGAGCTGATGAGACTGCAGCTATTAAGCTTCTGACCTTGGGAAGATGTTAATGTATAGAGACAACAACAGACATAGTTTATGGCAGCCTGGTCTCCTAAAAATTACCGCCACCATACAACGAAACTGCATTGTCAATTACATTGCGAGGGAATGTATTTTCACCCGTATCATAAATACGTTTAATCAAAGTCCGTGTAGGAGGCCATCAAGGAGACCGATGTTCGTGTCCCGTGTGAAACCAAAAGTAACTTATTTTAACCCAAAACATGATGTTTTATTAAACCTAACCAAATAGTTTTGTTGCCTAAACCTAAACGTAATTGAGAATGTAGTTTCGAAACAGCAAAAGTGGTTAAAACACTATAACGCTGATATACACGTATGTATAAATGTTGATATGAAAAGTAATCTTGGTTCAGAAACGTAGAGATTCTACGCATCCGTGGTTTGCAGGATCTTAAAATGCCAACATTTTATTCTGGTGACTGTGTTGTGTATCTGGTGTTTTTATAATGTAGTTTCCTTGTTTTTTTCCTTTTTGTCCTAATTTGGAATAACTAAATCTCCCTGCGCTGCAGTCATAGTCCCACCAGGGTTAGGTGTGGACTGCCATGTGTTGTAATAGCGTTTGATAGGGTGCCTGGCCAAGTTGGAAACTACTCTACTGTGTTTAATTTTACCTCTACCAGAGTGCTGCTGTGCAAACCGGGCCTCTAAAAATAATTTAAAAATATTTTATTTAATTAATTGTGCCTATTTGACAGTTTAAAATGGAAGAGAAAATGTTTTTGGCGATGTATATAAACACGTCCACAGTAAGACAACAATCCGTACCAATGACTTTGTGCATGACAGCCACTCTGGTTTAATATACCACTGCTATATGTCATTCTCCATGAGAGACACAGAAATAGAGAGAAGATGGATTTGATCAGGTCTCATCTGACTCCACGATCACACACTCAGTATGTATATTTCATTGTCTGACGAGGAAACGAGGCAGAGACGAGGAAGATATGCGCAGTTTAGCTCTGAACCCCGGGGACTAGATTCACTAATAGAGGCAACAAGGGCCACAATAAAAACAAGTCAAATACTTCTTCCGAATCCTTGAAAACCTCTTGTCCTCCTGCTTACATGCTATATGTTTTAAATTTGTCGAATGAAGAACAGAAAAACATGGCAATTTATTTGCGAGGGATTTCTTTGTTTATATAATATTCAAATGTGACTTTCCAGAAATAGCTTATTGTCAGCTCCATCCAGTTTAGCTCTCCACTCATGAATAATTCAGTGAGCATTTTACAGGTGAGAATGAGCTCATCCACATATACTCCTACAGTGCTGCATCACAGGCGACAAAGATGCTAGAAAATAACACACCACATATAGTCACATACGTCCACAACCGCACACGACAAGCATTCTACATGTGCTACATCACATATGCTGCTGGTGACACATCCACCCATTTATAGACACGCATGTTACCATACTTGGACTATACGTAGCCTACATTATGACCTAGATGGGAGAAAGGGGGGCAGCGAGGAGACTTAAACACTTTTCTCTGTCTGCTTTCTCAGTGGAAGTGTAAGGCCCTCCTTCTCCGACACACTTTACTTGACACACGTTAATCCCACCTCCCCTGCCAACCGGCACCACGACCACCTCACCAGCCACACTAGGCTCAAGCACAGAGCATGCTGTTTAAAGGCCCAACAACATGTGCTGCAATTGCCTGCTGCAATTTATAAAATGGGCTGAGCTCTGCAGGTTTCTGGGTAGAGAAGATGAGAATCATGTAAAGGCACAGTCCACTGGGATAACTTCTGATTTGCAAGTTTAAATTGACCAGTGATATTCTAAATTTATATGTTTGTATCTTGTATTGCTATCATATTTGATATTATCAGTTCTATTTTGATATATTCTGTATACCTTTTTATAGATCTTCCAATACTCATTACAGTTCAGGCTGGCATTATTGCATGTGTGTGTAGGCTGGAGGGAGATGGAGGTCATGGTCAGTAGCTCCAGGTCCTCAAATTGGCTTTGTTATTGCACTCATTGTATAGACTGTATATGTCATCTGGTGCTCCTGGCAGCGCAGGCTTCAGCATACCCCACAGTAGACGTGGACCATGTCACGTTGCCAGAGACACAGACAATAATGGGCCTGCATGTTTTACATACATCTGGCTAGGGGTGGGATTCACCAGAGGACCCACAATACGATATTATCACAATACTTAAGTCACTATACGATCTTATTGCGATTTTAAACATTTTGCGTTATGTTAAGTATTGCGATAAGATATATTGTGATTTATTATCTTGTTTGTTTGTTTGTCAACATCTGTTTTATCTAATAAGATACAGTTTTCACTCTGCTCATCTCAGAGTTTTCATTCACATATCTTCAGGTCAGAGGTCAAGGGACCCCTTTGAAAATGGCCATGCTAGTTTTTCCTCGCCAAAATTTAACGTAACTTTGGGACGTTATTTTGTGTTCTTCCAAGCTCCATGACATCGTCGGTACCAATGGATTTCTTAGTTTTATTTAGATTCATTTGATACCAGTATCTTCACTCTAGCTTTAAGACTGAGCCATAACAGCGGACTCAGACAGACTAGCAGCCAGATTGATAAGAGGTTGATGGTTTATATAATAAAAGATCGATACTTGATGCCCGTGTATCGATACAATATTGCTACGCAAAATATCCCGATACTATGCTGTATCTATTTTTTTTCCCACTCCTACATCTGGCACTTGCAATCTTTTGTTCAAATCAGATGATTCTCAGTGTACCTGTACTCTGTGATGTCATCTCCACACGTGTAAATAAATGCGCCTAAATCAAGAATCGACCTGATGCCTGAATGATCTCAACTTCCTCGGACCGGTGACTTCCGAATCACCCTTTCAATCAGTTTGATCTTAAGTGGACTGAGTAACTGGGCTATAGTCTGATCTGGTCTAATCTGGGCCAGGTTGTTCTGAGTCTGTGTGTTGACTGTCCCCTGCTCAGCTCTGCCACTCTGTACCCAGAGGGCCTGTTATTTTGGGAGCTCAGCTGAGAAGAGATGACAACATCATGGGCTGCTTAAGCTGCTTACATTTCCTCAAGCGCTCCCAGTGCACCCTGGGAATGACACCCCTTGTGTTGCTACTGTCACTGTTGCTCCAACGCGCACCGATTGCATGTTAACAGGCATTGTGTTGCATGTGCACACTCAAAGCATTCAAATCTATACAGGCAAACACGTGATTAGAAAAAGACTTCTGGTTTGGGCAACAATCATATGGAGTGCAAAGTTTAGTGCAAAACATGAGGACAAGTCAGTGAAGCTTGAAGATGAGGTGATGGAGGGATACGTGTGTGTAGGGGAGGTTACAGCTAAAAGACCCTTTTACACTAAACAATGATGACGTATGTAAGTGTGTGCACACAGTTTGGCAACGGAAGCACGGCGGAGTGCAATAGCTTGTCAAGCTATGCAAGGGCATTAACCACCAAAGGTCGTGAATGCAACATAAACAAATTGACTTTCCAGATCCGTTAGCTATTAGTAAGAGAGTAGAAGACATTAACAAGTGGCTCAATATTCAGTGGCCAGATATGTACACGTATTAGGTGGAGAAACCTAGCATCTAACGTTACACCAGCGAGAAATTACAAGCATACAAGTCACTTTGCTTACAACTATGCTATCTGTGGTACAGATCGTCAGATGACCGAAGAGTTTTGAGTTTGAGTTTTAAAATGGGCGCTACAAACATGGCCATTTTTGATCATGTCCTCAGTCCAGTGGTAGTCAACACGTTTCACAGCTTGCAGCCATAGACGCTGCCTGTGACCGTGTTAACTGCCGACTCTCAGCCAAATGCGTCATGGTTGCTCGTAGTGACGGCAGCTGGTGAAAACACCAACAACAGAGCATGTAGGTTTCCTTGTAAAGGCATTCAATCATTAAAACCGAAACACCTGTTGCCCTGAAACGATCATAATCCTGTCGGAATTCTGTAGAACTTGAGTCAGCTGTTGGTATATCGATTCTCACAACCGAACGCAGCAACCAGACATATTGATGCCGATAAACGTTTTAATTCAACGTTTAAAGTTAGTGAAGTCGTCTGGATGGCTGGTGCAAACGCCACTTCTGTTGCCAACATGCACACGCATATTTTTACTGTCATTCTTAAAGTGTCAGTACTAATAAAACGTGGGTACCGTACCGTTTTTGATGGCAGGGTATTGCAATATCTTTCTAGTATCCATATACCGTGCAACAATAAAAAAACACAAGTTTCCGATGAATGAGAGCCCAATTTATCTCTGCTGTAGAGGCTCTTTTCTACAAGTACATCTAATCAAATAGCTCTTTGTGTTTCTCTTCATGCATTATTTCGACATTCAAATTTTACAGCACTTTAATTTTACCTCAGTCCTCTGCGGTTATGACTGCTCACTCTGCTCTCATGCAACCAGCCCCTGATACAAACAGCACTGTAAAACTCCTGGCCCAGGATATTACAAGCTCGTTGGCCAGCAGAGCGACATCAAATTTGACAACATGAAATCTAAGTGTTGCTGAGGGAGGAAGAGGAGTAGTCGAGCGGCATGTTATTCTCAGTTCAATGTTAAGAGAGTACAGTTGAAGTGGAAGTGGTCAGGCGGAAAACCTTTCTAAAAAAGGGAGTACTAATGTGCTGCTAGAAGTGATGAAAAAGAAGTAAGTGTTGTGAGCAGAAAGGAAAGGTAATGATAAAAAGTCTAGAGGAGTTTTCTGGTTATTGAAGTGGGATTGTTACTGAAGCACTGACAGAAAAATCTTTGGACAGGGTAATATATAAGTGATGATTATTTCTCTGTCAATAGACTATCATTGGAATCGATTTGAATAAGGTATTAGCTCCTAACTGCAGCTACTTATCTGCCAAAACAGTCACTCCCAACTCGTCAAATACCACCGTTTAGTAAGTGCCCCTGGTCCTCAGAAACCTACCCACAGAGGCACACTTTAGCGACTGTATGTAACGCAAAGGGCTTTCAACTAACTCCGATATAAACGCATCCGCAGCGTTATTCAAAGGTCGGATCAAGTGACGTAGTATTAATAGCGTGAGAGTCCGCTCAGGGAGGACAGGATGGGTGGTGGATTAGTCAAACAAACAAGAGACTTTAAAACCAGGAGACCGGTGTCTGTGTCCTGTGTGAAACTAAAAGTAATGTTGACTTATTTTGCCACGTCAGTCTTTAGTCACGTGACTCGTCGGCATCGTCATTCCTGTGAGTCATGTGAGTCGCTAGTCAGTGAAGTTAACAACAACCTTGACCGTTTCCTAACCCTAACTAAGTGGTTGTGTTGCCTAAACCTAATTTCCTGTGAAAATGGAAGTTTATTTATACATACTATGGATGTAACGAGCGTATATTGACACATCGTCCCTAGTCCGTCCAAACATAACGTTACGCAAGAGGGGTACCCCAATGCGTCGGCCTCCGATGCAGAGGGGGAACTGACCATGTGGCGGTATTAGACGAGTTGGGAGTGAGAATGTGTTGACCAAAACTGCACTTGGTGTAGTCCTGAACAGTTCCCAAGTAAGATAAGATAAGATATACTTTTATTGTCCCCGTGGGGAAATTGTTCCTGGACTCCGTCCAACTGAAGTTACAAACACTATGTAAATGTATGAAGCCCCCAGTCACCCAGCTAAATGCTGCAAATAAGGATGCATTCCTTCTTCTTCTTTTTTTAACTTGCCTGGCTACTCAAGGGTTACATTTGAGGGGAGTCAGACAGTGAGATCAGTCGCAGGTTATCTGTGCAGACAGTCATCAGCATTCAGACTGCTGCTGGCTCAGACAGCATCCTACAGCACAGCACGCTTCAAAGTGGGAGAGACAGAGAGGAGCGAGGCAGAGAGAAACCCTCCAGCCAGAGGAGTCACATGAAGTAACCTCGCAAGACCGCTTGAATGGGCCTCTGCCATGCAAACCCTCCACATACATAGAGTCACAATGCTCACAAAGGAGGACAGCTTTGCACAGTGAGTGGGTGCTACTCACACGTGAACATTTCTGCGTGTTATCGTGTGGGGGAAAAACGCTACCTGGCTTTAGCTTTATCCCTTTACACACAGTTTACTTTCTAAAAAAGGGCAAGTCACTTTTAGTAAGTAAGTAAGTAAGTAAGTAAGACTTTATTTATATAGCACATTTCATACAGGAGTTGCAGTTCAAAGTGCTTTACATAAAATAAATTTAAAAAAAAACAAGCAGCAAGAGCAGTGCATGGAGTCAACAAAATCATGATAAAAATAATAAAACATTTTAGAACAGTAGAAATAGTAAAATATAAATAGTGCAGGATAAAATTCGTAGTGCAAGTTACAGAGAAAATGCGCTGGTAAAAAGATAGGTTTTAAGATGTCTTTTAAAAATGTCTAGCGTGTTTGCTTCCCTAATGTTTATGGGTAGTGCGTTCCATAATTTTGGGGCATAGTTGACAAAGGCCGCATCACCAATCTTCTTACGACTGCTTCTGGTGACCTCTAATAGACCTGCATCTGATGATCGCAGTGTTCTCGCTGGTGTGTAGTTTGTAAGGGAGTTAGCAATGTAGCTAGGTCCTTGTCCATTTAGTGCTTTGTATGTGAGGAGGAGGACCTTGAAGTCAATTCTGAAAGTAACAGGTAGCCAGTGTAAAGTAGCTAGGACAGGACTGATGTGTTCTCTCCTCTTAGTTTTTGTTAATAATCTAGCTGCAGAGTTTTGAATGAGCTGGAGTCTTCCAGTGGTTTTCTTGGGAAGACCAGCGAAGAGTGCATTACAGTAGTCCAACCGGCTGGATATGAAAGCATGAATTAGCTTCTCAGCATCATTTTGTTTTATGAATGATCGTACCTTCGCTATGTTCCTGAGGTGAAAGAAAGCTGTTTTGGTCACTTTGTTAATGTGGGAGTTGAAATTCAAATCTGCGTCCAGGATGACACCGAGACTTGTCACCTCAGGTTTAAGCCAGGCGGTTAAACCTCCGAGATTCGTGGTTAGCATCTCTCTTTTAGATTTGGGGCCGATAAGTAGAACTTCTGTTTTGTCCTCATTTAATTTGAGAAAGTTATTGTTCATCCATTTGTTTATTGCCAACAAGCAGTTTGTAATGGAATTTATGGCTGTCGCATCATTAGGTTCAGCTGATATATACAATTGTGTGTCATCCGCGTAGCTATGGAAATCAATATTATGTTCTCTGATGATGTCACCAAGTGGTAACATATAAAGAGAAAAGAGTGATGGACCTAAGCAGCTCCCTTGTGCAACCCCGTAGCAGTTTTCATGTTTCTTAGACATATGGTCTCCTAGGCTAACATAAAACTTCCTTCCTCTGATATATGTTTTGATCCAGTTCAGTACACTATCAGTGAGCCCAATAAGCTTTTCAAGTCTATTGATTAGGATGTCGTGATCAATGGTATCAAATGCCGCACTAAGATCTAACAGGATAAGGATAGATACTTTATTTGCATCAGAGTTAAGTCTGAGGTCGCTAATTATTTTGGTGAGAGCAGTTTCAGTACTGTGATATTTTCTGAAACCTGACTGAGAGACTTCCAAGATATTATTTTCTTCAAGAAAGGAATTTAATTGGACTAATACTATCTTTTCCAATACTTTACTAATAAAAGGTAGATTTGATATCGGTCTGTAGTTTGCTAGTATACTGGTATCCAATTTGGGTTTCTTTAATAAGGGCTTTACAACAGCTGTTTTAAAAGCATCTGGAAAAACGCCAGTTTTAAGGGATGTGTTTATAATGTGTAGGACCGGACCTGAGACACTATCAAACACTCGCTTAAAGAATGTTGTGGGTATAGGATCGATATCTGATGTTGTAGAGTTACATTCACTGACAGTTTTGGAAAGTTCACCTAGTGTGATACATGTAAAAGTGCTCATGGTTACATTGCGGGATCTACTGATGTCAGTTTCACCTCCACTAGTAGTGATACTAGCTCTGATTGAAGTTATTTTGTTCATGAAGAATAGGGCAAGCTCTTCACACTTAGCTGCTGAGGATAGTGGGGGGACAGGAACAGTGTTTAGCAGCTGGTCAATGGTGGAAAAAAGAACTCTGGAATTTCCGGCGTGTTCTGTAATAATGCTGGAAAAATAATCTTTCCTTGCTAGACGGATGGTTTTGTTATAGGTAGATAGTGCATCTTTATAGATGTCGTGGTGGATAGTGATCTTTGTTTTTCTCCATTTTCTCTCTGCTGCGCGGCATTTTCTTTTATTTTCACTAACATTTTTATTTCTCAGCCATGGGGAGGTTCTGCTTGTAAACTTCTTTTTGGTTTTCAGTGGAGCTACAGAGTTTAACACAGATGATAGTGCATCATTGAGGTTCTCTACCATTTCATTCAGAGAGCATTCATGACTAGTTGGCTCATATAGAGCAATCTGCTCTGCAAATTTTGCTGTAGCGTCATCATCTAGATGTCTTCTTTGGACTAAGAATTCTGTTGTGGTTTCTGTTAAGGTGATTTCCACATCAAAAAGTATACAGTGATGGTCAGAGAGGGGTAGATCAGTTATTGAAATATTATTGATGTTTAGTCCAGTTGTTATTACTAGGTCTAGTGTGTTTCCGTGCCGGTGTGTTGGATCTGTAATGTGTTGAGTCAGATCGAAACTGTCGAGGAGATTTAAAAGCTCAATAGTTCTTGGGTCTGCTTTTTTATTTGCGTGGATATTTAGGTCTCCGTTTAGAACTACTTTGTCATATCCAGTGACACATAGTGATAATAGTTCAGAGAATTCTTGTAAGAATATTGGCGATTGCTTAGGTGGCCGGTATATAATAACAAGCAGTAGTGATTCAGTTTTGAGCTCTATAGCAAGATATTCAAATGATGTAAATTCACCTAGCTCAGTGATTTTGAACAACAGTTTAGATGAGAAAATAGCTGCGACTCCTCCACCTCTTTTTGATTTCCTAGAAACTTGGTGGAAGCTGTAATCAGGCGGACACGCTTCTATCAGTGTTGCTGTTGCCGTGTCATCGTTTAGCCAAGTTTCTGTTAGACAGATGCAATCTAAGTTGTTTTCTTTGACCAGATCGTTAACTAGAAAGGTTTTGTTATTTAGAGATCTGACATTAAGAAGGGCCAGTTTCATCTGTGGGGTATTAATAGATAAAACAGGAGGAGATATATTTGTAACATGGATAGTTTTCAGACTTCTAGGACGAGTTTCAGGTTTATAACCACGCATTTTACCATGCCATTTGCTGTTTATGATGACCGGTATGTTTAATGAAATAGCATGGTGGCTGTCCTAACGTTGCTTTTCTTCAGGCTGAAAGTCCATAACACTGAGTTCAAGGTGGCTTGCTATCAGAGGGGAATTTGTTGAGGAGGTGAGGGACTGTGCAGGGCTCGTGTCCTTGCAGGAGGTTGTTTGAGTGTTCTGTTCTGTTCCATGGGAGGAGGTTTGGGATGCGTAAGTCAACTTAGACACAGCAGCTGTCCAGGAAAAGCTTCTCTTCAACATTCAAACGTTGTCCTGTTTTGGTGGGAGTTCCTATTCATTTGTAGTACTCTGAAAGGTGATGCTGTGCCTTGAATGAGAATGAGCGTGTGTAGATTATTCTGCATGTGACCACATGCTGTGACTTCATCCGCGATAGAATATTCACGCTACAGCACATAAATGCATCTGCATGCAAATGTTCATTTATATACTTGCCATCACACATGCATATGCACGCATAGCCTTGACATTCTCTGATCATGGATTCAATCAGACATGCACACACTAACACTTTGATTCCAGTAATGTGTTCAGAATAAGCTCAAATCACCCGACTGCCCTCCCTCTCCCTCCATGTTGTGTATTAGATGACACGAAGGAGCACAGGGCTCCTCCACATCCTCTCACTACCCAGAGACAGCAGATGGGAAAGCCATTAGGTCTATAGGCTACCAGCTCACACACACAACCCCTGCCTCTGAGGTTTTGCTTTTACACACTCTTGAGGTGAGGGTTCAAACACTGATTCTTCAAAATAAAAGCTAGGACTTCACTTTCCGCTGCTATAATAGTCGGACTCAACACATGTGGTCAGCAGGGATAAGCTACTGACTCCCCCTTTCTTCCTTCTGCTCTCGCCTTCCACTCTGTCATTTTTAACATCCCCATCTATGGGAAACAACAATTGCAAGCACTCAAGTAACAAGTTACAAAAACTGACAGAAATGGCAGGTAACTTAATGGGCATGTGTACATTTGATGACTGTTTGGTTCAGGAAATCAAACCACACAGATAATGTCCATAGGTCCTGGTATGAGACTTGTGTTTCTTCACCCAAAACCGTGATAGATTTGATGGAACGTGTCCACAGGGGCGTTTTTTATCGCAAGGGATCGCCTCGCTTCCCAGCTTTTGACACTTGATGGGCTGCCACTAGACACTAGGCACTCATTACCTGATTGGATGAACGCTACCAACACCCCGTCTCTCGAATTGCGCCGCCACGCTACCAGAATGCATTGCAGGGCTGCTTACAAAGCTAATGAATGGGAAGCGTGGAAAGGACGTAGGCTGTGGACACGTACCATCCCTCCTGGTAGACTTTACAGTTAAAGGTGCTTTATATGAAATCCAGAGCATTAATTTAGCATCAAACAACTATTAGCTATGTAAAGATATAGAGGAGTAATGTCTACCTGAGCAGAGAATGAAGTCGCTCTCCCTCTGTGTGTGTTGTAATCCGAGCTGCTCCGTGATTTGAAAACATAGCCCGGCCGGCTGCGCCTTTTAGTGCATGTGAGCGTGCCCCACTGGCTTGCTCACGGCCGCCGCTCTGCACTGCTCTCATACGGCGGTTACAGCTGATAACGCCGTCCAACCAATAGAGTCATCACAGAAGCGTAGCGCCCATCCTCCGGTTCCCCCCTAGGTTAACACCGTTAGCTCTGTCAGCACTATTGCCTTTGTTTTCACTGTTAGCACCGTTAGCTGTGAGCCGCTGGCTCAGCTGTCGCCATGTTGAGAGTCGTGCAAAGGCAATAGAAATGCTCCCAATCACACATTTAGCATCTTTAGTAGCTGTTAAACAGTATAACCATTAAATATGGCTTTATATAGTTTGGCCCATCACAAAGAACTGAGGTTGTAGACTTAGAAACAGAAGTTTTTAGGGGAGAAAAATGTCCATAGAAACTTCTCAAACCGCTCCTGCAACATAATCCACTTTTCCATTGTCCATCTGTGTGCTCAGTATGTTCCAGCCATTGTTTTTGCCAAAATATGAGTAAATACACTGCTTTAGTGTCGTCGCTTTATTGGCCTCCTCCAGCCCCGCCAGTATTTACCCATATTTTGGCAAAACTATGATTCTTTGCAACATGCTGAGCATACAGATGGACAGAAGTAGATTCTGCCGCAGTGTTACAAGAGTTTTTATGAACATTTTATCATGTGTTATCTTGACTAATTTTTCCACTGTGAAAATTTGCTGCCATGGGAATGCAATTTAACAGACATGAATTCAAGCAGGCCACAGTTGCTGTTCTAATAAGTAAACTCTTATGAGCTTAAGAGGCATGAACGAAAAGAAAGATTGAATGGAATATCGGCGTCTAATTGTATAATTCTTATGAATAATACTCCAATGTGTAACAGCGTAGCTCAATTTCTTCTAAAACTTCAGTGTCTGTGTTGTCTATAACCTCCACAGGAACCTTCAGAGCACCCACACAACTGCCGGTTAACAAGCCCAAACTGGCACGACTCAGCGGCGTGTACGCCTGTTAGAAAATCTGCCACCATTCACGGGGTCATTTTTCTTCCATCTTTCTACTTTCATCGCCCCTTCAATCAGTAGGCAGGGTGCCGTGACACAACTACTCATTAGTAAGCAGCAGTGGGCAAGCGGAGATCGCTTTGCGAAGACAAACAACTTAATTAGTGGCGGCGCAGCTTTAATAAGTTCAGCTGAAAATAGTTTGGAAAAGCGAGTGAGAAGCATAACATCACCGTTATTACTGTAATTATGTCTGGGCTGGATTTGGATTTCACATTTAAAGGGGGAGGCACAATTATTGTGGTGGAGGTTTACTGAAGCTTTTACTGTATTTATGTTTTTTTTCTGAATGTCAACAAGCCAACGAGTGATGCAACTGTTTATATTATAATAACGGGATGTTCATGAGCTTTCAATAATAGGGCATTCTTCTATACTGAGCATAGACTACCGTGTAAGAGACGTCCGCGAGAAAAAAATTGCTTTACTTTGTAAATCTTAGTGATTTAAAAAGATATATGACCCTGCAGTGACAACCCATATCCTCTGCTGAGTTGTGTATGTGTGTTTCAGCCTGTGTTGTGTGCAGGTTTGTGTCTGCGTTCTAGCTCAGCCTGTTTGGAGCAAAGAGAGAAAAGTGCTTCCTGTACACTTGCAGCATTTTATCCGTCTCAAAATCTGCTACAAAGAAGAGCAAACACACAGATGATTGAATAAAAACACTCCTATCTGCACCCTACACACCTGCACAAACACACATGCAAATATATATATATATACCCGCCAGGATTTTTTAGTTTTATTCAGAGCCGGATGAGCAGAGCTGCAGCAGCTGCCATCAAATCCACCACAAACTAGGGATGTATTAACCGTTTCTCATTATTTCGCTGTCTCTACACCGTGAATAGTAGATAACCAGGGCCAGATTTACGCAGAGCAAATTCACACTGCATCTTTCATTCAATTTGCGCTAGCAATATGCTGGTAATTAGTGGCTAATTATTAAGGTAGTGGCTAATTACGCAATCAGGGACTGGGACTGCCTTCTAACGCGCAGTTTCACTGGGGTGAATTTGTCCGACAACAGCAAACTCAGAATAGAAGTTATAAAGTAGTGCTGTTGCATAAAGATACAAACACATCTACAAAGGTCACAGTTCAATTGCAAATAAGAAACACATATTTGAGCGTTTATAACAAGATAGAAGCATCTAAGACGGAGGTTTTCAAACTGTGAGGTTTGCAAAAGTTGCAGGGGGAAGCAAAGGAAGAGACATGAGGCAGAGATGGTGCATGAGGTGAAAGGGACAGGTGCAAGGTGTTCCAAAAACAACAGGAAGTTGTTGGAAGTGATTGTAGTTTAATCCTGCTGACTTTGCCAGCTCGTCAACACAGGCAGCAGTTATAGGCAGCAGTAGTGGCTTTGACACCCAGCTCATGGAGGCAATTAAGGTACTTTAAAACCCTCAGCGTCTGCTCCACTCATCCCTGATGTTCACTGCAAACAACTGATGCATAAATCCGCTTAGAAATGATAGAAAAAAGACCTAATAACTGCAGAACTTGCCTGAGAATCATCACATTTTTAAGTTTTCTTCAGTATCAAAGTAATCCAGTGATGGTTAGACAGGAACTACAAAAAGCAAATTTTGCGTACTTTTAATGGTGCCAATTTGCCAAAATGTCAACAAATATCGATCTGGGAACCCATCGGCTTTCAGTCTGACGGCAGATAAGCCTTTGGGGACAAGGGGCTATATTTCTGGGGTTGTGGTGTAGCCAGCAGTTATCCAGGCAAAGACTTCCTTTTCCGTGCGCTGCTGATTGTTTACAGACCGATTCTCAGTTTGATACGCGAGACTGGAGTTGGAGTTGAGAGACGTATACGTGTACGACCGGATTGTTTCACAATTAGCCAGTTTACAAGCTAATTCTAAACCAGAATTAGGGGTTCGCAGATTGCATTTCGGCCCATGCGTTCCGCCCCTTTTGTTCTCCACACAGACTGTTTACCTGCATTCAATCAAAGCCTGCTCGAACGTGATTGGTCAATACCACTCTTGGACTACAAACGGAAACCAGAACGCTTCCGATGCCAAAATCTTGTGCCGTAGCCTACAGATTCTATATGAATGCAGAATCTATTTATAGAGATTAACAAATATAGGCTATAAAAAAGTGAGGCACTGTTGTCTCGATTTGAAAACCCCTGATCTGAAATAATGAAATGCACTCGCATAGTAATTCACAAATAGCTAAACCCATATACCGAACTATTGCAACTGATAATGTGGACGCTTTTAAGTTAAATTCATGTTGAACTAAATTCTATAGGCTCACATATGCTTGTAAAGCAATGAGGTGTCATGAAGTTTAATGAAAAAAGCTGCTGAGCCAGTAGCCTGTCGCAGCGATTAGCGTGTTGCATCAGATTCCAGCAGGGGTCAGGTCACTTTCAGCAGCAAGGTTAGTGGTTATCGCAAAGTAGGCAGCTTGGTTAGCCTGCTGGCTAAAAGGAACTGGGAGGCTTCCAAATGTGTGTGTGTACTGTATGGGCGGGTGGGTATTACTGTGATGCTACGGCCAAGACAGGATAAAGACCCAGAGCCAAAGACAAGCGACCGGTAGAGCAACTCGCAATGAGACTGAGCAACCATCTGTCCCTTAGAGCTGTACAGCGTGGGGCGCTGAACACCCACCCACACAAACCCTACACACATACATGCTATAAACAATCCCCCAAACACATTTAGCTGATGGAGCCTGTACATTTGTAGAGTAGCATGTTGTTGTAAGCATTAAGCTTCAACACTTCCTGAATCTGCAGAATTGGTTGCTGCTCCAGGTCCTACTCTAAACATAAGTCAAACATGTCATCCCTCAAAATCCATGAATGAATGAAAGAATGAATGGATAAATATGACAAATCAATATCTATATTTTGTTTGGATTATAAGTAGGGCTGTCAAAGTTAACGTGAAAATAACACGTTAACGCAAATTTGTTTTAACGCCACTAATTTCATAACACATTAACACAACTTGCGATTTTTAGGTTGGAGCGGGCTCAATTTTAAAGCTAGAGTGAAGATACTGGTATCATATGAGACTAGAAAACCTAATGAATCCATTGGTACCATGTCATACTAGGTTGTTATGAAGGAGGTTAAATAACGCTCCAAACTTGTACTAAATTTTGGCGAGGAAAAACTGGCATGGCCATTTTTAAAGGAGTCCTTTGACCCCTGACCTCAAGACATGTGAATGAAAATGGGTTCTATGGGTACCGACGAGTCTCCCCTTTACAGACATGCCCACTTTATGATAATCACATGCAGTTTTGGTCAAGTCATAGTCAAGTCAGCACACTGACACACTGACAGCTGTTGTTGCCTGTTGGGCTGCAGTTTGCCATGTTGTGATTTGAGCACATTATTTATGCTAAATGCAGTACCTGTGAGGGTTTCTGGACAATATTTGTCTTGTTGTGTTGTTAATTGATTTACAATATTAAATATATACATACATTTGCATAAAGCAAGCATATTTGCTCACTCACATGTTGATACTAGTATTAAATATTTGACAAATCTCCCTTTTAAGGTACATTTTGAACAGATAAAGAAATGTGTGATTAATTTGTGATTTATTGTGATTAACTATGGACAATCATGCGATTAATTGCAATTAAATCTTTTAATCATTTGACAGCTCTAATTATAAGAAAGTTTGGCAGTCTACAACCAAAGTAAAGCATCTTCTTTGTTGATGCATTAGTGCATTAGTAAAAGGATTGGCGGGGGATGGGTAGAGGAAGGAATTGTGCACCACAAGCCCGTTATGGAAAGGTTTCAAACCGCCAGTGGTTCAAAGAAAATACACAATGAATGAAGTTCAGACGGACAAAAATATTATTTTGTATTCTTTTTCACTTTCTTGTGTCTCACAGCTAAAGAGCCATGCAAGTGTTTTTTTTGTGGGGTTATTAATGGCTGTGATGACTGATTTTAGAGCAAGTGTGAGGACTGCCTCCACACAGTGTTAACAACACATTCTGTTCATCCCACCAAAAATGCCCACAGAGTCCAAATACAGTTTCTCAGCAGACACACAAGTTCACACAATACGTAATCATCCCATAAAACTGTTGGATGTGTAGAAGTAATGACGCTCACTGGGTTGGTATTTTTATAGACGGCTCATCAACTCAACACTTGATATCAAGAGCCTTCCTGAAATATCAAATGTCTGGCTTTTTATACGAGGATGTGCATGTTTTCACTGGCGACATGAGCATGAAGGCATAATTATGTGGAAATGTGCGAGTGCATGCGAGTGTCTACAGATGTTCACATTTCATAAATTATTCATGCGCCAGAGTGAATGTGTTACGTTTTAAGTGCGGGTAAGATTACACCATATTATTTTGTAGGCAAGAAAAAATTTTGTCAATCGACTAATTGATTAAGGGACTAATTGTTCCTTTTGTACCACAGACACACACACACACACACATCAACAATGAGACGCACAGACTGTGTATAGATCCATACGTGCGCAGCACACAGACGACATAGAAAAAAGATAAAGATAAAATCTGGGCTATAAACAAACACCAGATGCCTTCCATTCTGATCTACAGAGCACGGCCAAATACAAAGACAGCCCTGCTAAATCCTGAGAACACACTGGCAGACCAGAGAGAAAACACATGAACACACACACACACATATAGACATTTATATACTGTATATATAGATAGATATAGACCATCATGTGAAAACAAGAGCCATTTCAGACTCATGGTCATGTTCTGAAGGTTGCTGTGATACAAAGTCGTTGTGCTATGAATAGTACAACAGAGAAAAAAGACTTAAGGTGTGTGTTGTTGTCGTGTAAGGCCGGGAGAACAACTGACCATTTGAAACATGAAACACAAGGACACGGCATAAAGGTCAGAAATCCAAGGATGGGCTATAACTATTGAGTATTAAGCAGTACTTTATTTAGACGTGGTGTACTGAGGCTCATCTGCTCTTTTGAAAAGACTACTCGCTGAGGAGTGGAATCGAATCAAACTGGAATCAGAAATGAAACCGCTACGGTTACCGTAGAAGGTTTTAGTCAAGGAGCCACAGTAAATCAGGCAATTTAACATCGTCACTATCTAAATTTTCCACTGTAACCTTTAAGCAAAGCTGAGGCGTTTTGCCGTTGTTGCGTGTAACCTTTTCATCTCGCCTACAGCGCTGTTCATCTTCTTTATGGTAGCCAGTTCTGCTGTTATGGATTACTGTTAGATCACTGGCTGCCATCTCTCTCTCTCTCTCTCTCTCTCTCTCTCTCTCTCTCTCTCTCTCTCTCTCTCTCTCTCTCTCTCTCTCTCTCTCTCTCTCTCTCTCTCTCTCTCTCTCTCTCTCTCTCTCTCTCTCTCTCTCTCTCTCTCTCTCTCTCTCTCTCTCTCACTCCCTCTCTTTGTCCCTTTGCTTCGCTCTCTCCATCTCTTTATCTCTCTCTCTCTCTCTGTACTGCAGTGTAGGCAGCGACTTGTCTCCTCTAATTACTTTGAAAATGATGTGATCATTCACCACACAGAATCTCTGATGACATCTGACAAAACAAAACAAAAAAATTGTCCGGTGGGAAACTGAAATCACGCTGCAGACTAGCTAAAGCTCCACCGACTGCCAGGTTAAGTTAAGGTTTTTGTGGAACTACAGCACCAGTGTATCTTTTAAATCATTTTCAACTGTTCCTAAAGTATTAATTTAATACACTGCTCTAAAAATGTGATTGTGTGAGGCTAGTATTTGTTTTAATTCTATAGTTTGTATCAGAGATGTATGGAAACAAATGTTTATGGTAACAGATAACCGAGCTAATTCACAGATGTGTGTTAAGGTGTGAACATGCTTCTCCAGGCTTTTTTTTGTAGAAGTTCACATAGCTGTGACCTTTTATATTTGTACAAATATTTGCACAATGTTTAAAGATTTTTTTATTCTACATTTGAACCCACCTCCCGACAGGAGTTGGATCGACCAATCCGCTTGCGTGACGCTCGGGTCACCACACGTTGAGATTTTAGAGGTGTAACGTACGGTTAACCATAAAACCCTTCCCAGCATAACACTGCGGAGAAGTTCATGGGTATCTTCAGCCCTGACTGCTCATGGTGGGCAGAAGAGGAAGTGGATGGGTCCAACAAACCCAGGACTTTCAAACAGGAGACCAGTGTTCAAGACTGGTGTTTTGTAAGTTACGTTAGTGACGTTTTTTCTGCACTGATGTTACGTTGTTTCTATACGTATTGCACCTACTTTACATACTTATTTTTAAGGCCAACCATGACGGTTTTCCTAAACCTAACTATGTAATTTGTTGCCCCATGCTGATACTGCACCTTCATACAGGTGTAATATTCACACCTCAGCAAAGCAAAACGTGACACTGATGCTATCCTCTGGTGGACAGGCGGGTCTATTACACACTTCGGCGTGATCCCGGGTCGGTCTGAAATAATATATCCACGTAGATGCTATATCTGGTTTCAAGTGCTGTATATGAAAATATAATTGCTTTGTTTCAACCTAAAACATAAAGGAATAATATTAAAGGTTTTGGTCTTGGTTGGCAGAAATACCAATTTCATGCTGACAGCAGCATCAATAAATCAGAATGCAGAGCTGCTACAAGACATTTAACTCTTTGAGAAAAATCTGTGCTTTTTCTCATTTTGAATAAACTCTTCATTTCGCTTTTACAACGCCGCCTACTACCGCTATTGCTTTTGGTTTCTCCACACACACACATCATGTAAACAGTAGCTTAAATCTTGGTGTAAACTAATCTGGGAAAAGTATTATATGGGAAGTGGGTCCACCAAAAAAGGGCATTACAACTGATCTCATAAAAAATATCTGGACCCATTGAACAGCATAAAGTTGATATTTAAAGCTGTAAGCAATTTTTACAATATTAGAATAATTTAAAAAAAATACAAAGACAAATACTAGTGGCCGAAAGCTGTCAAACACACCAACATGCTCGAAACACCAAAACACAGATAACTCACAAACACCCAACACACACCTCCAACCCCAGAGGACGCCCATTTACAGTTGCCTTCCCACCCTTTATTTTCTAATCAAGTGTGTCTCTCCATACGGACTCTCTCTCTCTCGGGCTCCGAGCGTATGTTTGTGTGTGTGCATGTGTGACGGCGTTCACAACGCTGCAGCCTGCAGCGCATCAAGAGCTGCATGTTAGGAAGGCACCTTGGTACCCACCCCCCATGACTGACGACTCCCGTGCTTATAGGGGCTTTGTTGCCGTGGCAGCGTCTCATTATGTAAATGATGTCTCCCTGATGAGAAGAAGGCAGGCGCAGCCGTGATGTTCACTGCTCCAGACTGTGTAAAATTGGCTTCAGGGACCAGTGAAGGATCGTTGCTATATTTAGCACTCGTCTTAACAATGTCTTTATTCCCCATTCTTTCTCACTTCCACGAAACAGAAGACCCCTCACATTTAACACTCGCGTCATCATTTTCACACAGTGAGTACTAAAATATTACTAAAAAAGAAGACATAAAGACACATGCCCACATTTCATTTGAGAGGTTGACATTTACTACTTCATATACTGTGGTTTTAGCCATCCACCATTGTATCTGAATTTCTTTTATCTTCTTCTCCCTGTTGAATATTTCACTCTGAATGTATTAACCTTCCATCCTCCATGTCCTCATCAATGCTGAATGAATGAGCTTCCTCTGAGGAATGGTACTAATGGCTTTCTGCTATATATCATCTTTCATATTCCGGCTCAAGAGAAGCCAATACTAAGTGCCTCGGTCATCGCAGACGTTAAACATGGCCCAAAGATGTGAATCTATACACTACGCATATATGACTTTAAAGTAGCTACAGTTATTTCTTTTGTGTCCTTCTTAGCATCTATGTATTATATTCATAATAGTCTTTCAGCAGTCTTATGTCACTAGATATTTGATCTACACCTATGTTTAGTTTGTGTTGACCCCTCCTACTTGTCGGTCAAGACACCTGGAAGCTCTTATTTCCTGTATCCCCATACCTTCCTTCTAATGAAACTGCTATTTTGAGTGAGTGACCCAGAGATCAATATGGTCAATAGCATTATCCTCCAGAGTGCACACAAATTGGTGAAGGTAGGGGGCGCAGGGGGGGTCGACCAAGACCTTAATTAATGAGCAACGACCCATATAGCTTACTCTTCTTCAATGTTAAACCAGGGTTTCACATTGATTATGGCCCGATGGCCCGTGGCCACAAAAAGTTACTCTGTGGCCACCAAGTTTTATCAGGTCAGAATGAGACTGCGTGTCTCAATGAGATTTCGGTGTCACAGAATGTGACCCCAGCGAGCACCAGCAACAAAATGAGTTTGATTGCATTGTTTCCTATTGGAGTGAACTTTTATCGTACGCTATGTTTTTAATTTATACCTGTTGCTCGCTGTGAAAGCGCCGCAATGGATGAGGAGCGGCTGATTAGTGGCCGGCACAGTCCTGCTTGGCTAAAAGCTAATATCTAACGTTAACGGAGAGAGGTTCCATTGAGTTACATTATGATGCATTCAGGCTATATTCTGTAAAAATGACGATGGGTGAAGGCAAATTATAATGTTATCATGATATGTTCAAATGTAATCTTGTAACATTTTGTTTTTGGCGAGAAACTTGAATAAATATAGTTGTTTGAAGGAGATGTTTTCACAGCAATATAAAATAGACACCGGTATTAGAGAGGGAATTATGACCTGTTTAACTTCCTAACAAAAGACAAATAGTAAACTATGAGACACAAATGAGAACATAAATTAATCAGAACGAGGAACTTTTTCTATATTTTCCTTCTGTTAATGTCTTTTCATTTAATGAAGTGTCACAGTAAAGGAGTGCTGTGTTAATTTGCATTTATTGTTTTTACTTAAGTTTACATTTTGGCTTGGTGGCCCATTGGGCCAGTGCTTGAAAATATTAGGGTCTATCCCTGTAAACTTTATCTCCTATATGAATAACTTACATGTAAATATTTGGCATTAGTAACAAAACTTTGGGGAAAACTTAATGTTACTGCAAACATTCACTGCAAGTTGCTGTTGGATATTTTCCTGCATTTTTTGCATGTTTGTAAGGTTGATTTTTGGCAATTAAAACCACTTGTTAAAGGTTGGAAAAGTTTGTGGTCCTGATTAACACACCAGAACATCCTGAACACCACACTACCCCCACACATTTCTGGCCAATATTTCCATTCCCACAAAACCTTATTTCTAAAACAAAATAGCTGCATATGGATGTAATTTACAGGTGGGGGCTGCAATGAAACAATAGGTGTCAACAATTGCTAAATTGCATGTGTCCAGAAGTGCTGATAATAAGTCTAAGCTTTTCCAGTTTATAGAAAATATGTCTGACAACTGAGTAGCTCTGCTTTAAGTTTGCATCACAGCTTTCCTTTAACGGATTCAATGATAAATATTATATGCAAAACCAAATTCAAATGCAGTTTTCAGATAACTACACGGCACAATGTTGTTTAGATAAATGCAAAACAATTATATATTTAAACCCGGTCCTCAGCGTAGATATCATTAACTTCAACTGCAGGCTGCCTTTTTGTTCTTGCTGCCACACACTTCACTCACACACAAGTCTGTGTGTTAGCAAACAGTTTCCAGGGTTTTTAAGAAGCACAGTTGGGTGTTTTTGACACTTGGCGCCATAGGTTACAACGAACAATGCATCAGTCTTCAAAAAGCCATTACCAGCCTCTTTTAAATACTTTTCAGGTCAGCTTTGATTTCCACACTGATGTTTCTTCTCATGCAGTGAAACCTGCTGAGGTGGAACGCTGATGTGAGGCTCTGTTTGTAACTTGCTTGTGAAATGAGCTGCAGGATTGGGGAAGAGCAAGAAGCAGGTAATCCTGTTAACTATTCTCTGCATGCGTGCAGACGAGATGGTTGTTTGCTGTTCTGGTGTCTTCCTTGAGAATCATCACTACAGAGACTACAGCCTCGCTCAACCTGCCAATCACTAATCTGCATTCTGCTCATACCAGAGGCAATCATTTGCCCTTCCCATCAGCATGACTACTGGCCAGTTAGACTCTGTCTCCCAGGCCTGCTCTGTTCCAGCCTGTAGCTCCTGTTTATTACCACTGGTCCAGCCTTATCGCCTCCCTTTCTTACCTCGCCTTAATCCCCTTTATAATTTTCACCAACTTTAATTAGTTCATGTCCAGAGCTACTATTAATCCTGAGCTTGATTTAAAATATGTGAATCCAGCAGCAGGCCATAAAACCTTTGCACACTACATGATTTTGAGACCTTGACTTTGCTCACAAGTATTCCACTGGTGGCGCTCTGACCAGAACTCAACATTCAACCCGGTATCATGGGAAGGCGTATAACTAGCACGACATTACACGGACATTCATAGTGTCATGAAGACGCATTTTAGCCTTAGCCTAGCCGCGTGTCATTTGCACACCATGCAACAAAACTACGATAACGTCCGCTGTTGGTTGAGGCAACAAAAACACTAACTTAGGTTCAGGCAACAAAACCACTTGGTTAGGATTAGGAAAACTGTCATGGTTGGGCTTAAATAAGTATGTAAACTCAGTAAAATACTTCGGAAATCACGTCACAAACGTTGCTAAAATACATATGACATACGTCACTAATGTGATTTGCAAAACAAAACACAGGTCTTAAACACCGGTTTCCTGGTTGAAAGTCCTGTGTTTGTTGGACCCATCGACCTCCCCTCCAGCCCGCCATAAGCGGTCTTTCTCGCTTTTTATTCTACGTCAGCCTCTTTGTGACATATTTACGTGTCTGCGTTTACATTGGACTCCACACAGACTACATGCCGTACAAATGACATGCCAAAAGCAAGAAAGGTGTTCGTATTGCACGCTAAATGCCTTGTGCATTATCGTGACATTCATGCGCCTTTTCATGCGAACGGGTTTTGGACGACGACGACAACTCGTGGCTTCTACGTGACCTGGGTTTACTGTAATTTCTTCTCTGACCTCTTTGTGCCCTCAAAACCTCCAATAGCGCTCTGCAGTGCCATACATGGTCTGTTTTAGTAGTATTTATACTGTTACTGTGCATGAAAACTTTGCCTTAAGTATAAGTTTGGGTTTCACTTCTATGTTTTTGAAATATGTTTTGCATAACATATTATTCTATTCTGAAGCAAACCTGATCTATAGAACAGTTACATTAATAACCACTTGAAGCTGCTCAGACCTTCAGTAGTGCCTTTGAGATACTGTAAGTGAAGAAGACATCTGTGGTATTCAGCTCCAGTAGAAATGCATGTGGCACATATACTGAACCAAGTCTGAAAGTGAGCTCAGGGTGGTGTGAAGGCTTACAGACAAATGAGTCAGTGCTGCTTCATGCTCAGTTGAACAGATGAGCTCTTTCCTTCATCTCAGATGGGCTAAAAGCATTTGATCTGCGGTGAGCCCATTAGCACTCAGAGTTGGACGCCTGGTCACATGCCTGGAAATGGTATTGTTTGGGGAGGAATTGATTCAGTTTGCCATTTGTCACCTCCTCTATACGATGAGTGTAAGAAAGGAAACTCAACGACGTCATGTTTTCCGAGCAGCAGTGGAGGCATACCAGATAATGATACCATTTTCTGCTGATGTCATCTCTGTTCAATGTAGCAGATAATCCAATGGAAAAGCTGTCATGTCCTCTGCGTCCTCGTCACTGCACCAGATGAAGACTGCTAACCTCAATTTGGCTTTAAGCTATTAGCGTTTATAGGAAAGGGTTAGCAGGTCCTATATCGCTGATGTCGATGTAAAGCCTTACAGTATGTGACATAGTTTTTAATATGCACTAAAAACCAAATTCATTCCTCTCTGAAATATTTCAGTGTTCTGGCCATGTGGAGAGACATCATTTATGTTATCGAGGCAGTTTGACACACATAACCACAATTACGGGGATTATCTTTAGATGGGATTATGTACTGTAGCATAGAGTGCATTTCTGAAAGTAAAATTGCAGTAATCCAAAATCCACAGGTAGTAGTTAATGCCACACACACCTATTTGTCAGCGGGGATCTGCACCATTATTTAGATGAAAGCAATGTTCAACATCAGTGACCTGTAGATAGAGAATTATTATATTACAGTGCCAAGTCTGGCTGCAATAAAATCCACTTCAACGCTGAACACTAAACCTATGAAACTTATTGTTGAAAGAAAACACATTGCATACAATAATTTCAAAATTATGTTTTGTGCATGCATTTTTTATATCATGAGTTTTGGCTGGGGCTGGGCGATAATTCACTTTGAGAATTTATCATCTTTCAATGGAATCATATAGTAATAAAATCATATTGACAATTACACGGTCTAAATTGACAACAACAAGCACGTACTAACTATATTTCTCAGAAAATGTGATTAAATGAGAACAATACTCACACTGGTACACAATATCAGATTTTGGCCATATTGCCCAGCCCTAGTTTTAGCATGGCATTAATGTCCCTCACAGCTACAGTGTCACTAATACACACTTGAAAACACATTTTTAGAGTGCTGGTTTGTGAGATTACGCTAACACAGAACCACGTCTGCTGATATGTCTGTGTATTTCCGTGTATTTGCGGAAAAAGCAGTGAGAGTCAGCGCAGAGCCAGATGTTTTAACATTCATGGCCATTTTGTTAACGAGGATTAAAACCCTTCAGTCCCTCTGAGTGACAGTATTTAGAGAGGAAACCAGATGACGTGAGCAACTTAATGTCTACCAAGAGGAGTATTACCACTTCAAGAAAAGATGACAACACTGAGGAAGAGAAAACGCTATGCAGGGAACCAGTGACACCAGGGACGTGTTTTCACTGGTTCTGTGGCACGGCAGATTAAAACCAGAGGTAATTATGTCCCAGGAGGTTATGAGGGGACAACTAACCTCAGAAGACATGCAGCTCTGTGGATTACTAGCAGCAGGCTGACTAATGCACCAGAACAGTCAGGTATTTAGAGATTTTAAGGGCAGAACACTTCTGGCAGTGATGACGTAAGACAGAGCGTGAATCCACTTCAAAGTCAAGAAAAATTAATAGGATGCAAAATGTGTGTTGCCTGAACATGTTAGCAGATATATTTCACCACTATTTGATCACTAACTGTCCACTTCAAACTTTGGCACAACCAACTCCAATGATGCGGCTGGCTGACTTAAAAGAACTTTGTTTTCAAAGAAACAAATTGTACAAAATCCAGAGAGAACACGACAGACCGAGAACCAGAAACCAATGCACCAGTCACAGTGCACCCTGTGTCACTCAGGAACCTAAACTGACAGAGAAATTGAAGAGAGTGACTCTCAACATTCCCAAACAGCGATCAGCGTGCGAGTCAGCGATGGAGAGTGGCAGATCTCTGATGCGAGGCGAACCAGTTTCCTCTGGGCAATGTGGCCGGATCTGCGTCAGTACCAGGAAAGCATCTGACAGGCAACAACTCCACCACCCTGACACCACGAATACTTCCACAGGAACATGTCCTCACAAACCCCAGTGTTGACAAACTGTTTTTGTTCTGTTGAAAATATTGCTGGCAATATAGAGTTGACTTTTAATTGAGTACATTAAATTTATATTTTTCTTAATTGCATGCTTTTACTTAAGATTTTTATATAAAGCTTTCTACTGAGTCAGATCTACACCTAAAGAGAAAAATAACATGCCACTTTTTAAGGCCCTGACACACCAAGGCCATCTGGACAGTTTGAGGTCGTCATGAGCATCTGTTGGCCTAGTTTTTGCGGTGTGTCCTGCATCGTCGCCTCTAGTCTGCCCGTGTTGGAGGTTTTTTGGCTGATTCAGCATGTTGAGTCTGCGGCAGAGGCCGTCGGTGAGAGAAATCACTGATTGATTGGTGGTTCAGCTTAAACAAATCAGTGCATGAGAAGAGAAACGGAAGTGAGGAAAGCAAGCTAACAAGTAAAGTCAAGCAGGCACACACAGAAGGCTCTGATCATTGCAATACATGGATATTTTTACAACAACATGGTCGTCTGGCATGAAGCTAAGTGGCGAGTGAGAGTGGTGTGAAAATGGTCGGCAAACACCGCTTTGTTTCGTGGACGTATCATAACAATGGCTTGTATATCCGCAGTCCTCGGTCTTCTGGTTTCCCTTTTTGAATGACGAATACAGACTACCACCGCCTGCTGGTGTGGAGAGTTATTTCTCCACACCAGCAGGCGCAGAACGTACATGCTAACTGGCTGTCGGCTGTAGTCTTTGCAGTTTGTGAGTGGGCAAGACGACATGAGACGATGCAACAGTCGGCCTTCATTGCTGATAGTGCTTTGATGTCGGCTTGGTGTGTCTGGGCCTTTAAAGAGGACCTATCTCGCTCATTTTCAGGCGCATACTTGTATTTTGGGTTTCTACTATAACATGTTTACATGCCGGCTGTGTTGCAGCACCTCGTTTCACTCTGTCTGAAATGCTCTGTTTGAGCGATGGAAGTTACTTTGTTCTGTTTTGATCAAGTTGATCGATCAAGTTGATCGATCCCATAGCTTTTGCATTGGGATATCATGATAAAATAGTCGTAGTGACACGTGGTAGTCCAAAAAACTCCACTATTGGGATTGCACAGTCACTAAGAAGGATAGAAATGAAAAAAGCTTGAACTGAATTTTGTAATAGTATATTAGAGAAAAAAACATTTTTAAGCTGACCCTGTCAAATAGCAGGAAATCCCATGAGCTTGCTGGGTTCAAGATTTATTTAGAATAATTTTCCAAACCCTGGGATTAGAATTTGAGGACCCCCTGCATGAAAATCTTCTGCACTACCAGATGAGCTCACACACACCAATGTGACTGCACAAGTGTGTATCGCTGCAACCTGTCAAAGTATGCACTGTGGGATGTGTACATTGACTGCCGGCCACCACTTTACTTTGCAAACAGTTTCAATGTATTTTAATACTTTACTTCTGCTTAACTAGAATTCCAGCAAAGTAGTCGTGCATGTAGTATTTCCACTTCTGCAGATATCTTTCAAACATTCAGTGAGATGACAACTAAAGCAGACAGTGCCGATATTGACTACGTATGAAATTATGTCATAATTAAACAGTGGCCGAAATCTCCCATCACCACATGCTATTCAAAGGAGTTTCTCTGAGATCAAAAGATTTTAACGCCACCGTAGACAGCGTGTGGTTTTAGTTTTATGAGATTAGAGCAGGTGTCAGTGTTGTGGAGGATTGAGCTGCCTGCATTGTGATTAATGAAGCAGCTCTGAGCTCCTCTCTGGGCATCTATTGATTCAGCTCTGTGGCCGGCCTCGCGCTGAATTAATCGGCCTGCAAATATGCAAGACTTATGCCTTCTGCTCGGCTCGGGCCGGCAATTTGAAGCGGACATGAATCCACTGTCTGACATTCACGCCCAAGAGTGGAGTCTATCAATGCCCTGCTCTGTGATGAAGTGTGAGGAGAGTGACAGTGAGCAGTGCAGTCAAAGTTATTTGTTCACGGGAATGTGGCATTTATGAACTGAATCTGCAAGAAAAGTGATCATAAAACTAAACATGATGGCTTTCTTAAACTGAACATGATGGTGACTATTAGATTAGAGTGTATTAATGCCATGAGGCCAAACAGTTAGAGTGGAAATGTCTGCATAATCGATGCACAATGCATCACTGCAGCTCTGTTGATGTTTGTCTAGCAGAGTTTTCAGGCTCTGGAAAGTTGTAAAGCGGAGAGTGTCTGCACGTCAGGATTCGACACATCACTTTGTCTGCACAGCTTAGCTTCACAAGGACAGGGGGCAACGAACACAACGTGATTCACTGGTGTTGATATTGGAGCTCCGCTACACACCACTTCCCCTTCTACCCCACCCTGTCGCTCTCTCTCTCTCTGTCTGTCTGTCTCTGCATACTTTCTGTTTTCACATGTGCTGCTACAGGATAGCTTTTCTGACAGAGTCACAGAGGAGAGAACTGATCACTGTCACAAAACTGAACTGAAGGGACAAAAAGTGATTTTGTCTTGAGCTGCACAGTTTTAAATGGCACTTTTTTTATATATGAATACAACTGGGACCACCATCAGCCCGTTAGTCGTCTGTACTGACTGCAATGTAAACGCAGCCGCGTAAATATGCTATGCTCAGAGCTAGTGACACAGAATAAAAAGCGAGAAAGGCCGCTTATGGCGCGCAGGGGGTGAGGTTGATGGATGCAACAAACACTCAACACAGACTTTTAACCAGGAGACCAGTGTTAGAGACCAGTGTTTTGTTTTGTACGATACGTTTGTCACATGTTTTCCGTACTTATGTTACTTTACTTACTTATTTTTGTTTAGTTTACATACTCATACCTAAAGCCCAACCATGACGTTTTTCCTAAACCTAACTAAGTGGTATTGTTGCCTAAACCTAAGTGAGTGGTTTTGTTGCGCCATGCTGATACTGCACCTTCATACACGTGTAATATTCACACCTCAGCAAAGCAAAATGTGAGACTGATGCTATCCTATCCTGCTATTAACTGCGGACATTACTGTAGATTTATTACACAGCTTTATTGAATACTTGATTCTGATTAGTCAACCATGGCGTTCTACAGTCTGTAATTTCTTTATAGCAGACCGTTGCTATGTATAACAGACCGTTGCTATGGACGCAGTTCTGAACTCGGACTCGGGCAGACCATTTTTGTGTCAAGATATTGATTTCTTAAGTAAGTAGTCATGTAATAAGTTGGATAATGTGAAGCTAGGGGGTCATTGTTGTGACCCTGTCTGGGGTTATTTGACAACAATATCCGGCTCGCTGCACATTATCCCTTACTTGTTGTTACTATTAGATTAGATTACATTAATGCCATGAGGCCAAACAATTAGAGTGGAAATGGCTGCATAATCGATGCACAATGCATTAATGCATCAATGCTTACTTGTTGCATAGCGTACAAATGACACGCAAAAAGCCTTCCTTTGAGACCTGGTTGGTGAAAATACATTAATTCAATATAATTTTATTTGGAGAGAAGTAACTCTTTCCATCTATTCGATCTCTATTCTGCTGGAGTACTTGTCCCTATCATCTTTTTCTAAATTATTGTGTCAAATAACCTTTTGCGTTTTCCAAACCTGTCATTCAATTTCCAAGATCTGGATTATGTTGAATACTTGAATCAGCTTTAGTTGGATGTTCAGAGAGCTTGATATGGGGTAACTGAAAGCCTCATATGCAAGTAGACACTACACTAACGTAATAATGATTACATACTTTCATATGTCACTTTAGTAGCCTGGTAAATTAGCATAGATAGCTGAGACTCTATAATGATGAGAGTAGATGAGAGGAAATGTGGGGTTTCACTTTACTTCTGAATAAGCAGGGCAGTCCGAAGCTTCTGTGGGCCAACAGCTTGCAGAAAAAACGCTGTGGAGATGGCAGGTGGTTCCGGCTTTAATGGACTGTTTCCCTAAAATAATTTGTGGGGCAGGTGGTTGCCAACGTTGGCAGGGTCAGTACTGATTTCCCCCAGTGCAATTCCCTGCTCTTGTGCCATTCAAGTCTCTGATGGAGGACAGCTGGCACCAAGTGACCCTCTCAGTGATGCAGATAATGAACTGCAGTTTTGTTTTTTTTGGAACGCAGCAGATCCACACCAGCTTTTGGCTCTCTGCTGCTCATCTATCAAACTAGACCACGCTTTGTTGAGTCTTCTTGGTTAAGGTGAAAGATGTTTTCTTTCTTTTTTTTTTCATCTCATCTGAGAGTTTTGGAGATGGTGTTGCCCTAGAGCTTAAATGAGTCAGCCACTCACACATGTCTCCAGCGGGAGATGAGAGGGAAAGTTGCCGTGGAGGTTAATCTTGAAATCAATTCTTTTGAGCATATTTTGTCAGCACAACATGCCGGGCTGCCTCTATTCTGTAACTGGTGTTTTGTTTGTTTTGTTTTAGCTTTGTAAGTTAGTTTTGTTACATGCATTTGTTGGGCACCACGTACAGAAAGCATGAATCACATACAAAGAGAAGGGATGCCCTGTACCAGATTTAGCTGTTAGCTCTGCAGACCCAGGGCAGATAAATGTAAAAAAAACGTCTTTTATGATCAGGACAGTTGAGACGAAATAATTGCTGTCATCTCTAAAATTGGGAAGTTTGATGAAAGGGTTATACATCAAACTAAGGCCCATTATGTAATGTATTATATACATAGTGTGTACATGAGGGTATGTATGATCCATGTTTTATGCGTGTATGTACATTGTGACTTTGGTATGTTGTGTGATGCAGTGGCCTGGAGCCCAAGACAAATGTCCCTGTGGGACTATGCAGTACAGTCTCTTTGGTATAGTAGCCTATGGTAGGGTATCACAATAGTTCATTATCCATTTAACCCTCTGAAACCCACGGGATCGCGTGCAATCCCAACTGACTTTACTGTCTTTCAGAGGTTGTAGCAATGAGACCATTTTTTTAAATTTGACCTCTCTGTATAAAATGACCTGTGGTGACCTCTAGGATAATCACAGCCTCATGAAACTTAACAGCAACAAACTAGAAACCTAGAGCATTCAGATTAGGTGTAGCTTTCCTATAGTTAGATTGACAATAAGGGGGTTTCTGAGCAGTTTCCAGAACATAAGTGCTCGCCATCCAATCGCCAAAAAATGCAATTCTGGCAAAAATCTTGAAATGTCAAAAGTTTTTCATACCACAATCACAGCATGGCTTTTTCTATGGCGTTCCTCAAGGTCTTGGTGTCTTAATGTGATATTTTGGAGGGATTATTGATTATTTTGATCAATTCTCGAGTAGTAAAAATTGTTGAATTTAGCACCAAATCTGTGTAACAAATGGTATCAACTTAAAAATTGCTGCAACAACTTATGAGACATAATAGAGCATGGGGATGACCATCAAATACTTCTATCATAATGTTCTAAACCCTTTTACAATTTCTTTTAAATAATTAATTAATTGAATCCATATTTATTTCTGATTTATGACTGGAACAATTTGACACATTGCTGAGCTGCATCTCAAATTAATCTTCAGGTTCCCAGCTTTCAGGTGATGCACACCACTTCTATCTGACATCTACTGTTGACCTGCCATCTCCCCATAAAGACGCCCTGTACTCCCCTAAAAAAAAGACAAAAACGGATCTAAGTGGGTTTCAGAAGGTTAATAATTGGCCTCTGAGCTGCTATAATTCTGGAGGATAATAACTCACATGACCTATAAATGAAACAAAATGTAAAAGTTCCCACACACAGTTTGGTGTAGGTTACAGTGCCTCCATCACTGTACTCTCTATGTACCATTTATAGTAACATCAACAGGCCCACGTCATCACTTGTAGCAGTGCTGCCAAAATAAGCCAATTAGGTTTATTGATTTGTTGTGAGCACCTTAAACAGAGCGGGAACCTGACGACAAGGGGATCCAATTCAATTGCTCCAGTGTACTGTAAATAAACAGGAAGGCTGCAGCGGGCAAGCTGCCACAGTGTATAGTGCAGGTTGTGATTATATTACACTCAGGAAACCCTGTTTATTCACTGACCACAGATATATCTTTAGCTTATAGAAAGTCATGAATTCCAATATAAGGGCTAAAAAAAGACAAAGGAACTACAATCGAAATTGTTGCATCTGAAAAAAATAATGTACTGAAGCAATAAAACTGCGTCAATGTTAACCACCATGTGGTTCATTTGTTGTTTTTGTGATGGTTTAATATAAAAAAAACGAGCGCCAACACAAAGGTGCAGTAACGTGTGCGCCGGTGCGTAAAGTGTCGTGCTGCACATCCCTGTTGTATAGATGGAGAGGTTTCTCTATGGCAACCCTGTCTCTCCTCCGTGTCCATGGCAATGCCTAGGCACTTTACTTCTTTTATTCTCTCTCTCTCTCTCTGTCTCTCTCTCTCTCTCTCTCTCTCTCTCTCTCTCTCTCTCTCTCTCTCTCTCTCTCTCTCTCTCTCTCTCTCTCTCTCTCTCTCTGAGGGGTGATTTTTCACGCCATAAATCATAAAGCTGCAAGCTTTACGAGACGGAACAGGCTCCGCGCGCTTCATGCTCGTCCAGATGTGATGAGATAATGTGCGCATCTGTATGCGGAGCGTTTGAAACACAAAGGGACATTTCAACAGGGTGCCACAGTGACACAATGGGACATCACTGTCATCATTTCAACGTTAGGATGTTTACTTTTATTGTAAACATCAGTCGTATAGCTTAATGGCAGCAACATATTGGCTCTTCTTTGCCTAATTGTCTGCTTTTTGACAAGTCAGTGTAAGTATAACGCATGTGCATCTCAAAGCAACACATCGTGTGCAGCATGTACAGGCCTATACAGCTTTAGATCTCCAACAGCAACATCCACATGCACCGTGCTGCTGCTGCTGGGATCCACGGCTCAGCATCCATCCATCCAGTGGCTGCTGTTGTCTCCAGTGTAACCTCTCAAAGGGGTGATTTGGAGCGCCATGTATAGGGGATGAATGAATGGCTGCATGGTCGCGTTAAAACCTGTGATTTTAGGGGGGTAAAGCAGTGTTTAAGGCTCGCCTCTCTTACCCTTGGAAGCATCCTTGTCTTCTTTAGGCTTCGCCACTTTTCCGCTCATAGATCCCAGTTTGGATGTGTAATTCCCGATTTAGACAAGAATGGAAAGCCCCAATTCTTAATTGTGGACTGTCCTCAATGAAATCCTTAACCCCAGGTTCCAGGTGCTGAGATAAGGGTTCTGTGGATGGAGAGAGAGAGGGGAATATTCATCAGAAATGTCAATAACAGCCGCACATAACGAGACAATGGACCGTGGGAGCTATACCCGAGAAGCATCAGTGTAAACATCCAACTAGTGATGATAAAAGAGCCTCCATATGGTTCCAAATAAACACCAAGAATCAGCATCATCCTCATAAAGTGTGCATCTCTTTCCCAGTGGTCTTACCTTATCTCCTCCACGTTTTCTGCTACATCAATGCACATTGATGAAAGGAAACGCTCCCACCATGAATCCCGTTATGTTGCATGTACAAAAAAATCACGACCTGCTCTGTCTGCTGTGACAAAGGAGAAGGAGAAGGAGAAGGAGCGAAAAGCTGAGAAAAGACGCGCAGGTTTTTTTTTTTTTCTCCCCACAGAGGTTCTTCAATTAACGTTGAAAAGAAGAAAAAAAATAGAGGTCAAAACATTGAACCGTCCAATAGTGCAAACAAAGGGGAGAAATGTCATCCAGGGTGTCTGGAGCGAGCAGGTTTGTCTTGTCTGAGGCTGACGAGCTCCTCTCTGCTCTGCTCCTCTTTCAACGCGCAGAAGAATCAACAGGATCCACAACGAGAGAGAGAGAGCGCTCCAACACAGCGCCAATTCACACCGTGGACATTTGTTGTTGTTTTACTTCACTTAAGTGTAGCACCGCTGGGATGGAAACGAGCCACCATCCGTAAATGCAGTCAGTGTGCGAGTTGTGTTGTCGACGTGGTGGAGAATTAAAGCTGCTGCTGCTGCTGCATGCTGCACATCACCATCTTTGCTGTTGCTCTCAATCAGTTGCCTTTTTGCAGCGCTCTGCGTCATCCCATTCACATACAGCTTACGCATTTACCTCATTGTATGTATGATCTGAGGGGGTTTCTTTTTTTTTTTTCTTTTTTTTTTTTTTTTACTTTATTGCCATTAATACAAATTAACAGGCAATTAATCATCACAAAACAAAACCGCCTTGAGACTGGGCTTCACCTGACATACATGTGCACACTGTAAACAAGTGCTGTTAATTTACAGCAGGATTTCAACAGTATTAACCTGTTATTGATAGAAACAGTGCTTTACTGTTAATACAAAAGAAAACCTGTTAAATTACGCTCATAGGCCGTTTTTTAACTGAACTATAATGCATTCTTAAACATCACTTTACTGCTGATCAGCTGTCTAAAGTATCATCAGTAACAGTTTCATGCAGTATTTTTTTAATTCTGGGACCTGATCTGCACATGTGAGGTTTGTACATTGTACATCAGTGGTCTCAAACTCAATTTACCTGGGGGCCGCTGGAGGCAGAGTCTGGGTGAGGCTGGGCCGCATCAGGTATTCCACAAAAAAAGCTTTGTTAAAAAAAAAAACAATCTTCTCAAACGTCATTATTAACAGTTCTTTAACTTGAATGGGTTCTTCTGAACATGAACTGTCCTGAACATTAATGGAACATTGAAGAACATGAACGGTTCTTCTGAACATGGCCTCTATTGCGTCTCCCACTTTTCCTGAAATTGTCTGTGCTCGTCACCAACCTTTCTCTTCACTGCAGGCTTTGAAAAAGACATGATTGGGGCTGTGTGACAAGATATATATTCATTCCACTTGGTGTCACTCCGCAATAAAGTTGTGCCTGCTGTGTTTGTGTTGCTCTGCAATTACACCACCAAACCGCTAGTTGGCGGCGGCGTCTCTATGAGTTTCCTTCTTCTTCTTGTACTACAAACAGAAACTGAGCGGAGTTGGAGCTAATAACTGTTGAACCACAGAACTTTTACTGACATTACTGCAACGCCGAAAAGAGAAAATATATCTGAGTGGATTTGTGTGAACAAACATTGAAAAGATGGAGGCAGAGAGAAGTAGAACTTTCTGTGGTTGTCCGGGGTCCTGGCCGCTCAGCATCGCTGACAGACTGGACCAATCACAGCTGTTGCGGTCTGCGTCGCCGCGACGTGTAGTTACATTTCTGGAGAGGTGCACGTCAGGCTACGGCGTCGATTCAACGCAGAAGTATAAATCAAGCTTTAATCAAGCTTATGCGATGTTACACGGGCGCCGCCACAGTTGTTGTGAAATGTTTCTCTGCTTGCATCAAGCCCGGCCGATTGCCCGTCCCCGGGAGCCATATACCCCACTGTGATTGGTAGGTTCGTTCAGCTCGGGCTCGCGCAACAAAGGGACCTTCAACGGCAAACTGCCATTCACATAAAACTCGCGGGCCGAGGGCGCCTGGTTAGCTCAGTTGGTAGAGCAGGCGCCCATGTAACAAGACTTGGTCCTGACCGCGGCGGCCCGGGTTCGAATCCGGCCTGTGGCCCTTTCCGCATCCACTCTCTCTCTCCCCCCTTTCCAAGACTCTATCCACTGTCCTGTCAATAAAAATGAAAAAATGCCCCCAAAAAAAACTTTATAAAAAACTTTATAAAAAAAAAAAAAATTTGCGGGCCGCACTAACATTAAACTTTCATATCAAGGTGGGGGCCACAAAATATCGTCTTGCGGGCCGCAATTGGCCCGCGGGCCGCGAGTTTGAGACCCCTGTTGTACATGATTGTAAAATCAGTGAATTAGCTTTATTGTTCTTCACTCACATGTTGTTATGGTTTGCATTCTGTGCTTGTAGCCAGCTATAGACAGACATTTTGGGAAAAAGTGTCAGCAAGTCTATTATAGCCTTTTTCCTAACAAGTGCCTTTAATTGTATTTAGTGTGACTATTCCTATATCTGTAACCTGCTAAGTCTATTCATCTAGGCAAAAAATAATGTTTATTAAAATGTATGTAAAAAAATACAACCTAAATAGTGCATTAAAACAAATCAATAAGATAATGTAAAATAAAGGTGAGAAACAGATATATAATGTATCTTTAAACAGTAAATTAACTGTAAAATACTGTGAAATTAATAAAAAAAAAACAGTTCAAACTGTATTTTTCATTAACAGTACAAAGCTGTAAATTTCAGCGACAGCATAATTAAGTTAATTTTACAGTAACATAAAGGCAACCCTGCTGCCAGTTCTTTACTGTTATTTTACTGGGAAATTCTTAACAGTGTACACAAAAACAAAGTAACGCCGCATATGGATGGAGTGCACACACATCCACCCACATATATACCTACAAAAACTGTACATCAAAGTGTGTGGTTTCGTAATGTAGCTTTATTAGACAGTTTAAACGGGACCACATGGTGAATTTTCATTAAAAACTAAATATTTCAATCACCACTTTATTATTTATCATTGTCCTTTATTTAACCAGGTTAGTCCCATTGAGATCAAAGATCTCTTTTACAAGGGAGACCTGGCCAAGATAGCAGCAAGACAGTTATAGTGAAAGCAACAGTCAACACATAAATTAACAACATTAAAACTTGCTCATACAAAACACTTGCACACAGACAACCTGGACTTCAGCGATTTCACCAGAAATTTAAATTCATTCAAGGTAACTAAGTTTTGAAGTTGAAGATCAGATTGTACATTATTCCAAGCAGTAGGTGCCGAAAACCTAAAAGCTTTCTTTCCCAATTCATTCCGTACTTTGGGAACAACAAATTGCAAAATGTCCATAGAACGAAGATTATGACTTCCAGTTTTCCTTTTTAAAAGAGAAGACAAGTAAGAAGGAACTAAACCCAGAATGCTTTTGTAGATAAACACATACCATACATGAGGGACTGCACAGCAATGTTATCACTTGTCCAGTGTCCCACATATTAATACTATGTCCCACTTCAAAAATCAAACCACTGCAGGACAGACACTTTTCTAAAAATCTGGCTTTTATCCAATGATTGTGAGGAAAGCAGGGAAGGCTGTCATCACGGGGGTCAAATGCAGGTTAACCTGTTTTTGCTAGGCTATGGCCAACGGGGGAAAGTCACAAGCTATGCAGATTTAGGCAGAATATGATGGTATAACTACCACAAAGAAAAGGAAATGCAGCTACAACAAAGACTGCTACTTATAACTGGGTGAAGCCGGTGGAAGGTGATTCTCAGTTTCTTTGCAAAATGAGTTATTTTTCAACCAGAGGGCAAAGCATAGAAACAAGCTTACAAGCTAAGGCGCAAAATAGAAATGTTAATTTTTTTTTAAGTTAGACATTATATCGAAATTGAGGACTACTGCTCAGCATTAATAACGTGTCCCACATTGTCCCACACAAACATACTTTTAGTCCCACATTTGGTTTGTAGGGATCTGGTCACCCTAACAGGCCCAGTCTGTATCAATCATGTGCTGTCCAGTAAGTTTATAAGGCTTTTGTTGCAAAGACTAATACTACTTATGTTGTGCAAAACAAGATCACTTAAATCACTGCAACTGAAAACAAAACAACTTGGTTCCTTCAGGGTGGAACTGAACACGTACTGTAGAAGGTTCTGGAAAGTTTTCTACTGACGGTGTGGGACAGCAGGAGGGTTCAGACTGCAATATCCTTCTTAACAATAGTTTCTTCATTTTGTTAACATAATATTGAGCCCTTTTTCACTCAAATAAATTAAAATAAGTAGAAATAACTGGATAACTATGACAGAATTTAGCTTTTTTTCAAAGTTAATCAACGCATTTCATGATACCACAGCACACGTAGCAGAGAAAGTTGACACCCGTTTTAGCCCAGTTGAAAAATGCAAGACATGTAGGTTCTCACAGCATTTATTTTTTCATTTTTTTACTAAAAAAAAGCAGGACTATATATTCTATAATATAAAGAGGGGTTCAAGTATGGAAAGCGGCACATCAGATCCTCCTGAAAGAAATCAGTTAACTTGTTTTGTCATCGGCCCACTCTTTAAAGGGTTGGTTCACCCAACTTACAAAAATCATATTTTCTTACTCACTCTCCTGTGATATCTCGCCATGCAAAAAGTGTGGGTTTTAATTGCCCAGGTTTTGCAAAATCTGTCCCCAAAGTTTAATGTTGTCACCCCAGAACAATGAAGGTAAATTGGAACTACTTCCCACCAAAGAAATAGTCCTTACTTTTGAAAACCTTTACTTAACCTTTACAGATTCTGAAAGTCCTTACCTTTAAAGCCTGTAAAGATGAAGCCTAAAACTTGCACCTCATCCTTCGCTTGGACTCGCATTAAACTCCCGCTCCAAATGCTTACAGCCAAAAATCCAAATTGTCTTGAATCCTCGGAATCCACTTTTAGAGTCAATATATACTGTAAATTAGAGTATTGATTTTATCAGCTGTCATTCAGAAGTCTCCATCCAATCCCAGTCTGATCTTTGCAGGCTTTATGTCACACCCCTTTACCCTGCAGGTCTGTTAGCACTCAGTGGCAGCAGAGGAAAAAAGACCTGCGGGTTGACGGTTACAAGATCTATATAGAGGCTATTTTTAGAAGAAACAGGATCCCTTTTAAACTTTCTTCACATGCTCAAATCATCCTGAGATGTCATGTCCCACTGTGGCCTGTTTGGCCTGTTTCAACAAGCCTCAAATGGTTAAATCATTATGGTTTTAAAAAGTTCACTCATATTATTTCTTTCTCTTTAGTTAAGTTCAGTTAATTAAGACAAATTGAACTCAATTTAAACTAATTCCTCTTTTTATATTGTTGCATTGGGACTGTGTCACAACATGGTATGGTATTTTACACTATGTACATATACATTTTATTTTATATCCCTCTTTGTATTATCTTTGTTTCTGTTGTGATAATGTTAATGTTATTAACAGATGACAGTCTTAAGTCTCTACAGTAGTTGTACGCTCAATGAGTAGTCCATCTGTCCTTTGCATTTGTATCTGTGGACCTTGACTGGTACAGTTTAGAACGATCCCTGATAGATTTTCAACTTGTCCCGGTGGTTATTGCCATAACTCTTTTATGTAGACAGCTGAGTCCTTGTCCATGTGCCTCTTTATTTTTATTGAATCATAATTTAAAGCCCATGAAAAGGCTCACCTACTGCTTTCAGTCCCCTCCGTTTAAAGTGCTCGCCTCATTTTTTTGAAGAAAATGTATTGATTTATTCCTTTTTCTTAAATCACGACATCTGACTTCTCGTTAGCATTCACTGGCAGTGAGCGGGTGCATGGTTATTATTTATGATAGCGGCGGATATCTTAGCAGCAGACCGGAATCCGGAAGACTGTGAATCAATAGGAGCTGACCCAGTGCAGTGGAGGGGTCAAGGAAGTGACACCGGGGGGTGGGGGGGGAGGGTGGGGGGAGACAATGAATGGACATAAGAGATGCAGTCATTCACTTAGCCAACAGAATGATCACGCATATACAAACACACATCACATTATATGCATTAAATGAGCAATGAATCAAGGAACATTTGTATTAATTTACATGAAATCATCCTAATATGTATGATTTGTTGTGAGTGGTGAAACCAAACTTTAACCCCCCATTATTTCTTCTTTTTCATGGAATACAATGCAGAATAGGATGTTTTTGCAGGATGCATACCATAATTAATAGCCATGAAAATATGTACCACAAAGCCTTTAATGGTGTAAATACTGTGTGTGACTGAGCAAAGCCACTGGAGTTCATGAACAGAAAGTAGTGTGGTCAGGATATACCGTATTTAAAATTGCACAAATAATGAAAATGTAAATAATGTTTTAAAGGAACAGTGTGTAACATTTCGGGGGATCTATTTGCAGAAATGGAATATAATATAATAACTATGTTTTTGATTGTGTATAATCACCTGACACTAAGAATCGTTGTGTTTCCGTTAAGCTTAGAATGAGCCCTTCATATCTACAAAGGGAGCGGGTCCTCCTCACGGAGTCCGCAATGTTTCTACAGTAGCCCAGAACGGACAAAAATTGTACATGTGTTTTTCTGTTACCTGAAGGCCACCGTAGTTCTCTACACACTTGTAAAACTACGATAACATGCGCCGCAGATTGCAAAACCGTGGTACCGCCAGCTGCCGTCTGATTTCTGTTGCTCCTAAAGTAGTGTTATTATGGTAAGGATGGCCTCTGAGCAAGGTGAATGGCGTTACCACAGTTTTGCACTTGGCAGCTCACGTTACCGCAGTCTTGGAAAGGGACGAGTGAGTGGAGCATTTGGTTGCAATCTGCAACCATGCCAGTAGATGTCGCCAAATCCTACACACTGTACCTTTAAGTAACATTTCAAGTGTTTTTACTGAGACTGAGATGTTATGTGTAATGTCATCATAAGGCTAGATACTGGTGACTCGTTAGTGTGGAAATAGGCTAAGAGGTAGAGCGCTGACTCACCAGAAGGGCATGTGCTTGTATGTTGGAAATGAGGTATAAAGAGAGAGGGTTAGAGAGAGTGTAAATGTCAGCGGGTTGTGTTCCCACTGTGTCCATGGCCTGTGGCCCCCTTTGACCTTTCCAGCAAGGCATCGCTGTACAGTGCTACATTCACCCCCAGCCTGTTTAAAGCAAAAGCCCTGAAGCTCAGTTGGTACAGCACAAACAAACTCCTGACTCGCACTCTGTCACCTCTGATGTCACTTCACAGGCCGTGTCTACCAACGCCACAGAATACCCCCGAATCACTTTTTGTCTGCTGATTGCAGGATTTCTGCTAGAAAATGCACCATCACCTTATTATGAAACATTTATTAAAACATTCCTATAAGAGACATGTTACTGTAAGTAATATTTAAAAAACAACAACACAAAGATTATACTATTTCTGCACAAACATGTTTCAACGTGATTCATATTGACTTACATGGAAATGTATTCTAAAAGATACACTTCAGTTATAATTGTAGCATGCCTGTGCAACCTTCCATCTGCAAATTTCCTCCCAATTCACTGTTGATGTTTCAAAAATCACCTTTAAATTGTGTTTTTGAGCATTGCAATGTGTGTGCAGTAGATTAGCAGCAAAAAAAAAAAAGTGTTAAGATCTCAGTATTTATAAAACTTAATAAAACACAAATGCCCACCTGTGCATACCATACATATACTGTAGTATGCCAGTGTAGATTGTCCAGTAGAGGAAGTTTATAGTGTGTGTTATTTGTCATTTCTTTAAGCAGTATTTAGGCAAAGATGATGTTATATATTCCAGTCACACAGAATCACTCAAGGCAGCACAATGTCATTTGATGAAGAGATTGCCTGTTCTGTTTGCATTGGTTTACTTCAGGCTCTGAGGTTACTTCCAATATTTGTAAAACATGTGATTCAAACAGATTAGTAGTTTTTACGTGGGGGGGGTGGGGGGGGGTCAGTCAAACCCTTTCTTGTCTTAGATTTGTGATAGGTGGATCTTTTGACAACATGTTTCTCCAACGGCCTCTGCAATTTATTGAGATGGAGTATTGGGGGCAAAGAGAATGAATGGAATAATGTTAAAATGATCGAAAGGTTGAATGGATGAATTCATTATCATAGAACTGAAAAACAAATTTAACATTTTAAGGTTTTAAAGGACCAGTGTGTAACATTTAGGGGGATCTATTGGCAGAAATAAAATGAATATTAATCATTTTGTTTTCACTATTGTATAATCACCTCAAAAAATAAGAATTGTTGTATTTTCATTAGCTTAGAATGAGACGTTTTTATCTACATAGGGAACGGGTCTTCTTCACGGAGTCCGATATTTTGCATCACCATTTTTCTACAGTAGCCCAGAACGGACAAACCAAACACTAAGTTTTCCTGCTTTGGCCAGAGTCGACAACGTTACTCACTGCCATCGCCGTCGCTCTCTCTCTCTTGCCTCACCACTAATTTCCCACGTACACACACACTCTACGCACGGACTATGCTCCAAATGACCTACGCTACCCTTACAACAACTGGCTTTAGATAGGACCATTCGTGTTTTTGTGTCGGCCACCGTAGCAATCCTACACACTTCGCACACGGCAGAGGTTTCAGTTGGTTGCAGTTTGCAACCTCACTCTGCTAGATGCCGCCAAATCTGCTCCTTTTAAGGTTTTTGCAAAAAGCTCTTGTCTTGAATTGCATCAGATTTTACAGATGTTCTTGTTATTTTGTCCACCTCCTGACCTGTCCACACCATGCACTATATAGGCCTTGTCTACATTTCTTCAATCAGATATTCTATTTTTAAGAAAATCCTGTACGTTGAGCTGGAAGTGCATATTTATCATCGCTGTCAGTTTAAAACCAATTTCCAATTTTTGTGGATAACAGCCACTCTGCACACTGAGCTGACTTATAAATCAGCTGCATAGGATGACAGACTAACAGCGGACCAATAGCGAAGGAGCTGCTTGATTTGTAACTTGGCTGGGCTGAAAATCACCCGAAGTGATAATTGTGGAGGAGCCAGTATGGATGCTAGGAGGGATTAGTCCTAAAAATCATTCTTTGGAACAGGCGGCGAGGTGTTGGAGGGTGATTAATGCTTCAATATTGTGCAGCAGGGTTACACGTCTGCCACTGTTTGTAGGTGTTAGCCTGATTCAAGCTCTGAGTGTGGCTGATAAGGTAATCAGGCTGGTCCTGTTACAGGAGTGCTGATCACAGTGGATACAAGCTGGAGGTCGAGTGTTTGTAGAATATGTGTCTGTATTTTGTGTAGTATAGATGGGATTTATCCAAAACTACCTTCTGTCTGTCACTCAAAATGTGCCAAAAGTTACATGAATTACTATATCTTGTGACAGGTTTACTAATTATAGATTAACTGAATATAAATTGTGGATTTACTCAGTTAAATAGAGAACATTGAAACTATATAAAAAAAAAAGATTTCATTTATTTGTTCATACTTTGGAAGTTGTTTTGAGGTTAAGAGGTTAAGATTATGCAGCATTATGCAGGAGAGGTCAGTGCCATGCGTTGGGCATCAAGTAAAGCAAATAAAATATTCACATGTTGTCATCATAAATGAATATATTGAATAATAGCAGCATAATAATACAGAGAGGGCTGAAATTTAAAATGAAGGCCACACAGGTGTTTGTGCATTTTTGTCTGCATGTTAATGTGTGTGTCCATAGGCTCGCACATAAAAGTGAAGGAGTTCATCAAACGTTCTTTACAGGACTGTTTTGCACTTGCTCATTTATCTCGGAGCCTCACAGAGCTCAGCCGCATTGACCTCAGCTCCAGAGGTCAGAATGAGGTCAGCAAGTTATTTCAAAACTAAAGAGGTCAGGGTCGAAAGGTGTAACAGGATGTCGTATTTCTGTCACGTCTCCCCATAACGCACCACATAATTGACTTAGCCGCTCCCCAGATTGCATTTTTATATCTCATGTCACAGAGTCGGGGTATATTTCAGCTGTGGGACAGATGATCTACATGTATTTTTGCTGCAGCTGCCATTTGGCTCTGGTGATAAAGTCTTCATCAGTCCGCTAGTAGGTGAGTTATTACTAATTGAAGTATGTTTTACTGTGTAAAAAGTGCAAAGTTGGAATTGATTTATTATTTTGAAAAATAGATTTTACCCTCTTCCACCTCATTGGTTCTGTACAATGTAGCTTATTGCGAACTCCTTTTTGACATTCAGCAGGAGAACATTGCAGCTTTCGCAGGCACTTTATGACCAGGAGGGATGGGAGATCCACTTTTCATTAACGGTGGCTGAACATCCAGGAGCCGGCAGCGCCTGTCAGCTCGGCTGCATCACGGCTCACAGAACCAGCAGTGGACTTGAGCTCTCGTTTCTTAGGAAGTCATAGTATTGTGTTTCTGGGTCACTATTGGCAAGAGTAAGCATTGCTAAGTACATACTGTATACTTGTGCCAACCCAGGAAGTAGATTATTTTTCTTAATTCATCTTCATTTATCCCACACCTGCACATGTACTTTAAAGAAAACAAATCAACTTGCACCCTTAAATGATACTTTTACAAATTTAGCTAAAGCTTTGAACTAATTAAACCAACCATTACTGTGTCACTGACCCATTTATAGTAGCCTTATCTGGTTTAATAAGCTTAATATGGAATCACACAGGGCAGAAATACAGTATTTGAGTACTGTGAATTTATTAATCAATCAAGTTATTTCTCTTTATACTAGAGTAAAGGATTTGTGGAAGTGTTCCACCTCATACAGCAAGTGATCATAATCAATAAATCAACAAAATGTGAAATTGTATATGCCAAAATGTAATCGTTTTATAATGTTTACATCTACTGCCATTTCCAGTACAACTACAAATGCATCACAGGCTTAAATACGCTTTCTTTTTTACGTTTTCCTGGCAGGATTTCATCTGAAAGGCGTCCAACAGCCTTTTTAAGACTATTGGACTGTGACTGGTGTTGTGAGCCTGTAAATCAAAACACTATTTCTCTGTCTTGTGTTAAATATCAAGCCAATTGTTAAGATGTCATAGTGTTTGGCTTGGTGCGGATGTATGTGGGCAAGCGGGGGGAATGGGTGTGAAACATCAGGCTTTCAAATTACAGAAATGACTGTACTAATTAACGTAGCGAGACTCTCTCTCAAATATCACATTAATGTCAATGAGTCTATCTCGAGGAGGGGGTGATGGAGGGGGGTGGTGCTTTGAGGCCCGCAGTGCTTCTTTTTACAGTTCACATCATACGAGCTCCCTGTGGATATTACTGTACATGCTCACAAGACTGTGTAGTGAAGTGAGAAACGCCCAAGAACACAAGTGTGGATTCAGTGTTTGAGTATCAAACGGTTATCACATTTCTCTTTATTTACTAGAACAGTATAGCTCCCTGGCAGAGGTTTCAGTACTGCTGAAGTAGACCATGTTAATGTCAGCTATAGTTTTATAGATATAGCCTACATCCCCAGTAAGAACGGTCAACTGCCTTCTGAAAATGGCTGTAACATAGACTGTTTTAAGACCGATGAATCACTTCGGCTTCCTGAGACCTGAGAAACCTCAAAGTCCAGAGTATCAGTGTTGCTTGCTTGCTAAAGGAATATTTTTTGACAATTTGAGAAGTACCCTTATTCAATTTCTTCAACCAACGATTAGTCCAGTACATAACCTTTTGTAAAACCATAAATTGACATTTTGTTTCACTTCTGCTTTTGTACAGATTAAAGCAATATATAATGAGGCTAGCCGTTTTCTCTGGTTTCCAGTCTTTCTGCTAAGCTAAGCTTACCCATCTTCTGGCTGTATAGCTTCATATTTAACGGACAGACATGAGAGTGGTATCGATCTTCTCATCTAACTCTCAGCAAGAAAGGGAATTTCCAAAAATCAAACTATTCCTTTAAACATATTTTCTGTGTGCTTCTCTTTTACATTTCTTTATTATTTTTTCCTGATTGTTTTTTTTATACAGAGTCAATATAATTACACCATCCCTCTATAATCTAAGAGTGTTTTTCAGCGGGTGACATTGCAGGGTGTCTCAGGAGGATTTCACATAAAATGAAGATTTGATTTCCCCGTACCTGATGATATTCTGTACTCACTTTACAGTAGAAACACACCAGATCTGTGATGAGACCAAAGTCTAACTGCTCATTGGGTCTTCAGCTCCTGTAATGTTCTCAAAAGCCGCTCATCTTCCTCAGACTAATGTCGTAAAATAGTGAAAGTATAGTATGTCACAAAAATGTCATAAAAAGTCATAGTATAGTTTGTCGAAAAGTCATAATATAGTATGCCATAAAAAGTCATAGTATGATGAAAAAAGTCATAGTATAGTATATCATAAAAATTTCATAAAAAGTCATAGTATAGTATATCATAAAAATGTAATAAAAAGTCAGAGTAAAGTATGTTGAAAAAATGTCATAAAATATAAACTAACGTAGCTAGAGGGAGTGATTGCATGTCACCAAGCATATGTACTGATAGCTTAACTTTCTTCCCTTTGCATCTGTAAATAAATTAGCCCATGCATGAGAATATTAACATTTACATGTGGCCTGCCATGAAGAAGCCCTGAGCTCTTGTCATCCCACCATAAAACCTGGAAGGAATGACTGATCAAATGAAACCGAACTCCTTCCCTTGTTGCCCCAAGATCTTCTCATATCACTAACATTGCATCATCATTTAAATGTCACATTGTACAAACTCACCAACACTTATTATATGTTTCAAACACTGTAGTCAATTAAAACCCCAAATAGTCTCCAGTCAGGGTTTATTCAGACCACAGACAACTACATTAGTGTGATCAGACTGAGACAACAAAGTGTCTGTCTCTTTGTAGTGAGTGTCTGGGAGCTGCTGCCAAACACACCGAGTCAGTAATGAGTATAGATGCAAGGTCACTCTGGAAGAAAGAGTTTCAGTCCAGACACAGTAAGACAAAGATAGACACAAATTTGAAAGCGATAATAGGTTGATTTTTTTTAATTTTTGGTAATCCTTTTGTGTTTATATTTAGATCATTGATTGTGCCTTTTAAATATCACAAGATTGACTAGAAAGAATTCAATTATTACTGTGTATTCGTCATTCGTCACAGATTTTTCCTCTTTGCTCCTGTTTGAGCTCTACAAACATTCTGATTCACAACTACAGAAGAAGGTTTTTTTACCACAGCAAAACATAAGCCCTCTGCAAATGACACCGTGTCCCTGGTGAAAGACTGAGGTCTACAGCGCTGTAACAATCAATAGCACTGAGCAAGCATCCAAGTTTTTTTTACCATCTGCGAGGCCCTGACTCGATCCCCCACTGTAGTGACTAATCTAATTGGAGCCGACACAGACTCCCCAGCTGTGCGGTGCTGCCAAAGAAAGAGAGAAGACAGAGATGTCAGGGAGATCTTCATAAATCAATAGTCAGTCACAGACAATTTTACTTCCTTCTATGCATCCATGCACCCACACCGTCCATCTAAAGTCATCACCTCAGTGCTTATAGCAGAAACAATTACTATTTTCTCCTGTACGTATAGTAAGCCCAGTCAATTGTCTGTATCCGCTATGACTATGTGGGGTTATCGAGCCCACATCTTCTCCACAAGGCTCAGCAACAGATTTACATTTAGAAATATGACTCAACGAGAGCAGAGCAATGTGTACATGCAGGAATGTTTTGGCCTATAGTTGGAACTACTTTACTCTGATACTCATCCTGGCTGGAAATGATGGAGAAGCTTCTTGTATTGAGCAGACAGTGTTAATTACTCGAGTGAATTAATTATTCAGCCTCTGAACGATTCAATGAAATATAAATGCCTCCGGTCAATAGTTGCCAACACTCGAGAAGACTTTGGACTCCCTGTGGGGGGATTTCATAGCCAGTGATGGGCTGCATCTTATACGCCAGACCAGATAATGACACCAGAGTTAAATCTTGAGCTGGCACGCTGAATCAGCACAAGCTTCATTACCCCCCCCTGGCCACTACATCATTGGTATTGATTGACCACTGACCCCCTTAAAAAATTCTACATGTAAACATGGAAAAGTGTCCATCAATATTTATTTTTCTTTAACACTGCTTAAATTTGTTATTGTCTTGTGAGTCACACCAACTTTCTTATTGTTTGCTCTTTACCCTGTTCAATAAGGGCCAAATGTAAAATATAGATATGAATTATTGAAAGACTCTTGAATGAACTGTACTCAGCCTCCTCACACGACATACTGTATACACACAGTTTGTGGTTTCACTGCCGCTGATGGAAGTTACTTTTCAAATAAATATCTATTTATTTAGTTTTTGTCCTCAGCACTGTTGGTAATGTATTCTGTCTCTGTGCTGCAGTGATAAATAATGGGGTACATGATCCCATCTCTATTACCGTCTTGTTATGTTATGTTGAATGACTGAGGTGTACGCACGCCATCTTGTGGTCAAAGGTTCAAAGTGCATTTTATCTGGGCACAGGAGAGGTTAAAGGCAAAGAGATTTAGAATTTTTTTTTGTTATATTAGTTGAAATTCTCATATTTCACAACAGCAATCAATACATCAAATGCTCTGACAAAAAAAAAGAAGAAAAAAATTTAGTGGCTGTCGCAGGACTGTAATAAATCCGTCCAATCATTTCATTCAGCCCGAATGTAATGACTGGACGGGCTACCTGTCCACCTGCGCCCACTTTGCTCGTGCACTCCTTGCGCATCACCGGTGTCTACCACACGCTACTTTCTCTGGAAAAGAGTTGGCAACACTGGGCTCGTTTTTTCAGCTGGATCATTTTTAAAAATCTAGTGTTGTCATGCTTGTTACTCAAGATCGCCCACCCTACCTTTAAGAAAAGCTGGATTTATCCTGAAAAGCATGACTTAAATTAACTTCAAAATGTTATTTAGGTTTATGCTATTCCACAAATATTATCAGACTAATTCAAGCCCAGTTCAAGCAATCAATGCACAGCACGCAATAATTCACATTATATACGATTTATATATATACGAACCAGATAGTTACATTTATATTATAGAGTGGATTTAAAGAAAGAAAAGGGGAGGAGAGATATTGAATTGTGTGCAGTGCCTATTTTGCTCAGTGTTGACATTTTTTTCTCTTTTAAAGTTGCTAAATACAGTATCGTAACAAAATACATTTAAAACACAAATAAAGCCACAAAATGTTTTGTTTTTTCACATTTGTTGATTATAATGCTTTGAAAAGGTTCAAATTGATACAAGCTTGAGTTCTTTATGTAAATAGGCTATCGAGTTGTGATATCTAAATATAAATAATTCATTTGTTTGGTTTATGGCTTCCTTATTAATGAAATAAAGAACTTCCTGGGAAGAGCACTGGGCTACTTATGTGGTCTCTTCAGAAGATGTTAAAGGGGAACTACGCCCATTTTCAGAATTCATTCACGTTATCTGGTCTAAAACAGTCCAACTCTCTCCCAAATCCAAAAACTAGAGTGCTAAAACTCAAACTTGTGATGTCATGGAGTGTAAAGTGTGGAGCTGCTCCATAGACAATGAATGGGTGCAGGGGAATGGTCTGAGTATATGAGTACATTTTCTGTTACTGACAACACTAGAACAAAATAAAGCTCATTTGGGTATAAAAAAGAAAACAACACAAAATAAGCCTCCCATTCGTTGTCGATGGAGCAGCTCCAGACTTTATACCCTATGACATCACCAGTGTGAGTCATCTCTGGTTTCTGTTTTTGAGAGAGAGAGTAGCTTGTGTTCGCAAATATTGGTTGAACTTTACTAGGCCATGGAAATAACATAATTTAGGCAATGTTCCCCTTTAACATCGGTAACCTTAGATGAACTTAATGGTGAAAATCAGGGCAGAAGTTGTCATAGTAACAGACAGACTTTTAATAAACTGGTTGGGACTGTTCTGTGAGCCCCGCTTTTGGAGAACAAAGTTTGAGTTAGCTAAATTTGGATTTAACAGGTCTAGTTAACTGGTAAATCATCTATTCGGGTATCCCCACTATTGGTTCATTTATAAATAAACAAAACTCTATCAGTACATGTGGATCAGACAGACTCAGTACGTATTTCTTTGAACAAACATGCAGCTAATTGTGAGTGTTCATGTGCAAACAGAGCTCTGTACTTTGGAGTGATGTTCCAGCGTGTGTTTGTGTCAGGATACCACAGCTGTTTGGAATGGCACTAGTTTCTTTATCGGTCGTATGTTTGCTGCTTTTGGACTTCCAGCTGGGCTATGGAGGTATTTATGTTAAATCTTTATGGCGCTCAGAAATAATTTCTCTCTGACTTGAGGTTTATTTCAGTGTGGTCTTACTTTTAGAGTGTTGTCAGTACATGTGCTAAGGTGCAGGATGGTCCTTTTGATTTACTTTATTCATATGGCAAAGAACATCTCTATACTTTTGGTATTTGTTGTGGCGTATGAAATGAAGACAGCTACATAAACACTAATTTCCTTTTGCTCACTTTAGCCCCAGCTCCAGCCTCAGGCCAAGTGTTCCTGTCCAATCAGGCAGCCGACAGCCTTCTGCGGAGACACAAACGCTACAACACTGGAATGTTTGAGGAGGTGCTGGAAGGCAACTTAGAGAGGGAGTGTATGAAGGAAGTATGTGACCTTGAAGAGGCCAGGGAGTTCTTTGAGGATGATGCAAAGACAGTGGGTATTTATTTTGTTTATATTTGATATGTATTCTTGTTTTTGCTGGCCGTACTCACCTGAGACTTTACTCTGTATTTTAGATGGAGTTCTGGGCGGGATATGTAGGTAAGAATGACTACAGAAAATGATCAAAATGTCACAGTGGTGTCTGTTTTTTTATATAAAGATGTTTCTCTTTCTACTTCTTTTCTTGAGTAAACATTGTTTTATAAATGAACGATACAAAATGAGGTCATTAGAGAGACTGTGTCTGGACTTCCTCAGATGGCAATCAGTGTAAATCAAGCCCATGTCTGAACCAGGGGTCATGCAAAGACCACCTGGGCTACTACACCTGCGCATGTCCGTCTGGCTTCACCGGCTTCAACTGTGAGATTGGTAAGTGAGAGTCCTGTTGCTCGATTTAGAAATGTGATCAAAAGAAATTTGATTTTTATGTTACTTGATCCAAAGTTTCTGAGAATATGAGATCTGTTTGATCAGATCTCAGTCTCAGAGGATAAACAGCCACATGCCTATTTTTTCCCTGCTTCTGTTTCTAAATTAAATCAATGGCTCGCATCATCATTCTGGTTTTAGGTCCCAAAATTAGATCGTTTGACTGCTGTTTTTAGAATATCCAAAAAGACAAAGTGCCCTCTGTGTGAGTAGTGACTTACCTGAATCACACATTTATTTGTGATAAACTGTGGTAGGTGGCCTTAAAGGACCGGTGTGTAACATTTCGGGGGATAAAGTCTATCTCTCTATCTATCTATTGGCAGAAATGGAATATAATATTCATAACTATGTTTTTATTAGTGTATAATCACCTGAAACTAAGAATGTTTGTGTTTTCGTTAGCTTAGAATGAGCCCTTCATATCTACATGGGGAGCGGGTCCTCTTCACGCAGTCCACCATGTTGCTCCGCCATGTTTCTACAGTAGCCCAGAACGGACAAACCAAACACTGGCTCTAGAGATCGCCATTCACGTTTTTACGTCACCTGAAGGCTACCGTAGTTCTTGGACACACTAGTGAAACTGCGGCAACGTGAGCCACAGAGTGCAAAACCGTGGTACCGCCAGCCGCCGTCTGACTTCTGTTGCTCCTAAAGTAGTGTTATTACGGTAAGGATAGCCTCTGAGCGAGCGAGCGAGCGAGCGAGCGTGGTTTTTGCACTCAGCGGCTCACGTTACCGCAGTCTTGGAAAGGGAGGAGTGAGCGGAGGGGTACTCAGTTGGTTGCAATCTGCAACCACACCACTATATGCTGCCAAATCCTACACACTGTACCTTTTAAAGGATAGGTTCACAATTTAAAGTCTGTCTTAAAACAATCGTTATGTGCCCGTGTGTGCATTGAAACAAGTTGTGATTGTTATCATTCATCCTGTCCAAGCTGGCTATCAAGAGATCCCTTTCTAATGCGCCTCCAATGTATACAATATATACAAAACTTGAAAAATAAAACATACAGGAGCTCATACTGTATGGCAATGACGTGTCATTGTAAATATGTAATAACAGGATGGATTTGAATTAATAATGTGTTTTTTTTCTCCTCAGTTATAACAAAACGGTGTGATGTGAACAATGGAGACTGTATGCACTTCTGTGAATCAATGGCAACCTTCGGAGCAAAATGCTCCTGTGCGAGAGGATACAGGCTGATGCAGGACGGCCTTGACTGTGAACCAGAAGGTATCGATGTATCCGTAATGAAGTCTCTGCTAAATATCACGACGATAATGACTCTTAAATTCCACAATGTGACTCCTCCTTTCTCACACCACCAGCTGAATTCCCATGTGGTAGAACTGCCCTGACGGAGGTAGCAATACTCACAAGGTCTCTGTTTGACCTCGGGAATGCAAGCCTGCAGAACACCACTTCAATGACCAGCAACACCACTACTGCATCCCCTTCCTCAACTCCAGCCAGTACCACGGCGCCTTTTCCTGCCACAAATGACTCTGCAGAAAACCGATCCCCAAAGAAATTGCCCTGGTGGGTTTACCGTGACGCTGAGGTCCCAACTAAGGAACCCCTTAAACGCATCGTAGGCGGTGAGGTGGTAGTCCCAGGAGAGATCCCATGGCAGGTATTGTATGGAAGTACAAATATTTGATGTATGTAAGGCTTTGTTATAGGAAATACATGAGGGAGAAGAAACAGCAGCTGCAGTATGTTCACTTTCTTGTAGCTATTCACAGCTCTTTTTCTCCCTCTTTTACTCAGGTAGCCTTGATAGCGCGTCCCAGTGGTCAGTTATTCTGTGGGGGCACTATTCTTAGTGAACGGTGGGTCATCACCGCTGCTCATTGCCTGGTGGAGGCAGCAGGCGCCTTCTTCATCAGAGTAGGTAAGATTCACTGATACACCTAAGATTCACCTCTGCTAAAGCATGATAGAGTTGGTCTGTGTAAAGTAGAGCTTAAAAGATTTGTCAATTAATTGATTTATCAATTAATTAGTTGTCTATTGTGATTTTTGTGTACAAAAGAAATACCTGGTTCCAGCTTCTGAGTTGTGAGGATTTGCTGCTTGTCATATGTGATAGTAAACTGAATATATTCACCTCATCTTTGCATCACCTTTTTTGCACTGGGCCTTTTTTAAACAATTTTCTAGCACTTTATAGACAAATTGATTCATCGATTAATCCAGAAAGTTATCTGTAGATCAATTGATAATAAAAAATAATCATTATTGCAGCCCTAGTGTAACGTTTTGTGTATCGTAGTCCTTAAAATAAATCTTAATTTCATGTAATTTATTACATTTCCAAGGAAAATTTATTTTATATTAAATCTATACGGGGATTCAGTCATATCTGTAACATCTCCCTATATTTCTACCTGTAGGGGAGCATAACATCTACATCAACGAGGGCACCGAGCAGGATTATGAAGTGTTGGAGCAGCACATGCACCCTCGCTACAACGGCAGTGTAAGCTTATACAACCATGACATCGGCCTGCTGTACCTCAAAAGCCCCATCGACTTCTCCACCACAGTCCGACCCATCTGCATAGGGCCCAAAGCGTTCACTGAGACCCTAGTGAGGGAGTCTTCCCCGGCCACGGTCAGCGGCTGGGGCCGAACACGCTTCCTCGGATTCACGGCTGACAATTTGCAGAAGGTCGAGGTTCCCTTCACAGACCGGACAGAGTGTAAGCGGAGCAGCAGTGCCAGGATCACTCCCGTCATGTTTTGTGCAGGGTACTATGATGAGGCTAAAGATGCCTGTCAGGGGGACAGTGGAGGTCCTCACACAAATCGTCTTCATGACACGTGGTTCCTCACGGGCATTGTGAGCTGGGGGGAAGAATGTGCAAAGCAGGGGAAATATGGCGTGTACACCCGGTTGTCCCTTTATTACCGCTGGATAAACCATGTTATGGGTTTAACTAAACACAGGCTGGAATTTGAACTGGATGTAGAAGACTCTGACCCTGAAATTTAAAGATTATAGATTTATCTATCTCTACTCTTTAAACTTCACAGGATATTAGTTAGATATACATAACAAAAAAATAAATAATGTGTAATTTACATTGACTGAATGACTAATTATATACTAAAATTACTAATAATACTAATAATTATAATTACTACTATACTATTAATTTCCACTATACCAGTTAACCACAGAAGCAGTCCACATTATAATAAAATAAAATATATGGGTATGTTTGCGTTGACGTTTAAAAGATACTTTTGATTTGGTATGTCCTTCTATACTGTATTAAATAATATGAAATAAATAACATCAAATTCATGTCAAACCTATAATGCACTGATTGTGTACAGTTACATCAAAACACATCACTCCCATCTGCTGGCAAATAAATGTTTTACTAGTAGTGGTGTGCAGTAGCAGAGAAACAAAAAGGATCTTTGGAAATCCTGGCTTCAAATGATATGAACTCACAAAAAGAGAAAAGTCTGCACAACTTTATTATATAAGTTGGCTTCCATTAAAACAAAAATACAGATATAAGAGTAAATCAGGGTGCATGAAAAAGAGCAGCCTTAGTGTTCAGCAGCCAAACATATCATCCTGTTAAAACAAGTATTGAATTATTTAAATTACCAAAGGAATTATTGCAATAAATAGTTTATTTTTTTACAGAACTGAAGCTGTACAAAAACAAGCCAGATTAGAACAGTGACTGTCTAACAACACAAACCTGCTCAGTGTTCAGTTGCCATGCATTTTCATCTTAAAGAAACATTCAGCAACAAGCTCAGGCTACTTGGCTCATCACGCTACATTATATTTCTAGCAGGTTTATTTTTTGTTTTGTTTTCCAATCTGGAAAATCTGTGCAAAATCTGCAGCATTTTGGATTAAAGTTACAAAGAAACCATCTGATTCTGTCATATAAGCTCAAATAAAATGTTTGTTTTTTTAACAGTGCAGTCAAGCGTAGCTCCTGTAAATATATAGAGATGTAATTTCATTCGGAGCTGCACAGATACCTCGCAATATGAAGGAACAACATGACAGCAAAATAAATAAATTAACAACACAGGAAATGTGTAATGCGGAGCCGCCCCTGCCGCTTTCTAGACTCATTTCCATATCAAACAGTGAATCAAAGGCAGCCCTCTGACTGGGGCCTCGATTTGATGTGGTAAATTCATATAAGTCTGCAATCAATATTTAATTAAGCGTTCGACACAGAGGGTATATTTCATGTTGGCTGTATGATCCCTTTTAATGGGGAACCCGAGATTAACTGAGCTGTAATGGTGAGGAGGAAACAATCTGGCTCTGTGATGGAGGGTTACACGGAGCATAATCTCCCTCTCTGTTTCTTCTACTCCGCCTCGCTCTCCCTTCTCCACACTGCAGCACACACTGAGGAATACATTGCCGTTAATCTTCATCATGTCCGCTTGTGTCTTACATTACCATCACTGACATGTCACCTCCTGCCTGCATGCAGGGGGTATGTCTCCCCTGATGCATTAACATATCATGCATTCAAGAATAAACAAAGGAAATAACAGCATCACTAAGAGGAAATACACAGTGAGAGAGGTAAAGCTGCAGGAAAAGCACACATTCAGTAGACTGGGTGGATTTGTTTTGTCTCTGCTGTCCGTCCACCTTATTAAAGTGCCTGTTGAATAGTTGTGAGGTCAGGTTAAAGCAATAACAGAGTATTTGATTTTTGCAAACAGTACATACAAGAGACTCCAAAAGAGCAGGAATAAAAAAGGCATTATGGCATGGCACATTTTGGCATTCTAACTCCTAGACTGTACAGAAGAGTGGTGCCTTAAGGAATGACATGTAAGAAAAATACAATGAAGTAATTCAATGGACAAATATCAACTAACTACACAAAGATGAAACACTGAGGTACAGTAAATGTTAAAAATGATGTATATGTACAAAAGTCTATGCTATAAGAAATGTTTCAGGCAAATCCTGGGTTACCATCCATCCATCCAGCACACACCGAGACAAACGGGAACACACAAACGGAGATACTAAAATCTCCAATACTTAGCTGGAATAAGGAGGAAACGTGTTTCAGAGTCCACTGATTGTGAAATGACAACTTGCTACAGCAGCAACCTCACATCCTGACTTAATGTGTGTTACAGATGGAAGACTCTCCTCCCCGATCAGAAGACGACGAACAACCCGGATCCAAGAATCAGCTGTCGATTGTCCAAGAAGGCTAAACAGTTCCTGAGCCTTTGCACTGATGCTGCAGCACACCTTCAATATCAGAAAATACTAGCCCAGGAGATCAATCACAACCTGGAAGAAAATCAGGTCTGTTGATTCCCACATTTTTCTCTTTCATGATTGAACTGTGCGGGAGAAAGCAGACGTCACTGGGGAGTGAGGAGTGGGTGGCTGATCAGTTATGAGTCAGCTATGGCTCAACCTGTTACTTCTGTCTGTTCATCATCCACAGGTATATATTTGATTCACATTCTGTGCTTTCTTCTCTATGGGGTGCTGAGCTTTCTCGCCTTCGGGTTCCCTGGGTCTACAAGAAAATATACAGACTTTTAAAAAAGATAATCAAAGTAAGGAAATGGTACGGCTCAACATTATATTGTCATCTTGGAAACCCATGTCTTTTCTTTACCCCCTAGTCTGGAGGAGTGTCCTCTACTGCTGTCTACTAGAATCAGCTGCAGGCTGGCAGCTGCTATGAAGCCCTCCTGTCGCCGACTCAGGTTTTTCACCAGCCTGAAGGATGAAGAAAAGTCAGGAAAGGGTGAGAAGGAAAAAGGAGGAGAAATTAGAAAAATAAACTTTATCAGGTTGAGCTTTACATTTACTCAAAAGACACACCTCATATAGCTACCTTTGTCATATATTGTACCCTTTCACATTTGGGATAGTTTGGCTGATCACCAAGCCTCCCTGACAGAATAGTTTACCTCACATCATGTGTGCGTTGACAGGCTGAAAACTCACCAGCGTCCCTTGTTGTCTTCACATTGCAGTTGGATGACGTCTCCACATTTGATGATGATGCTGTCTGGTCCATTTTGAAGACAGTCAGCCAAAGCCCTGTATCTGCCTGGAGACTAACACAAAAGCAAAACTGTCAGGAACAAAGTAAGTAAAGATTTATTTATATAGTTAAGACTTGACAAGTGCTTCATAATATAGGTAGTTATGAGTTTGCCATAAAAAAGTCATAGTATAGTATGTTGAAAAATTTCATAAAATTCATAGTATAGCATGTCTAAAATTGTAATGAGAAAACTCATAGTATAGTATGTCAAAGTGTCATGAAAAGTCATAGTGTAAGATGTCGAAAAATGTGATGAAAAGAAGTCATAGCAAAGTAAGTAAAAAAATGTCATGAAAAAAGTATTGTATGTTAAAAATAAGTCATAGTATCGTATGCCGACAAATGTCAGTGCAGCATGTCGAAAAATATAATGAAAAAAAGTAGTAAAATGTGTAGTATGTTGAAAAATATCTGAAGAAAATTATAGGATAGCATGTTGAAAAGTGTCATGAGAAAACGTTATAGTAGAGTATGTCGAAAAAAGTCATATAGTACAATACAATACTATCACTTTTCTCAACATACTATACGATGAGTTTTTTAAAACATACTATACTATGACCTTTTAATTTTTTACATACTATACTTTGAATTTTATATTTTTTCAACACACTATACTATGACTTTTTTTCGACCTTATGTTGAATTTTTTATTTTTTCAACATGCTATACTATGACCTTTTTAATTTTTTCGAGAAACAATAGTATGACTTTTTTCCGACATACTATATGATGACTTTTATTTTTTCGTCAAACTATACCTATTCTTTTTTTTACATACTATACTATGACTTTTAAAAAAAATTTCAACATATTATACTATGACTTTTTTTTTACATACTATACAATGTCTTTTTTAAATTTTTTTGACACACTATACTATGACTTTTTTATTTTTTCGACATACTGTACTATGACTTTTTAAAAAGATTTTGACATATTAAAGTGACTTTTTTAATTTTTCCAACATCCTATACGATGACTTTTTTATTTTTTTGACATAATATACCAATACTTTTTTATTTTTTCGACAAACTATACAATGACTTTTTTTAACAATTCCAACATATTATACTATTAGTTTTTTTTAATTGATTTCAACATACTGTACTATGACATACTATACTATGTCTTTTTTTTCGACACACTATACTATGACTTTTTTATTTTTTCGACATACTAAACTGACTAAAAATAAAAAAAATAATACAGTATGTCGAAAAAAAGGTAAAGTATGTCAAAAAAAAAAGTCATAGTATAATATGTCAACAAAAAGGCATATTATATTATTTGGAAAAAAAAGTCATAAAATAGCATGTTGAAAATTAAAAAAAAAAAAAATGCTATAATATGTAAAAAAAAAAAAAAAAGGCATGTTTTAGTATGGGGAAAAATAAAAAAAGTCATAGTATGTCGAAAAAATTAAAAAAGTCATAGTATACCATGTCGAAAAAATGGCATATTATATTATGGGGAACATTTTTTTAAGAAGTCATAGTATAGTTTGTCGAAAAATAGGCATATTATAGTATGTCGCAAAAATAAAGTCATATTGTTGAAAAAAAGCCATACTATAGTATGTCTCAAAAATATAAAAGCCATAGTATAATATGTAGAAAAAAAGGTATATTATGGGGAAAAAATAAGTCATAGTATAGCATGTTGAAAAAAGTCATAGTATACTATGTCGAAAAAAAGTCAGTATAGTATGTCGTAGTAAAGTAGGTCATAAAAAGTCATAGAATAATATCATGAAAAAGTCATAGTATAGTATGTCATCATAAAAAGTGATTGTATAGCATTTCATAGCATAGTATATCATGAAATATAGTATAGTAAAGTATATTTGATGCTAATACTTTTACGCAACTATAATTTTGAATGCACAACTTTTACTTTTAATAGAGTATTTCTTAATTTTAGTATTTTACTTTTACTTAAGTAAAAGATCTGAGTACTGTTGGTCTCACCAGTTGCACCAAAACCTCCTCTTCTGTGTCAGATGGGTGGAAGGCGTCCCGACCTCCAGACCACTCCTCCAGATCCTCGCAGATGTCTACCGAGTGATGAGCTCCGGGCCAACCTGCGAAACACACATTACTTAGTGTTACACGTATTGATGAATGATTCATCCAAACACTACAACTTAAAGGCACCATGTCGATACTTAGTAACTATACCCCTTCGTCACTTACTGGGAAATTAACAAGAACGGAGAATCAAAAGCTAATCTCAGCAGTTGGACCTTTTCCCCCCAAATCCCTCGATGTACCTGGTTCTTCAGGTCAAAGTACACCTGAACTGCTGAGGAAGGAAAAGTCAAATATCTATATCAGTTAGATATTATGAAGATAATCAGCAACAGTTGTAATATACTGTGCAAAGCATGTATGATTTTCATCAATTCCCATAACTGTTTCTGTGATTTAGTTACTAAGTATCTACTTGATTGTGGAATAAAAGTGTGTGGACAAGATTTACTCACTCTTGCGGTTGTGCTGATGTTTAGGGGAGTGAGGCTGGGGGTCTGGACTGCTTCTCCCCGACTCAGTGTCCTCACCTGAGCTCACTGACGCCCTCTGCTGCTTGCTGGGGGAACAACATAAAATAGCATGTGTCACCAAATGCTGAACACAGTCAGCAGACACACTCAGGATGGATGTTATCCTCAGCCACACAATCTAGGCTCAGCTCTCACTTCCTGATCCATACGTCCAGCTGGCCCCAGATCAGTGTCAAGGAACAACTCTGTCCTGTTTTATTATCACACAGCCATGACCATTCAGGCACCAGCCAGACAGCAGCACAGCAGCACAGATCAGCCATGTGCAAGCTCCTCTGTAAAACTAGGAAATAGGACTCACAGACCACTGACGCAGCGTTCACACAGGGTTTGCATGTGTCAACACAAGGGAAGATCTGGTCTCGATTTATCAAGATCCAAATGTATTGATTTGGTCACTATTTTTAGATGCTGAGTAAGAATGTTTCTTGAAAGCAAATTCTACAGTAGCTTGATTAGATCTCAAAATAAACGAACCCGATCTTAAAAAAAAGCTGTCATGAGGAAATTAAGAAAATTCATGGAATGAAAACCAAAACACTTGTTTTTTGTTTGCCCTTTGCATTACATGCAAAATAGCAAATCTGAGATGCAGAAATAAGAGCAATTGTTTTTTTGATACCATGATTGATACAGGCCTTTCAACGCGGGGATGGAGTGTCGGGGTCAGTTATGAACCAGAATGGAGGTTATAAAAAGGGGGTGCAAGTGACGATCAGTATGCAAACACAGCAGCCCTGAGGATTTTTGGTCCCCAAGCTGGGCCAGGTGGGACATGCCAGGGCACGGCGAGCCAGGCTGAGTTTACCCCTGAGCGTTAGGGCAGGTCAGTGGCGCTGGGGGCGGTGGCGGGGGCGCGGCCGGGGCCGTTGCCGGGGGCTTCGGGGACGGGGGCTCCGGGTACGCAGGCACAGAAACACGTCAGCCGACAGCGAGACAAAGTCCAGCCCCGGCAGACAGCCCCTGGGTACCCCTCTGGATGGCCGCATGCCCCTGCAGGTGGGGGGGATGGGAGGAGTGGGGATAGGCAACCAGACAGCAGTGGACAGAGTGGGGCCTGCGCCCGTTCTCACACACCACTACACACAAAGCTTCTACCAAGGCAACGTGAAATGACACCGTCACATTCACTCAAGCTGTGATCAGATATGAAAACTCAGCAAATGCAGATAGTAGTGCTGTGACTGCATGTGTGTGTTTTGCATATATGCCTATGTGTGTTGTATGTTTGTGCAACTATAGCCTACAGCCATGCACCTAACACACTGCTGTATACTGTGAACAACCAGTGAACACTGACCTCTCAGAGAGTGGTGGGGATAGCTGCATGTGGCCATGTTGATATGCTTCATCTGTGAGAAGAGAAAAGGAGGTAATGTTTTTAATTTTCAGTGCCAGTTTTCAGTTGATTTTAAATTGAATATTTACTTTAGTTTTGAGCAGGAAGGCCTGCTTTGGGAGGAGTTTTGCCCCTTCTACTGTACCATAACAGCCCTAAATAAACTACCTCACTGAATACTACGTATAGATGTGTGTGTATATTCGCGAGCGTGTGTATTCAAGTATATGTGGCGATACAGGAATGGGCATGAATGAGTATGTGATCATACGTCACCATATTTGTTTCTCACATTTGTATGTTTTTCTTGTGAGACAGAATCTAAGTGCAAAGGTCCCACATTAACTTTAGTTGTTCACAGACCTCTTAGCAGCTTCTGTTGGTTGGTCAGGATTCTGCGAAGCTCATTGAGCCAGGCCATCTTCACCTCCAGTGTAGGAGCCTGATAGACAACAGAAACATCCCAACACACAGTCAGTGGATTACAACATCCTGGATATACTTCTATCTAGCTACAATGGTGCCATTATTTGTTAGGCCTCTAATTACAGTTTATACAAGTAATCATTCCTCTATTAGGTGTCAGCAAATTGTTAAAATATCTATCACTAGGATGCCTAACAACATCCGGCAAAGGGACTGCAAATGAAAACTAGCCTCTCAGCTAATCAGGTACATATACATTTGTTTGAATTTTAATTAATGTACACGGTTTCTTTTCAAATAAAAAAAAAACTACAGTAAAAGTAGGAAAGGGCTAGCTGCTTTAAAAGTGCAGTGTGTAGGTTTTTGGTGGCATGTAGCGGTGAGGTTGCACACTGCAACCAAATGAAACTTCTCCCGTGTGCCAAGCGTGTAGGAGAACTACTGTGGCCGAATGTGAAAACGTGAATGGCCCTATCTATAACCAGTGTTTTGGTTTACCCGTTCTGAGCTACTGTAGATACATGGTGGCCAGCTCTGTGAAGAGGACCCGCTTCGTATGTAGATATAAACGTCTCATTCTAAGGTAACGAAAACACAATGATTCTTATTTTAAGGTGATTATACACAAAAGAAAACATACTTAATTGACTAATTAATATTGTATTCCATTTCTGCCAATAGATCCCCCGAAATGTTACGCACCGGTCCTTTAAACTACTGAAAATGCCAACATTAAAGTGTTTTTGACATCCTTACCTGAACCACATACACTTCTTCCCTGCCACTGTACCAGATCTCAAACTTCTTCACATCTCCCTTGACGTTCTCTGTGATCCCCACAGCAGTCATCTGCCAAGAGACGTACACTGTTTACACCGACACATACACACACAGCATTAGGGCCAGCAGCACATCATACATCAGACTTACATCATGTAACACATCTGTCCTGTCAACACTCACAGACACACACCTCCGCTGTGTAACTGCTTCCTCCCCACATCCTCAATAATAAATCTAGAGCAGCAGCAGCTGTTGGTGTGACACTCCGCCCATCAACACACAGAACAAAAGAAGTCTTACAGGAATATGCCAGGTTCTGAGGCCAGCTGGGCAACTTAACCATGTTAAAAGGTACAAACACCGACATCAACTTAGAGACTCCTGTATCACTCACTTCATTACTTAGTGCTAAAACCTAATTACAGATCATGTTAGTGATAACGACAGAGGTATTGAGTGAACATAAATAAGGAAATGTGCAATAATTGTATGTGTGCAATAATATCTTTACAAGTGCAATAGTTGCTGGATAGCCACTTGATTTATTATTAATATTATTATTATATATATTTTTAAATTGATATATCACTTCTATTTATTAATACTTCACGTCTACTATTTTTAAATATTTATTTGTATAATTATGGCAGGTGTATGTGTGTGTGTGTGTGTGTGTGTAGGGCTGCAACTAATGATTATTTTCATTGTTAATTAATCCGTTGATTAATTTCTCGATTAATCGATTAGTTGTTTTGTCTATAAAATGTTAAAAAATGTCGATCAGTGTTTCCCAAAGCCCAAGTTGACGTCCTCAAATGTCTTGTTTTGTCCACAACTGAAAGATATTCCGTTTACTGTCATAGGAGTAAAGAAACCAGAAAATATTCACATTTAAGAAGCTGAAATCAGAGAAATGTTGAATCAATTAAATCAATTTTCAAAATAGTTGGCGATTAATTTAATAGTTGACAACTAATCAATTAATTGTTGCAGCTCTATGTGTGTGTGTGTGTGTGTATGTGCATGCGTGCATGTGAGTAAAGTAAAATGTACCCTTTTAAGAGCTGCACAGCAGTAAATGTATTCTATTGTATTCTATATATGTGATGAATTTTAACCAATGCAATAAACCATTTGTTATATGAAGTTATTAGTGTTGTAGTAACAGTTTTTTGGATGTGTGCAATAGGAAATAACCATCAGTATTTATCCATAGCATTGTGTTTTTTAACTCTACATAAGCTGTGTTCAATAATTACTGTCCTTCATAAACCCTTAGTGTACTCTAAGTGAGTTTACAATTAAATCATCATTGTGACAGGTGTAATGCTGTGTAACTTTAATATACACATATCAAAGTCAAAAAATTGCACTGTAGACCATTTAGCGAAAGTATTATATACTGTAAGCTATGGACATTACATACTGTTGTGCATACCTTTCATACTTTCTGACAATGGCAGGACCTAAATGTAGTTTGATGGGTAGAAAATAAAGAGGTATTTCATTCACAGCAAGTGTGGAGAGTGTTGCAGACTTGGTACTTTCTTTCTCTAAGAGTTGTCAACACTGGGTTCAGTTTTTCCATTGGATCATTTTTTTTAAATCTATTGTACTCTTGCTAGTTTCTCAAGATCACCGACCCTGCCTTTAATATTCATTTTACCAAACTCATTCATAAAAATGACTACATTATGGCTACATTTAAAATAACTAAGAATTTGCTTTACAAGTGCCTCAAGATATCATTTTCGCACACTTGAGACGCCACTAGTGACTCTCTGTCACTCAACATAATCTACACGACTGTATGCTTACATAGTAGCACAGACTACTGGAATAAATGATCCACCAAGAACATTCAATATTTTAACTCAACATATTTTTACCAATTGGCCCGATGTTCCAAAAAGCCTGCTGTTTTCCTCTAAGACGCATACAGACAAAGACACAGACCAACCTTGAGACAGTGCTTGAAGCTGTACGAGGGTGTCTTGTCGCCGCCGTCTCCGTGCTCCTCCCTCCGCTTGCAGAAGAGCAGAGCTCTCTCGTACAGGAATAGGTGTCTCTGCATGGGCTTAAAGCGAGCCAGCTCCTTCATGCGTGTGGGACCTTTCTTATGGCTGATCCACACACTGAAAGAACCCTGCATCAACACGCGGCCCAGCTCGCAAATGTCACCCTAAAGGGAAGAGGAATCTATGTGTGAGCCTATGTTGTGAATATATTCTCTGTATAAATGTACGTTAGAGAACATTGATTCAAGTTTAGGAATCCAGGTGTGTTCACCTCATATCCTGTGATGGATATCTGATGCATGGAGTCATTGACTGATTTCAGCAGGTCCAGCATTGCTGTTAGTGCCTCCTGAAGTTCTGAAGTCCCTTCTCCGTCTGTACTGAATTTCAGAAGTTCCTGAACACACAAACAAAAGAACAGACATTTAGGAAAATACATGAACACACAAATTCATGCGAAACCACACATAAACACAGTAGCTAAACAGCGCACTCTAGTGGTAAAGACTTATAGTAAACATTAAAAAGAAACCTTAGAGGTAAAGTGAAGGGGGGAATCTGAATCAATTGCAGTTTGGAACAGCTGTTTTGACATTTGTTTTTAGGATGACTCTGAAACATCTGTCCAGGGACTACAGACGAAAAATACCCACTTGGATAACTCTGGTGCATTTACAGCAATTTTTTATTTATGTGCACTGTCCGTTAAATAAAATAAAAAGATTAAAAAAAAATATATATATATTTGAAATACACTCACGATATTATTTGCTGATGGTAAAAACTATGATTTTTATGCAGAGCTAGGGCTGCAACTAACGATTATTTTTATTGTCGATTAATCTGTTGATTATTTTCCTGATTAATTGATTAGTTGTTTGATCTATAAAATGTCAGAAAATGGTGAAAAATGTTGATCAGTGTTTCCCAAAGCCCAGGACGACGTCCTCAAATGTCCTCAAAAAGATATTCAGTTTACTGTCATAGAGGAGTAAAGAAACCAGAAAATATTCACATTTAAGGAGCTGGAATCAGAGAATTTTGACTTTTTCTTTCTTAAAAAATGACTCAAACCGATTAATCGATTAGCAAAATAGTTGCCGATTAATTTATTAACTGACAACTAATCGATTCATTGATTAATTGTGGCAGCTCTATGCTGAACTACACATTTAAGGCCAATTTCATCAAAAATATATTATGAACTAGCCTGCCTCACATATATAGTGTATGTTTGTGATACGACACCACCCTCTGTCCAACCTTAAGCAGCAGCTGGTATTTGGTGAGGCGTTGGACTGGTTTCAACAGGTAGGTCTCCAGGCCCAGTTTGTGCTCCAGCTTTTTTTGGCACTCCTTCAAAATGAAGACGAATACAAATTAATGTAATGTTGGTCAATGACAAATCACAGCTTTTTAACTGCAACTGTAAAACCGTAAGGACATTTGTTGTACTTAGTTGTATTTCTCAATTTAGAACATATTTTTGTATTTTTGAAACAAATATTTATGGCACTTGAAATATTGTAAACCTATCATGCATGACACCAAAACAGTAAATGAATCAGTTTGCTAGTGAAATCATATCAAAACTGACCTGAAAGAAGCCACAGTCTGAGAATTGTCTCCACAGCGCCTCCGAGCGTGGCTTATTCTGACAGTAGCACTCATACATTTGGAAACTCTCTTTCTGGGAAGACAGGAAAAGAGACAAATATGTTTGAAAAATATGTTAAGAAATGATGCACAAATTATCAAACTACAGAGAAGCTACTTAACATAAATCATCTCACCCGCTCCAGAAAACAGGCTCCTACACTTTCAGGAGCCTCCAGGCATCCCTCCAGGTCCTGAAGGAAGACCCTGGATTCACAGAGAGGTCAAAGGTCAGGAATTAGATCTCAACCATCTTAACCCATACCCACCCATGCATCAACGTTAATATGACTTTGTTACAGCTTTAATGTGGCCACTGGAATTTAAATCTTCATCAATGATTACACCAATGTTCTTGACATGGGTGCTAGTTTTTAGTCCTCTAAAATCAAGGTGCTAAGTGCTATCCTTCCTTTTTTATTACCAAAGAGAGTTTTTTCTTTGTTTAATTTCAAAAACGTTTGTCGCACCAAATTGTTTACTTTCTCAAGGCACAGGCATAGCGAGTCTATAAAACCATAGTCATTTGGTGAGAGCTATACACTGATTTACCACCAAATCAATATATAGCTACCAGTCTATATAGGCAGTATATATCGGAACCACAATTGTCTCTTTATGACGGTGTGTTTTTAAACTTTTGCATGCTTAGCATACATGCTTATCTTTGCATTTCAAACAGGTCTATGTGTGACGTCAGTCATCGATGATCACTTGCCTGCTGTGAAAGTTGTAGATCTCAGGCATGTTTCCAAAGAGGATGTCTCTCTTGCTGCGCAGGATCGGGGGCAGAAGCCCTGACAGAGCTGGGTTATCCATTTCAGCTCTGTAACCCTGCAACATTTAATCACAGTAATTAAGTAAATATAATGTTTCTGCATCATGCAATATAACCAGGAGTAATTTAACCAACAGCAAACATACACATAAAGAATCTACCATAACGTTTTTCTATTTTTGCGTGACATAAAAAAAATACGGGTAAAAGTGTGTTTTCTCACCAGCAGCACTGACAGCAGCTCTTCCACATAGATTCTTTCTGTCTCTATTAGTTCCCTCATCACATGACTGTGACACAAAGAGAGAGGCCAGAAGGCATCGTTAGCACTGAACAAAGAGAATCACAAAGTAAACAGCATCAAGAGCAGCACTGAGGACAGACAGATGCCTCCTCCTCCTCCTCACCGCTTCAACAGATCTGGGTTGTCCTCTCCATCCAGACCGTACGCCACGCAGCTCCGGCTCTCCTGGTAGTCGTGGATCACCTCTATCTGAACAGATCGACAACACTGACTCTTCCATTTGGATTTAGAGAAAATGTCATTTTACTGAACAAATTATTGGACCAAACAGGAGGACAATTATGAGATGATACATATGTTTTGGGTTCAATGCAGCTGTGTCAGTGGAAGGAAATTAGGGCTGTCACGATATCAGATTTTCACTATGATTATCTGGCCAAAAGAATTCATGATAACGATATTATTGCAATATTATTATAAAAGTCAAATTCATCTTTGACTTGTGTATTTTATCTCTTTTTTGTCAAATGAATTACACTCAAAATACAAGTGTAGGTAGGTGGAAAGACAGCCTGTAACCATAACTGTAGATATAAAATGATTTAAGAGGCGCTGAATTATTTAAATGATATTATCATATGTTTATTATTAAGATGATATCAATATTTAATTTTTAAATATCACGGTTACAGTCAATACCGGTATATTGCAACACCCCTAAAGGAAATAAACAAATAAAATAACAATAAAAAAAAGCTTTTCATTTCTCCTTACTTTTCTCGAGTTGGGGCTCTTTCGGGATGCTCTCTTCCCAGGCAGAGAGATGTCGAATGTGAACTTCAAACCATCACCTGTGAAAGCCAAATCATCAAAGTGTATGAGTCACATAAAATACATGTAATCTGATGAGGCATATTGAGGAGATTTAAGCATCCACACTAAGTCAAAAACTTATTTTTTTATGACCGTGTGCATCAAAGGGATTAGCTTGCCCTGACCTTTTTTTTTACTCCTTAGTAATTAAAAAAACAAAAAACATGAATCAGTCATGATCAACATTTGAGGTAATCAATGCGAATAGGTTCCCTACTGTAAAGGTGCAGCCTGGAACCAGTATCAACCAGTATGTAAAGATCTAAAGCAGCGTTTGGCACGACTGTCAGTGTCCTTTTGATCCTAGCGGCTGAATCCTTACATGATAGTCCAAGCTCAGCTGAGTGTACGCATGCATGTGTGTACATGAACATGCGTGCGTGTATGCATGTACCGGATCAAATCGATCAAAGCTAACCACTTTTCCCTTCATCTCCTCTCTTGCTGTCCCTAGTATAACTGGGGGTTCGTAATCACTTTTATTCTCTTTCTTGTTATCACTCTCATTAGTATGGCTTCAGAACAAAACCTTAAAGACATGAATGGACATAGAAAAAAAACCTTATTTGGGTATATATATAATGGATGGACACACATGCAGTGTGTACAATAGATACACTGAAATATAAAGAAAAACAAACCAGATAACACACACACACACACACACACACACACACACACACACACACACACACACAGTATTAATTGGGTACCACTGTACTGTATGTGGTTAGCTTTGTGCAACCTCCCTTGAGACACAAAGGGAGATGAAAGGTGCTTTAATGTATATGAACCACATATGGTTCTATAGCAGTGATCCGGACTAATAGAGCAGTCAGGTGTTTCCCAGTGGACTTATTATATCTTCTACCCTCGTTCCAGCTCGTTTGTAAAGGTGGCCTGCTAACCCCAAAGCCTAATCAGGAACACCTAAGGCCTCTTCAGTGGGACCCTGTGATGTGTTAATTCAACCATGGTGCCTAAAGGAAAGATGCAACGGGGGGGAGGGACTGGTGCCAGGCCATAAGGGATGGGGCAAGACCCCCATACTGGGCCTGGGAAACATAGGAGGGTGGGTAGGGAGTTAGTTCATTTGTAGAAAGCATAAACTAGGGCAGCTAACTAAACACAACTGCTGTTTATTCAACTGCAACAGAAATCATTGGGTCTCGTGCAAGAACCACTCGTACGAACAGATTTGTTCTTAAGTGGCTTGTACTGATGATTTAGGAAAACTGATTTAGTCGCATTCACCAATTTTCTCATATTTTGAATTTCTTAGGCACGAAAATAAAATTCCAGTGTATAATGTATATAGTATATAAACATAGAATTGAATTGAAAAGATCGGCCCCATTGTCACCGATACCCGATCCAGCTACTTAAGTCAGTATCAGCCCGATATCCGATCCAGTATCGGTATCGGTGCATCCCTAGGCACGAACACAGTTCACCAGTGGTCCAGACCTGTCGTAGGAGTCATGTGAAATTAGTCTGATGTTCATCAAACCTAAGTTTTTCACTGATTGAATAATGAAAAAATTGATTAATTAATAAAATCCTTTATAAATGACACCTCAAAATTATGTTGACATTATCCTGTTTGAATCTGCAATTCAAATTATAATATACTTCTAAATGTGTTTAAATAGCCTAACAATATCATCGTTAATTTAAATTGGACATTGATGCTAATGTATAACACTACATATCGATGTGAACATCTCAAACTGCAAAACGACTTAAATTACGAACTAATTGAAGATTAATTTGTCTCTGTATTATATAGTAATGTCAACAGGAAGTGTAACCAGGCACATCATGGCTGATTTACTTCTGTTTGATGCATGTCAGGCTCTTGGAAGACAGCGTGTTGATATATTGGCAGAGACAGATACATGGGGCAGGATACGCAGCCTTACATGCTAACATTGGGGCTTTAATTATGCTAATTCACAATTCTCATGAATGCATGTTCATTTACACACAGATGGCATTCATCGTGCAGGTCATTTACACAGTTATCTGAAGTTAAGAGCATTTCCTAAATCTGACGTGGCACACTCGTACATGGTACAAACAAAAAGTAAGAGAAGGTTAAGATAAGAATACGAAAATGTTCTTGCATGAGGCCCATTCTTTCTACAAGTATGTGTATGAATGAGCTGACACAATCTCTATTTCAACAATTTCTTTTGAGATATGATTGTGTCTGTGTGTGTAGTGTACCATGTTTTGGGGAGAAGAGCGGGGACTTGTTGCGTGGTGTGTTTTCCGGCCTCGGGGCCACCAGTTGCACCGGTCGCACATGTTTATCAGCCAGCTTCCTCAGACAAGCCTGTCGGCTCTGGATCATCTGCTGCACCGCTGCATGCTTCTCAAACGTTTTCCCTATCTGGGCCTAAATGAGAGAGAGAGAGAGAGACAAGGACACAGAGGTAGGACATTCAATAGTGATGTAAAATCCGGAAATGATACTGAGAAACAAATAAACACAGAAATGATGGCAACAAGGTGATTGCATTCTTGACACCTGTAGTTTTAAAACTATAAATCTAAAAATTATTTTAAAATAAATAAAGTATTGTTGTGTTCAGTGACCTGCAGCTGAGGTGTGATGACAGCCTCGTACTCGATGGCCAGGATGTCAGGTCCTGAGCTCAACATAGACGGCGACCCCTCCAGGAACCTCTCAATGTCCCTCAAAGCAGCCTGGGCCCCCTCCTTTGACTGGTACTTATCTACCAGCTGATTAGCCAGCAGATACGCTCCATCATCGCACCAAGTTTGGGCCTGAAGTTGGAGAACACACGTGTATCACTGTAAAGAAGTCTGTGTGTTCTGATGTGTGTGTGTGGATGCACATGTCTCAATACCTGTCCAAGACAAAGTAGCAGCTGGTGTGTTTGCAGAAGACGAGTTTGTTTGGTCTTGAGAGCAGCATTGAGTGTATCACAGTAGTGGCGGAGCTCGTTGCAGCGCTGCATAATAAGAGCCATGGCATAGTGGTGACCGGCTGATAGCTGGTGTCCGTGAAGGATGATGATCTGAGCTCGAGACATCACCTCCTGATAGAGAAAACAAAGACACACAAGAAGGAAGGAGTCAATTATTTTGGACACACTGTGAACACTGAGGCCTTCTGCTCCTCTGGGACCAGCTATATGTACATGTGTACATGTGTAAGTGCTGTTATTCGCAGATATTGGTTACACTGACCTGTGCATTTGATTGCAGACCGTCCAACCTTTTGAGAGCCTGTTCTGTTGTAGCCAGAGTGTCGACAGATATGGACAGCTCCCTCTCCTGACCCACCAGATGCTCCAGACATAGCTCCATCTAAACAGATAACACACACCATCAGATAGACACAGACTAAAGAGAAAGAAAGAAAAGAACACCAGTCTAAAGCATACTTGCAAACCCTCCCGATTTTGCCGGGAGACTCCCGTTTTTCAATCCCCTTTCCCGGTTTCCTCCCAGAGTCACAATTCTCCCGTATTTCTCCCGATTTATGGCAAATTTTCCCACTTTTTTTTCCCTTTTCTTTATCACATCCTGTTTCTGGCACTGTAAAGCGTGTATAAACTCTACTATTTCCACCTGGACGACAATAGAGCTACACCAAATGTAGTTACCCGGCGGAAGAGAGCAGTCTATGCTCACGACACAATGCAGTTTGAGCTCATGTTTGAGCTGTGCTCGCCATTGGGTTCAGCGCACATCATAGCGTGCAGCAGCCAAAGTTGGGCGTTGCTCGACGTAGCGAAAAACTGTTGTGACGTGGCGCAAACCATTTGAAATAATGGGTTTCAGAGCGCAGTGGTACCATTGTTGCATTGTATCTGAAATAGCCTTCAGTGAGTGAGAGACGGAGGGAGAAGTGGAAAGTACTAAGAGAAAGAAATACTCAAGCAGGGGCAAAGAATTAATCATATCTGATGAATATTAGTTTATGCTAGAGGGGAAAATTATTCTGCATTCTTTCCTGAGAAAGTTTAACATGTTGCAGTGTACTTATTTTTTTGTTATTTTCAGTCTTTTAAAGTCACACGAATGCAGGAAAAAAAATCTCTGAAACTAATTATTTTCTGGGGGAGGACCCCCACTTTGGTTTTGAAATCCTCCCTTTCTTTAAGGTCTCAAGCTTGACAAAAGCCAACCTGGTGGCTCCTCGAGGCATTACAACCCACATTAGAACTTGAGCCTGAGGATTGCACAAGATGTACCCAAAATTAAAAAGAGGTTTTCCTCTGGAAAAGTATGAAAATATGGGCACAAACACATACATACATGTACACATGATGAATATATGTAAACCGTACCTCCTGAAAGCTTTGTTCATATCTGAGCAGCTGCAGGTACTGATGGAGTTTCAGATGATGCTTCTCAAAGAAGCCATCGAAGGCGGACTCCATGTCTCTGAGCTGAGCAAGGAGCCTAAAAAACACAGTGACTTAGCCACGGATCTCATTCACTGTAAAGCACTCAGTAACGTATTTGAGGTTTGCAATAAGACTACAAGATTATAAATGTGAGAATTGTCTTGAACCAAAGAGGGCATCCATACCGCTGTACTGTCTCCCAGTCCAGCCTCACATCCCACTGGGAGTCATCCTCCTTCCCGGAGGTCTCCAGGCTTGCGAGAAGATGACGACCTTCCTTTGACACTGACCGGATCGCATCCTGACAAACACAGGACAATTTACATAATAAATGAGCAGCATTCAAAATAGTACTTTATAAAATACTACTAGGTCTTTTTGCAACAAAAAAACCCCCCAACACATTAATATAATTTTGGTGAATTGTGGTTGAAACCTTACCTTGAGTTTCCTGTACTTGTCAGTATGAGACTCAAGGAGATACTCAATGGTTTTCCCCTCATCAGACAGCTCCGTCTCTGCCAGCTCGGTGCCAAAGCCCTGTAGCATTTGTGCAATGTCTTTGACTGTGACAGCAAAACTTTCAATGGCCTGTAGAGGAAGCAAAAAACAAATAACAAATACAGAGACTCGTGAAAGGAGAACAATCTGCGGCTCAATGTCCTGAAAGATACAAAGCCATTAGTGGATTTCTGACAGCAACGAGGCACCAAGACCTCAGATAATAAGTATGATGAAGAATGATACTGTTTATTGTTTGTTCCCAGTGTGTGTTTCATTAGTAGCTTACTGTTCGTAAAACAATCCAGTCGCTATGACAATAATCCAAAGTGCCTCCAAACTCTGAAGTCAGCTGGTTTTCATCGATGTAGCGCAGCAGGTCTGTGACAGAGCTCAGCATCACCACCTAAAGGTGCAGACAAAATCTGAGACCTCACAAAGAACACTTTGTACTTTAGATATCACTACCTCCTGCTTTTGAAATATATAATTGATTTTCTTTTAATGTAGTTTGGGCAAATCTCTTTGCTATACTGGAGGAGGTGTGATTGGTCATTAAACGGTGATTAGAACCAATGGCATGTACGGTGGTACAGTTGTTGGAAATGGCATGACAAACTTCAGATATTTTTACCGTTTACCTGAAATATTAGAAACATCCTAGGATAACTCGCTTTACTATAATATCTATTTCATAGCTGAAATCAACATGTGTTCTTGGCTGTGTCCACCACTGAACATTTTGTTATAAGAACGAGGTGTACCTTGTTGTGATGTGGGACATGTTTGGTAACTGAGGAGGAGCTGCCTTACTGGCATCTTGAGCATGAAGTCCTCTTGGCTGAAGCGAAAGCCAATATCAGTGACAGTGCGGTGGAAGAAGCTGGTGGGTCGGAGCACCAAGACCAGGTGGAGGTTCCCGGGAAAGGAGGCCTTGAAGAGGGAAGAGAGGTTCACTGTCATATTGATGATGATGCTGCGTATGGAGGAGGATTCAGTATAAAACTGTTCCATATCGAATACTTTTTCTTTTTTTCCCCCTTAATGCATACTGCAGCTGCCCTTGCAAAGTACGTACCGTTACATGCAGTATGAATACAAGTGGGACATACTACTTTGTCTACTACTTAAACTTTGACGCTCATATATCCACTGCGCAGAGGATTGTGGGTCCGAATAGACAGAAAAACATGGTGGTTTGCATACTGCAAAATGCAACCAGATGTAGTAGGACATCTTGGTACTTTCTGACGTACTGCATTTGATAAACTAGGTATTGGGACGTACTAAATCATGTTCTGGCATACTAAATAGTTTGTATTTAAGCTCCAGGTGCAGCCTAGACTATAACTCCTGTATACACAGGTAGAGATATGAGCTGAGAAGAGTATTAACAAGCTTTCATCCTCCACATCTGACAGGAGAGACTCAACCATTCTGTCACTCAGACAATTACTGTCAGCCTAATATGGATTCAGTCACTTCAACATTTACACACATGTGGTATGCTGCAGTTCATCTTTAGGTCATTTGAGGTCGTTGCCTGACTGACTGTGTAGGAACGTATACATCTGCACAGGCTATATAACAGCAGTAGATCTCTATAGGAGTACTGCAGGTGATGAGAACTGTAAATAACTACTGCAGCATGACATATTGTTAAAAATATATATATATATTTTATGCTTTTTTAGTTAATTGTGATGTAAATGTGCAAGTCCAAGATTGTTTTAAGCTATTATATTATATATATTAATAATTATTATATTATATTAATATTTTTATATATATATTATTTTATATTTTATACATAGCTTAAAAAAATCTTGGACTTGCACATTTACATCACAGGTTACTAAAAAAAGATTCCCCTTCAGCAGGATTCATATGCAACATTTTGTCCTGAAATATCGCCAATGCATGCATTTGCATGTGACGCAACTTCTTGACATTCATTTGTCCTGACTCGACCACGAAGGGATCAATCACTCCAGCTTCTGGTTTCAGGAAAAACATGCATTAAAACATGCATCATTCTGTTTCGGATCCACAGACACACAGCCACCGGTCTAAGCATGACTAAGCAGAGAGGAGCGTCTCTGTCTGCACCGCAGTGCTACACAACCAGCCGGTGCGTCTCTGTCTCTGCCTCTGCCGCATTCACCCTGCATGCCCGCCCAAAAAACTTCACCCCAAAACTCTCCATAACACGGTGAATCAAACTAAGCAGCAGCTCGTTACCGGGCTCCGGCGGATCTTCGGCATTTCCCGCCGGTAAAAGCAATCAGCCATGGTGTTTGAAGCCATCTCGGTTAAATATGTAAGTTCCCAACCCGTCCAGTGAAAAAGCTATAAAAGGTATATGCAGCTGAGTCCGGCCGCAGCGCTGCTGCTGCTGCTGCTGCTGCCTCTCAGACGGAGGGTGGCAGAGCTGACTGCAATGTTTCCTCCTCCTCATCATCATCACCGCGTCATCACACAGTTTCTGCTTACTCATTCATTTGCAGCAATATGCAATGGGTACATTCAGTACAAAGCAGATTGTTTACACTTCTCGTCAAACTACACACCACTATACACCAAGCCGAAAAAAACCCTTTTCATTGTATGCAAAAAAAAACTGTACTTGTGATGGGTGCTGTCCAGGTATTGCTCAGTTTCAGCACCATGGACAGCGCCTCATAAATAAATCAGCAGCCTATTATGCACACAGCCCCTCACTGCAGCTCTGATTTATTATATGCATGATGTCTAGTAGGAATATTGATTAGACACATTGATGAAATGAAAAATGAAACTCACTGCAATCCTGGCAAGTGCAGTTTTGATAGAGGCCCATGTGTCCAGTCGTCGGTCTAAAATGATGATAAATTTGACTCCGGGTTGCCTCGTTCTGCAAGAAGAATGTGGCAATTGTATACATCTGTAATGTCAATCAGTCTTAAAGCTATCAGACAGGAAAATGAGAAAGGATAACCAGTTTAGGATTATTTAAAGGTGCTTTATACATTGGTTCTTTATCTTTCAAAATTCACTGCATTGGAACGATTCAATATAAACTTTCCTATAATCTCTTGGGGAAAGTGAGGTTAGGACATATAGAGGGCATCAGTACGCCATCTGACACTACGGAGCAGTGAAGGCCAGCTGTGCTCAGAATACAAGAGCTATAGCAGGGCTTTTGGTGCACTGCAGAAAGAGAGAGGGAGAGAATGAAGGAGGACGCACCGAGGGATGAGAGTGAGGTATGTAAAGACTTTGGCTAAAGCTTCCTCTGGGATGTCACTGAAGGCAGAGCACTCTGGGAGGGTGATGATGACGCTGGAGTCTTCCCCACGGCCCCCTGGGAAGAAACATATAAGCAATCAATTGCTTTCTGAGACATGTTACATTACATGTGGTTGACACTGTAGTCACTAAAGATGACTCACCTGACAGGTATGCCACCTGTTTCTCTATGTAGCCTCCCACCTCCTTCAAGCTGACAGGGACAGTCACCTCTGGAAGAAGATACACTCATTATAAAGGCTTGAGGGAACTGATGTGCACTGGAAAACACTGGAGGGTCTCCACTATAAACCAAATATTACTTCAATAAAAATAATCAGTTGAACAATGTCAGTCATGTCCACATAATAAAAGAATACTTGTGAGTTTCAAGTTTCATAGTCACTAAAACACCAGTCCAAGAGTTCATTTTTCATGACTTTTAATGAAGTCACTTAATGGCATAAATAATGTTTCAAAGGCTTTTTCAGGGTGACGATCACACTGAAGACATTGATGCTGAAGTTTTGACATGAAAGTGATCCCATTTAAAGACAGAGTCTCTCACCTTTCAGCTTTAATCTGAAAACAGAAATTTGTGCTTTCTTTAACTGATACTAGACTTTGGAACGACCTGCCTGAGGAGATCAGGCGTGCTGAAACGGTGCCTCATTTTAAATCACACCTCAAAAACACACTTTTACAGAGCTGCTTTTAATTCTTGATTTCGATGCTTTTATATTTGTTTAATTTGGTTCTAACTTTTTATTGTAGTTTTTTTTTTTTTATTATTTTATTGTTTTTGTATTGATATTCATAATTGCCCCTGTGTTACTTGCTTTGCTACATGACACTTTGTCTCTTTGCCCCATGTCTTTTTTGATTGCTATGTTTTGTTTTATGTACAGTACTTTGTAAGTCTGTTTTTTCAAAGTGCTATATACATAAAGTTATTATTATTATTATATGTCATTCCACAATACTCAGCAGATACTGTATATATATGCTGCATACTGTGGCAGATATAAATCCTGCATCTGGTGCAAATTAGACGATGACATCACAAAAAAGCATTAGCTCATTTACTGTACAGCATCTGAAATGATGTTAAGATTACTGGCAGATGGCCGGGTGGTGTCTCATGCTTGGTGCCATTAGCATTCATGTCTGAGTGGCCAATAAATGCACAGAGTCTCTTATAGAGCAGTTAATGTAGTTCAAAAGAGGCTTTCATCTGCCCACTGGTGCACCAGGAATCATTCAGCCACATGTGAAGGAGGCAAACATGCCGACATGTTGAGACTGTTTACATACTGTATGCAAACATTACATCTAAAGTAGGTTTAAAGGGGATATATCATGTAAAACTCACTTTTTCAGTGCTTGTGCACACACATTTTGGTATCTGGAGTTCCTACCAACCCACAAACTGTGAAACAAGATGACCCGGTTAGTTTTTTGTGGGCTGCCTAGATCAGAAAACATTATTCCTATATGACGTGCAGTTGAGAACTACCTTTACAAAGGTGCACCTTATTTTTCTCACAAGCCAATCAGAGCAGACTGGGCTTTTTCTCGAGGGGGGTCTTAAAGAGACAGGTGCCAAAATGGAGCGTTTCAGACAGAGGGTGAATATAGGTATATTCAGACAGACAGTATGAGAAAAATAATGTGTTTTTTTAACATTAAAGCATGTAAACATGTTCTAGTAGAAACACAAAATACAAGTATGAACTTGGAAATGAGTGTGATATGTCCCCTTTAATGCATGTAAAGGGTGATCTTCTCCAGAGTAAGGGAATCTTTAATATAACTTTCCAGCTTCCTCTCCAAACAAGAATTATTAACAGACACAGGAATGATAATTAAACAGTATCGAGGCACTAATTATCAAAACCACACTAAACCAAATGTTCAGTGGTTAATGCAACGGATCAACAGGGCAGTCAATTTGCTCACAATTCATCATTTCCTCATCCATAATGGATAGAGACATTAAAATGAATTGGAGAAGAGGAAGTAGAAAAACACAGAGTCAGAAAAAAAGATGACAGAGGGCGAAAGAAAGAGGTGTTATTTTCCGTGCGTCGAATGCAGTAACAGAGTCCGTCAGGCTGTCAACGAGTAATGAGCTTTGCTGCTACCTGCTGAATATTTGATGTGCAACTGTAACAGAGAGGAGCTGAGCCAAGCGCTGGACCAATGGCTGGACAGTGCACACACTGAAGCAGGGTAAAGTTACCGTCACACTGGAATAATTATATAACCATTTATATACCCTGCTGTGCCACGAGACCTTCAGGAAGTTGAGACAGGTCGTAAACAAATAGATGTCATGTCAAAACCATTTTCCATTGGGATAACTGCAATATACAGGCATATTATGCTGTGAATTATTTATATAAAACAATGTGTGAGCTAGTGAGATGTAGAACAGCACATGGGTTTATGTAAGTTTAACGTCTCATAAATAAGAAGCCAATGAAAAAATCTAGTAAAGAAATAATTAGAGTAGATCTAAAACACAGTGATACATAAGCACACACACACACACACACACACACACTGCGGACCTCTACTGTGTTTGATCAAAGGAAGGGCAGCCTGTGCTGCAAACTGCAACGCTGTTAATAAACTTGTGGAGATATTGTCCTCTCTCTTCACCCTGCGCAACTACCACTGATTGAGTCCTTTTAAGGACACCACCACATGAAATGCCTTGTAGTCTGTCAGTCAAACAAGGAAAAAGACAAAGTGTAACGCACTATTTAGCATACATAACTCACTTATACGCACGCATTTGAAACAGTTAAAGGCAATCAAAGCAGGCAGTGCTGTGGTTCTATTTGAGCCTGCGTGATGACCTTTCCAGGCGACATGCAGGACGGTGTGCACTGGCGAAAGTCAAATAACCTCTGTTTGCTCCTCTGCTCTTACACACACAGAAAGAAGAATGTTTGCCAGTGTGGATGGAAACACAGATTTGATGCCAGTCAAACAGATCCAGACTCCAAGACCAATCCTTTCAGTCTGCATACAAAGCTTATCTCTGTTGCCCAAACAGTGATAACTATCTACACTGATTTCATTACATACAGCTCCTATAAAAAGCCTTCATCCCCTTCTACTTTTTCCACGTTTTATTCTTTTACAACCTTGAATCGTATGCTTCAATGTTGGGCTTTTTTTTAACAATGATGAGAAAAGAGCTCTACAAAATGAGGCATGTTTCAGGAATCAAATGGGTGTGTATAGCCTACATTTTATAGTCACCATAAGGGATATTAAACCCGCACATGTTGAGACTGTTTCTGTCTGAATATTAACTAAAGTATTCTGTGCAGAACAGAGATCGGTCTTTTCACAGGCACAACAATATCATTTTTCTGACTGACCAGTTGATGGAACAGCGCCACACCTTACACACAAAGTACAGTAAATCCAAGTGAATCCCACAGGATGACAGCATGAGGCCAGTTTAAGAGTAGAGAGTACACATACAGTACTCTCAGATTTTGTAGAGACCCAAAAAGCGGAAACATGTAATCCCTTGCAGAGCAAGAAATCCCCTCATACACATACAAACATGTTCATAGTACACAGAGGCCTAGCCTCACACTGCTTTTAGGTCATGAGATATTTTGCTAAACAAAGCTTTCAGCGCTAAGGGGATTAGACTGGTGGGTAGCTGCATTCTGATAGAAAGGGGTAGAAGAAAATTGTGTATTCTCCCCGCTGGGATACATGAAAACTAGATTGGTTTAAGGCCAGAAAGGCTTAGATAGTAAACCCTAGACAATAGCTTCACATATCTTTAGCTGAGCAGCCCCTATGACAGTAATGTGGGTATTTGGTGAGAAGACATTTGGTAGTTTTTGCAGTTATATTTGACACTAACAGATCAAAATATGTTGTGCTGTGGAAGGAGGAACATTTTTCCTTTTCCAATGCTATGGGCTGCTAGTTTTTGTAGTTCTGTCATATCATTTCATCAGATTGTTTAGTATCTATCATACTGCTGAAGAGAAAACTACAAAAGTCATAATTGTATAAAGAAAATTCTGTGCTTATTGATGCTGAATATTGCAGAAGCAAACATGGTAAACAGGTTAAAATGTCTTTAAATGTTAATTGTTTGCCTGTGAGAAGTGATTGTGGCAGTTGCAGTCTAACTTGAGGCACTTAAAGGTGCTAAAAGCGAGATTGGGAGCATATCCATTGCTTCTGCACGGCTCTCAACATGGCGACAGCTGAGCCAGCGGCTCGCAGCTAACGGTGCTAAAAGCGCTAACAGTGAAAACAACGGCAAAAGTGCTGTCAAAGCTAGCAGTGTTAACCTGGAGGGGGGTACCAGAGGGTGGGTGCTATGCTTCCACAATGACGCCATCGGTCGGGACGGCGTTATCAGCTGTAACCTCAGTATGAGAGCAGTGCAGAGCGGCGGCCGTGAGCTAGCCACACACAGAGGGAGAGTGACTTCATTCTCTGCTCAGGTAGACATTACTCCTCTATATCTTTACATTGCTGATAGCTGTTTGTTGTTATATCAATGCTCTGAATATCGTATAGAGAGCCTTTAAAGAAGTTGAAGTGTAAATTGAAGTTGAAACACTTATTCATTTCACAAGTAAGCGATGGATTTCAGTTAAAACTGAAGTATTGGAAATATACTGGAAAAACAAAGTTTGGAAACTTGTGTTTGGTGGATTATTTCTCTGTTGTTACAATGCTAATGGTCATTGTATTTTACATCGTTGGAAAGCCTGTTTATTTACCTTCGCAATGATGTCCCACAAATGCATGATGCTTACAAGTTGGACATCATTGCGAAGGTAAAGAAACGGGCTTTCCAACCATGTAAAATACAATGACCATTAGCATAGTAACAACAGAGAAATAATCCACCAAACACAAGTTTCCAAACTTTGTTTTTCCAGTTTAGTTGAAGTGTGAGCACTGTGAATAATTGTGTGTTAATCCAGTATGTAGGCATTGACAGCAGTAAATTGAAGTAGCTGTAGACTAAAAATCAGTTGAGGTCTAGCATCCATGAGGACAGTTGGAGTGTAGTTGAAGTTGCTGTGGAAAGAGGAACATTTTGCTTTTACTGCTCTATGGCCTGTTAACCTTTGTAGCGTTTGGTGATTCATAATGATTCACACAGCTTTCCGTCACATCATATTATCAGACGGTGTGGTATTTCCCATACTACTGTCAGCGTAGAGAAAATGATTTTGTTCATGGTACCAGCTGGTATACTTGTTTATGGCTTTACACAGACTTTAACTGATATGCAGGACAACAACAAAAACGGAAATTTATATTGTACTCCCAGGGGAGTATAGTCTTCTATTGGGTGTTGCCTAACAACACAGTCATAAGGCCCTGGGTCATGAGTATTAGTTTACTGGAGCTGCTCACAGCCAAAGAGGGCTCACACACTACTGCTGTGTAGAAGGGAGAAGGCAATAGGTGAGCTACATAAAGGATAATGTATCATGAAGTAAATGATGAATCTATGGTTATTGTTTCATACAGCAGTGTGTGTGTTTTTAGCTCACCACTGCATCCCCTGTAAGCAGATTAGGACAAACTAAAAGAGCAAGGCTCGCATTTCACACAGAGACAAAAAAAAAACGTTGGCTGGTATAAATAGAAACTCAGCGTGGCCTTGTCTCTGTTACCTACACACCCCGGCCCAGGTACACAGGACACATCAAGAGGCAGAGGCCCATCAATTAAACAATAACTCAAGGCTGCCAAGATCCCAAAGTAATCCCATTAGCCTCCGGAGGAACCTCCTCCGTGGAGCCGTCAATCACATCAGGTGCTATTTCTGTCCATCATCTTACCTTCGGTCTCCAATTTTTTTTTTCCATTTGCAAGATGCACCTTCAGAGTGATGACTGATAAATAATGATGGTGATGTGGCTTTTGATGCTTTTCAAAATTGCATCAGTCTTTTGGAAATTAATTTCTTGAGTTAATTACATTATTGTTCCTTTCTGTAATTCATTTGCTGCTTTGGGATAAAAAAAAAAAAAAGTTGACAGTTTATTAGCCTCGTAGTTCAATACATGACACAACAACATACCCTGAATAGTGAAAGCTGCATTATGTTCTTTGTAAACATCCTATTTTGTCTTTCGAATGGGTTAGTTGACATCACCAGCATGTATTTCTCTTCAATTAGTGTCCCACTGATTCACAACCCAAAGTCTACAGATATTCAGGCTACAAATTATCACTATGGATAAATATCTATCCAACTGTGATGACTTAAAACAGCTGACATAATCCCTGCAATGGCCCAAAGCTGCAGGAACTGGCACATCAATAATACTGACTAACCTAAGATACAGGGTGCAGTACATCTTCTCACAAGTTACAAATGAACACTGTAAATCAAACTAAATGTCGTTCTGCTACAGTGCTTTTAAGTTTCAGTCTAAAGAGAACAACAATGCCAAATGTATTAACGGGATATAGTTTCAGGGCAGATACAGGATTATATTCAAAAGCCTGCTAGTGGGCAGCAGAAGTTAAATGAGGACAGTCAGCATCATGTGTACTCACGCTGCAGAGTGCTCTCCAGCTGGGAGCCGGCCTGCAGAAGGCAGCGGTAGCCCTCCATCTCCCCCCTGGACTCTTTCTCCGGCTCTCTCTCCTCCTGCAGTGAGGCCGGGCCCATTCCCTTCGTCTCCGACACAGGATCAGGCGGGGAGGACAGACGCCGATGGTAGTCCAGGCCTTACATCCTCTTCACAGTCCTACAGCCCTGCATAGTGTCCCTATAATCGAGGATGGGAGCTACAACAGGGGAACTTGTGCCGACCTGCCTCTGCAGGTCCCAAGATCCAGAAGGGACAGATCCCTGAGGCTGCTGCTGGATCTTCCTGACCTTGAGCTGCATAGAGTGACTCCACACTGAGCAGCACAGTTACAACAGAGCAGGAGATCTGTCCACATAAGCAGAAAACAGTGGTGTGTGGCTGTCCAGACTGGGTGTAATGAGCTATTTCCCTCACTAGTGCCGGCAGAATGTCCTGCTCTCAGCAGCAGCTACTTCAAAACAAACTAGGCTCCATCTGGCCACTGCTGTCTGTCTCTGTCGCCCCTCCCCTCCCCTCCTCTCTCGCCGGGCCTTAGTGCGTCAGCTCTGCACCGAGCAGAGCTCAAGAGTCTGACACACTGCCAGCTCCCTCCCAACTTTTCCTCTCACTTCACACTCCCTCGTGCTCCCTGTTGCAGCTTTCTATGCCTTCAGTATAGTGCTGACTGTACTACAGTAGGCTGGATTGTCTGGCTGCCGTGTTCATGTCCCCACTTTCCTCAGCTTTGCTATAATATAGATGCACACACACAGTGGAGAATAGATCTATTGTGAAACAGAAAATGAAAATCTACCACACCCTCAGCCAACAAGTTTGGCCCATGCGTAGCACAGCCTTTAATACACAACAATCACATTCAAACAGAACAAATATGAAAGGGTGTCATTGTGTACATACTGATACACAGAGCCTTTCTCAACTCAACTCCCTGCTGCTGAACCCACAACTGCTCTGAATGAATGAGTGTTCATTAACAGTAGAGAGACTAAAGTGGAGAAAACAGACATATAAATGTATGTAAACCACTTCTGACTCACAGTGCTTGATGTTTTCTTGATGTGAGGCCACACACGGAGAAGTGGGAGAGCAGCAGCACGCCGTCCTGAAAACGCAGCCACTCAGCTGATCCAGCTTATCCTCTCAGCCATCTCATTACAGCACAGCATCTGCTTAGTGTGGTCAAACGTACACACACGTACACATAGCCACCCACACGTACACACACCCTTACATCAGACAGAACCTGCTTACATAACCGCCGGTGTTAACAAAGCACTACAAGACATTGGCTTATCTTCAAAACATTCTGCTTTATTACAGAAAATCTTCAGGTTTTGAACATACTAGTTTCAAAGAGGTACATTCAGCTTGGAGGTTTGGAGTGTTGAGGCTGGAGACCCAAAGGGGCTGGAGGTGGGCGAGGAGTCCCTGCTGCATGACCTGAAGATGTCCACCTCCATCCCTCACAGACAGGGACAGCGTCCACAACAACAGAGCCTCTCGTGCTTTTTTTTTGAACATTTTGATTTTCTTATAAAAAAGTGGCTGGAAAAAGGTTGCATTAAAAATACAATCCATTCTTTTATAATTTTCATTTAGACAGGCAAAACGTTAGATTCCAAGATATTTTTAAGCTCTGAAAATAGCATCTCTGATGTCACTTAAAGGTTTTATAATTATTCTTTTTTTTTTTTTAACAAAGCAGGCAGCCCCTCCTCAGTGTGTCCTCTCCTCTTAACATCCGGTGTCTCCGGCACACTGCAGTCACTGAGTAAAGAACAGCCTTCTTCATATTCAGAACATCAGAAAAACAAGCTGTCTTAGTAGAAAATGACGCTGAAAGGCATGTAAATGTTTGTTAAGAACAAATCAACTTAATTTTTTAAATCTCCATTTGGCATTAAGACTGCCATTCTGCAGATGCACTGTATCAGATATGTCAGGCTACAGTCAGTGGCCAGTACTAGAAAGTACTGTATTGGAGTTATTGTTTGAGCAGGGTCAGTATATATAAATCACCATACCGAGAGATTATTATTTATTAATATTTAAGATAACCTGACATATTGGGAGTGTTTTTTTGGGGGGCTGCCTGTCTTTGCATGTATGACAAAGACTATTAAACAGGATTGGCACAGAATCACATCAGGGCTGGAGTAACGCAACTCAACTGGCACAAAGCTGACCACTCTCCACAATTAAAAATAAAAACACAAAGATTTATGCAATAAAAGTATAACATTTGTGAGTAAAAGTACACTCAATAATAAATATGCCAAATAAACAATACATGTTTGTGGGAATAAAAACAGAACACAATACTCGGAAACAGTATCTAAAAAGTGTTTGAAATCACGGCATGTTTAAATGGAATGTATGAAGCACACAAGAAGTTAAATGAAGGAACAAAACTGACCACTCCGTCATCCCGTCGGTCGGCAAATCTGACCGAAACCAGAAGGAAGGAGATGGAGCGTGAAGCCTCACAGTGGCATTAACTATGCTGCAGGTCTGGAGTTGATTTTTCTTTACACTCCAACTTCAGCTGAGACAAATTATGCAAACTAGATAATGGGTTATGAACATAAATACCTCATTTAGGCTTTAGTGCATGTGTGCATGTGTGCATTTATGTGTACAACGCGTGTGGTTATTGTGTGTGAGTTGTTCTTGTCTATCTGATATGTGTGTGTGTGTGTGTGTGTGTGTGTGTGTGTGTGCGTGTGTGTGCTCCTCAGTGCTCCATCTATTGCAATGAAGAAACCAGCTTCCTTAATAGTGCAGGAAATGTCTTAGAGAACTACATCAACGAGGTTTAAGTCATTCTGGTTTCATGACACACGGGCGTTTCTGGCTTTTCTCATCCAGTATGTAACACACACACACACACACACACACACACACATACACACTGACTTGTCACTTTCAGGTCACACTAGTGTGGACAGATTCGGATCACATTACGTTAATCTTTTTTGGCTTTGAGCAGATGCTATCACACATCTCTAAGCTATATATATATATATATATATATATACAGTACATATATTAATTTTCTCATCTTAAATTATCTCTGAGGTTGGCAGATTTAGGTCATGCTCTGAGCAATGTTTCATTGCGTCACATCTCTAATCTATCTCTCAATCTTACACACACACACACTTTTTGGATTGAGTGGTAATATGGCCTCCATTAACTCCTCCCATAGCTTAGTATTCAATAGAGAATGCAGATTCATCATTGGAAACAATCATATAATCTATCTATCTATATCTATATCACCCTCAGTAACTTTTCATCTTGAACCATTTGGACCCGTGGGCGAGTGCATTTTCTGAAACATATAACCATTTAAAGAATAACCGTTGGAAAAGCGTAATAACTGTAAAGTAGAATAACCTCTCAAAAGTGTAACCGCTGGAGAGATCATTATGTAAAAACAGTGACTGATCAGTGGAGTGAAGCGTTCTTTTCGGGCCTTCTTTCATGCAGGTGAACCATTCTTGGAGTGGATATTATTACAAACCGCTTGTTAAAACACAGCAGTTGGATAGAGCTACTGACAAGGCAGCCGTGTATGCATTCATTTGTAAGCTAGTATTTAAAAAAAAAAAAAAGAAAAAAGAAGAAGTAAAAGAAAGAAAACTCATGCCTGTCATCTGAGTAGATATTTTTAAAAATAATGCAGAGCACTGCTCTGCAGGCATGCATCGGGGGGTTAGGAGCTGTTGAAGGACGGAGCAGAGACGCAAGTCAAAAGACTGTTGAACCCCTTTTCATCCCTTCCCCCCCAAGTCAGCACATCTCTCTTTTCCTTATTATTTTTTCCTCCTCTTCTTCGATCAGGCATGGTGGCAGACGGCTCGGACCTGATTGGTGCGGGACCCTGAAAGTGGCTGATGCAGACGCTCGTTGTTGCAAGTCCTTGCTGCCTTTCACTCGCGCTCCATCAGGTGCTTATAGGATAGTGGTGTGACAGCCGCGATCTGGAAAAAAACACAAGCAGACAGATATTACTTCAATGTTTTCATTATGAGCTTGTGCACAAGAAGAAGAAGAGGACGAGACACCTTGAAATCACCAAAAATCATCAATCGAGAGAATAAGCGATTGTTGGCCACATGAAAAACACTAAGTTGACACGTTCACCGCCACCAGAGACAAACAGGAATTAGTAAAGGAAATTTCACCCAATTTCATCCAGGGACATTGAACAGACACAGAAAATTAAATGAGGTTTGTTTCGCTGTAGTTTACCTGGATGTCCGTAGGAGGCCGCCCTCTGACAGCTAGTGGGAGAATACAAATGCAGGTTAAACCATGAAAGCTGTAGCAAAAGCCTGGTGCTGTTGTTAAGCAACAGATATCGGTGACCCTGGCCAACAGCTATGGGAAGGTGCAACATTCAGACCTACCTACAGGGGGTGGACAAAAAAATGAAAACATCTAGATATTTAACATAATATCAAGAGACCAAAAAGGTGTAGCCTATTTTTTTTTTTGCCCTTTCAACTCAGAACACCTCCAGTGCTCTTGATATTGATACTTTACATTAGGACATTAAATGGACTAAAAGTATTAAATCAATAAACAAGACATTATGAAATATATGAATAAATACAGACAAAATATATAATAAACTATGAAATTGTGAATTAATCAGACACATTTTCAAAACTCCTTATGAAATGCTATTTCATCCTGCTATTTTTCAAATCACCCAAAAGCCCCCCAAATAATAAATAAATAATAGTAATAAAAATAATCATAATACAAATAATAATAAAAACAGTCATTGGAAAAATTACATTTTAACATAAAAACTGCAGGAATAAATATAATAATGGGCTGAGTTTCAAAAATTGGATAATTTTGCAATATTTTTGAGGTGAGAATTTTGTCCATATTTTATTTATTCCATAATGTCTTATTGATCTATTTATGTAATATAGAACACTTGTTTTTACACTTGATTTACCTTCTACAATTTTTTAAATATTTTATCATGTGATGTTTCCATTCATTTTGCTGCCACCCCTTTATGTAAGGCAGCACCATTGTCTGAGGTTAAGGCAACGTCACAACCATGCAGTGAGTTAAGCTAAGCACTCACAAATACATCCTTTTTTGCCAGGAAAGTAAGCAGACGGCAACCACCAACACAAGTTTGTATATGCACACAGGACGAAAAATGACCATGACCAAAACCACAACGGTACAAACGGTACATGAATGTCAGACTGGGGATGTTATAATCACAGACCAGCTCTGTTGTTTCACACCGTCAGATAAGAAAATTCAAGCAAACTGACACCGACACCTCACACTCAGGCATTCCTGGTAAAGAAATGAGATGGACTGAAACTAAAAACATTGAACATTGGGTTTTTGAAAGCACATGCAGAAAGTAACGCAAGCAGGGCTTCCAAAGGGAGGCTGAAAAGGAGCATGTTTTTAAGCTTTGCAACATTAGGCCAAGAGATGCATTCACATGTTAAACAATTGCACCATTTTAACTACAAAAGTGCATCTCTTCAGCCAGCCAATATCATCTCACACAACACAGAAGAACACACTGGGTCTTGATGAATGTAGCCTGTATGCCGTTATGCCTTTGATTCTCTTGTTAGGGACCAGAAAAGCTGGAGAGGTTGGCTGGGGGAGCGAGTCTTTGATTGGCTTAAATGGCCTGAAGGTAGGCTGGTACCTGTTTAAAGGACAGTATTGGACTCGTCTGAAAAGGTTCTCATGAGCAGGGGCCTGGCTGAAGACCGGGGAGACTGCTGGCCCCCCTCGCTCGACTGAACCGGCTTCTTCTAGAAGGGTGAGGCAAGAAACACCAATGACATCACTACGCTGACAAACACACACTTTGCCTCTCTCTCTCTCCATCTTGTGCTCTCTCTTGCACACAGACAAACATTTACACACAGGGAACAAACATAATGCATACACAAAGACTTCAACACTGGATAGGTGGACAAAGGAAATCCGTCTTTTTAGACACCTTTTCCTTGCAATAATGCACTTTCAGAAGCCTTGGGTCATATTAATACAAGGCTACTATCCTTGCACATTTCTCTAAAGCAGCTACGATATAACACACACACGCACGCACAGACAAAATGCAGTGGCCCGCAGGGTTTTGTGGTGAGGATCCAGGATGAGGTTGTTGACTTGAGCCTCATGCAGGTAAGTTTGACGTGCTGCATTCACCTGATTTGACATGCGGAGGCAGCAGGCATTGGAGCAGCAGCACAGGCAGCTGGGAGGAAACACTGACTGATACAACTGGACAGACAGGAATGGAAGACTGACTGCACGTTTGGACACCCGGTCCTACTCCACACTGCTTTGGGCACAACACATACCGGCCCGCTGACCAACATTCCTCCCAATTTAATGAAAAAATATATCTAAAGAAATGCACTCACGTCCAAGGATAGCATTCTTGATGTAATAACTCATCTGATATCTAATGTCTGACCTAATCTGTCCAATCGAGTGGGGACTGTAAAAAGCCATATAACGGCACCCCAAGTTACTTTAGAGGGTAAGGAAAGAGTCAAACAGTGGGAAAGGAAGGACACAACAGGTAGGAAACAAGCAAGACTGGCAGACACAGAAACTCTGCAGGAAGAGACTTAAGTAAGAGACCTCAGTCACTCCACGAGAAGCTGTGAGTGCTAGCGGTCTGCGACAACATGAAGATAGTAGATGTCCCCGAGGAAGGAAGGCGATGTTTCATCTTTAGGTAGCAGGTCCAGAGAGGAAGACAGAAGAAATAAAAGGGGGAGACAGAGTGAGAATAGCGTGTTTAAGTGCAAAAGCGAGAGAAATAGTTAGGAAAACAACGTTGGAAAAGTAGAAAAAGAACAGAAATACAGTTAAAGGGGGTGTTCTAAAATAAAATGCATTAGTACTAAATAGTTACCACTCATAGCAACAACTGTCACTTGAATCTGTAGACTGCAAAATCCACAGTATGCCAGGTCCTGCAGCTCCCATTACAAATATTTATTTTGTACAGATACACACTCACTCAACAGAAATACTAAAAAACAAACACTATCAGGTATATATAGTACAAAACTGCTTTAAGACTCCCCTCAAATATGTGCAAAACATTATGGTTTAGTTTATTACTTTTCCCAAATAAAACAAGTCTAGACTCAATTCTAAAACCAAGTGTGGAACGCACGCGAAAGCACCGCGCATGCCATCAAATATTTCCAGCTCCTTGGAAAACACATTAGCCTCATGGAGAGCTAATTGGCATGACAAAATATTTCTGGGAAAGTTGTCTTCTGGAGGAAATGGGAGGGAAATCAAACTGTCCCTCTGAACTGCAATCATGCCAAAAACTTGCTAAGGATATTAAAGCCTGTTTACAAATACAGTGAAAAACACATATTTACCAAGTTCAAACCCTGTGTCCCGGATTTAATTAAAATCCATTATCTCTTGTTATATGCCAAATACAGTTTATGTATAGTAAAAAAAAGTTCTCTTTTCTCTTGCTTTCACATGTAAATATATTTCTGATGACTTATCTTAAACTCGGGGACGTGTATACATACATTTCTTCAATCAAATGGGAATGAGCGACTAGCTAACCCCACCTATCATATAAAATGACACGTGACCATTAGCTCAGGTGTCATAGTTGCTAGTAAAGTGTTCTCATGGATCAGAGGTGTGTGTTTGGATATCAGCAGGTAAAACGTTGTTGAGGTCTAATGTATTAATTTCTTCCTCGTCCTCTGCCTCCTGATTAAACAACATGGACGAGGGAGTGGTTGGTGAAGCATTGCTCCTTATATAAAAAGCCTGGGCTCAACAATAAGGATTGCCCGGTTGCCCGGGGCAAGTAAATTGCCTCGTCAGGCTGGTAGATCTAGCAACAATCGGACAAGTGGTAAAAAATAATTAAACACATTGTTTTTAAGTAGCTAAGGAGTGAGCCATATGCTCTATAAATAAACCAAATTTGGAACTTAAAACTTGAGCCATCTCGCTTCCTTCTCATCTCTGTTGAGAGTTGCACATGCACAGTACCGATCAGGCACTCACAAGAAAATGGCAGCTGGTAAAGACAAAGTTTTTGAGCTGAAGCGCAAGCAAGAATTTCAATTATCCTAGAAACAGGAGATTAGTTGGGTGGCGTTATAGAGGATGTGTGCGAAACTCCAACTATGTATTGAGCCGTTAGCCGTAAGTTTGAGAGCAAGGCAGATAAAACATGACGATTAACTTTAGTCTTTGTTGTTATTTGATAACCACTAATAAATAAAGCAATCTGTATAGGGGCAAGTACACTTTGGGGTGGCAGATTTTCTGACCCACATGCCTGACCGGGTAAGTGGAAAAAAACAAACATTGACGTTGAACTCTGAAAGCCATGCCCATTTGAGCAATCAAATCATATGTGAAAGATTTGATTTAAATCTCTCTCATAACTTTACCCCACACATGTCAAAGACAGGCTCCATTAACAACGATCGAACCCTTGGGAAAAGAAATGGTTAAATTGTCACAATAAATAGATGTAACGTTTGAGCATCGTAAATCTTGGACAGAGATCGAGATGGCAGAAGGGTGAGAGAAAGAAAAGAGTGAGACAGAGAGAGAGACAGAGAGAGAGAGAGAGACAGAGAGAGAGAGAGAGAGACAGAGAGAGAGAGAGAGAGACAGAGAGAGAGAGAGAGAGACAGAGAGAGAGACAGAGACAGAGACAGAGACAGAGACAGAGACAGAGAGAGAGAGAGAGAGAGAGAGAGAGAGAGAGAGCAAGTGAAGTAGAGTGCAAATGTGTGTCAGGCCTTGTGTGTGTGTGTGTGTGTGTGTGTGTGTGTGTGTGCGTGTGTGTGCATGTGTGTTTCAGCTGTACCTGTCGAGAGTTGGGCCCGCGGGGCTTGCGGAACACCACAAGCAGGATCTCTGGCAGTAGGCTGAGCAGGATGAGCAGGATGATGACCAGCCAGGCCGACACCGAGCTCAGCATGTTGGCAAACACAAAGTACAAACGCTGCTGCCTCAGGAAAGGCCTGCAGGAGAGAGAACATTTTGGTTCACACCGACTGAAAGAGCTACAGTGATTGAATAGAAATGGAAAAATAACAGGTCAGCTACAATGAGGTTAGATGTTTTCTTACCATATTATTCCTCCCCAGAAAAAGCTGAAAAACACGTAGAAAGCCAGTGAGCCCCAGATTACAAAGTGGTTGATCCATGTCCAGTGCCGTGTGTCCAGAGCGAGCTAGAACAGCAGAGGAAAGTTTAAAAAAAATCCAACACACTTTACCAAAGTCAGTGTCTGCAAGACAATATATCTGCTCCAAACGCCTATGAAACGGCTGCTGTAATGATACACCCTTTTATAAGATAAGATAAACAAACAACAGGGGAGTGTTTTACCTTTAGTGTGACAGTGAAGACAAGGACAGTGAAGACAATCGTTCCGTACGACCAGTTGCCAAAAACCTAGATTTAAATAAGACAGATGATCAAGTGTACTTAGGAGACAATGCTTAATCGAGTAATTTAATTATCACGCCCATTTAGAAGGTGAACGAAATCAAACCTGGCCATTATCCTGCAGTGCTGGGTTACTGAACAAAAATCGAACACCAAAGAAGAAGAGCAGGCCGTGGAAGACACCAAGTAACGTCCAGTAGAGGAACGGTCCCCACCGTAACATGCCGTTCTTGGCAATCTCTCTAAAGAAAGTCATGGAACAGAATTCATTATCAGTAGGAAGCCTGTATCTTTGAATGTAATCTCAACTATCAAAAAGGGAAACAACTAAATATTTGAGTTAGGAATATGAACAGCTCTCCCAAAACCAAAATGCACACTTTTTTAAATTAATAAAAGTCTTAAGATGCTCCATCACATAGATCAAGGTGACTTGGAAACTGACTGTAGTTGATTTCAGTAGATTTCTGCATTTAATAGCTAACTAAAATGTGGATTTGGCAGTGGGACTGTGTAACCTGTTCATACATTTTCAAAAAAGGTTATAAGATATGGCTCAGCCTACACCTTCTCAGTCATTGCTATAATCCCTTTTGACTTCATACTGTTTTCCATTTTCTTTTAACTTAAAGGTGCAGGGTAGGATTTGGCAGCATCTAGTGATGGGGTTGCAGATTGCAATAAAACTGAAACTTGTCTTGTGTGCCAGGCGTGTAGGAGAACTACTGTGGCCAATGCGAAAACGTGAATAGCCCTCTCTAGAGCCAGTGTTTGGTTTGTCCGTTCTGGGCTACTGTAGAAACATGGTGGACTCCATGAAGAGGACCCGCTCTTAATGTAGATATAAACGGCTCATTCTAAGGTAACGAAAACATAATGGTGATTATACACTAAAGAAAACATACTTATTAATATGATATTCCATTTCTGCCAATAGATCACCCTAAATGTTACACACTGTTCCTTTAAAGACCAAAATAAAAACTGGTCATTCAAAACACCGATCCTAGATCTAAAACATAAAGAAGAAAATCCTAATGTATATGAATATTGCTCCTCTTTACTCAAAGGAAGCAATTTAACTGCAGATGAGCAAAGGTTCCCAGGTTTACCTGTAGAGGGTAGCATTGTCCAGCAGAACCTCCATGGAGATGTGCTGCTCCAAGAGACTGTAAGCCAGGATGGGCATAGAGGTGAAGCAGATGTTGTACATCGTCAGATAGGCCGCGTCATACAGGGGCTGGGGAGGATGGGAGCAGGAGGGGGGAGGGGTTGGTAGGGAGGAGGAGGAGGAGGAGGGATGGGGCAACCAGGGGTTAATATCATGGAGAGGACTAAACTCATACACACCATCATACTTACACATTCAGTGTGTCATATAAACACGCTTACATACATCTTTCATGTACTCATGGAAGATCTATGTCGGGGGCCATGAGGGAGAATAAAATATTCACTCTCACAAATAGAAATACCAAAACATAATCAATAATCTTAAAAAAGACTATAATTATTAATACTAATTATTAAAATATAATTATAATATTAACATATGTCTATGTCAGGAGCAGTTTTGATATGAACATACCACCATAAAACATTTATAATATTAGGGCTGTCTTTGACCAAATAAAGTCTTCGTCGACTAACACTCATACAATTTTGTCAACAAATCGATTAGTTGATTTAATCGACAGATCTGTAAAACTGAGTTTCTCCACAAAGAATGTCACAAAAACACCATTTTAAATCTTGTGTTTACCAGAGATGTGCTCATAAGTTTCTTAGAAATAAGTCATTCAGCATGAAAAAAAGCATAAAAAACAACTAATCGACTAAAGAAATCTTAGTCGGCTAAGACCAAAACGACTGATAAGTCGACTAAGACGGGGCAGCCCCTTAAAAAAGATGATATCTATATTAATGAATGCACTAACTAACATATATTTCTATGTCAGGAATCGTTTTTATATATGAACACGATACCATAAAACATTTATAAAATACACTTACTATTAACTATCAATAAGAAAAGTGAATTCATCAACGTGATCCAAACTGTAATCAGGTCATCTAATCCAATTTCTATAATGTATTATTAAGTAATTGTGTTCATAACAACACACACACGTACCATGATTACATAATATCCACATGTGATGTACTATGATGGCAGAACATGACACATGTCTGTATTATTTCTAACAGAGCTATGTAGTCTGAGTATAGAAAACATATCAGTCCGAGCTCAAACATCCCAGGGGACAGTGAGGGAGGGGAAAACTGAGGGAAAGAGTCTGGCATTCAGGAGGGCGAGGAGGTGTGGATTCATGGGATACTGCCTCCTTTCATGTTCAGAACATCTTTGAACCTCAAAGGGCCTCGGGACATACAGTACTCACTTGCTGGGAATAGCCACAGAAGAACTGGTACAAAAACTGAGGTAAGATGAAGCAAAGGTTCTGCAGGCAGACAGAGAGAGAGAGAGAGAGAAAAGGCTTACAACATCAAATGCATTCATAAGTTCCTGTGTGGTTATAATACAATAATGCATACATTAATCGGAGTTGAACCTAAAACAACTTTAATTCTGTCAAAACAAGTTAGTGTGTGGGTTTGTTTGGAAAATACAGGCTTTGCTGAAACACAAAACAAGTTCTTATGCTGAAGACTAATAGATATGAAGTCAAAGTTCCTCCTACCTTGTAAAAGAAATATTGCACCAGGTGTGCAATGCGGACGTAGTAGAGATGCCCATGAGCCAACAAAAGTTTCTTGAGGTGCTTGAGTTTGGGGATGGCATAGTCGCTGTTCCTCACTGCCTGCCGACCCTCTTTACCTTTAATACCTGAAACACCAAGAACAAACATCACACACCACGTTCACCTAAAGGTTACTCTTCCCTCCATGTGGAAAAATAGTTAAAGAGAGCATGACATTTCTTACCAATGCCAACATGAGCTTCCAAAATCATGCTGACATCATTGGCACCATCTCCAATGGAAAGGGTGATTGGGTTGCCTTTAGAGTTCTTCACCATTTTAACTATCTAAAGATGGAGCAAAACAGAGGGGCAACAATTTATCTGAAACCAAGTGTTCACTGTGAAAATCATTATTTTAAATATTTCCCACATTTTAAGCTGGTTGTTCTGACCTGGGCCTTTTGTAGCGGAGCCATGCGGCAGCAGAGCACAGCTGTGCAGTTTTGACAGATCTGCAGGAACAGGTTCTTGTAGCGATTTGAGTTGGATTCAGAGGAAGAGTTGAGTACCATCGACAGAGTGGCTCCATCTATGATGAAACCGTAGTCCTGGTTTGTCGAAGACCAGCTCCTACAAAACACAACAGGGAAATCGTACGTTGGTTTTTTAAACACAGGAAAACCCGCTAAAAATAGGCGATAGACTCTTTTCCCATTGCGAGTATGCCGCTGCTGTTGCAGTGTGTTTTACGACGATCAGCGAGGTAAAATTACTGCTGTCTGACTGGAGTCTGGTGGCTTTTTTTGTCCAGTGGAAAAGGAGCTATTCATATTCTTCAGTTTGATTAAATGATCACCCTCATATCACATCACATAATAAGCTCAACACAGATCAGGTACCGACCTGGTGACGCCTCCCTTCACCGGTGGTGCATCCTGTACAGCTTTCTTGTGGTATTCAAGCAAGAGCTCATGCAGTCGTTCCTCCCGCCTCCTCCCTCCGTCCTCCAGAGTTCGCACGGTCAGCTCCAGCAGCTCTGTACTTCTCTGGAACAATCTACAAGCATAACAGGTGGACTTTGCCGTCTCCATCTTGTCCCCCGTTAGGACCCAAACCTTAATGCCTGCACCCTGCAGAGCTTCCATGGTCTCTGCTGCCTCCTCTTGAAGCCTGGGGGATAAGAACACAAAAAAATAAGTAATGAGACAAGTGAAAGATTATTACACTAACTCTAAGACGTTCATACAATCACTAGAAAGAAAACAAGTGTCACCAGTTAAACAAAACCATGTAAGGGTTCAATTTCACAGGAGATCTAGTGCATTATAGCAAAGGGAGACCGCTTTATGACACAAAACCTGAACAAAGCTGCTGTTTTAATGCATATGGAACTGAAATGAGGATGAAACTGTCTTTGCTCAGACAGATGACAGAAGGGACTGTGGGAAATGTGCTCCTACATATTGGTAGCAACAAAACCACTATACTGACATCAACATAACAAGTTCTCATAACCATGGTCTCATTTGTTTATACTAAATGTACCAAATTCACATAATTATTCATAAATGTTTGGGGTGGGGTGGCACTTTAAAACATCAAAATAACATATCCACATCTTTTGAGAAGGGAATAATTACTCTGTGATGTTAATTAATCTACTATAAGCCTATTTCAGATGAAATGCACTGATGCATGCTGATGCAATAAACTGCTCCATCCCTTTTGTGTTAATGGTTTGGTTAATGCATTTTCTAAATTCAATAGTAATTTCAAAACAATAATCTTGGGATTGTGGAAGAGTACCCAATGTCAACCACAAGATGGTGGTGTGAGTTTACATAAAAAGTTCTGAAAAAGGGGCCCTTTGGCTATAAACATTACTCAAGTGAAATTAGATAAGCCACTTCATAACCGGACTAATCTCTACCAGGAATCTGGTGACATGTGACAAAGAGCATGAGGCAGGAAATGGGTGCTGAAAGGCCGCTACTGTAGAGGAAGTGTTGAGGTTGCATAAAAAGTCGATAAACATTATAAAAGGAGGAATGAATTTATTTCAGCACAGCAATCAGTAAACAGCGAGTCACAACAGGATGTTTATGACACGTTGTTTATCGCTGGCATCTGCTGACTTGTGGCCTTTCCTGTCAATTTTAGGTTTATTCTGAGATTAAAGGCCCACTAAAATTCTTGGCACGGATCTTTATTGAGAGTGAGAGGAGAGGAGGAACAACAGCAGCATGCAAGATAACAAAATACAAGACATTCGTCAGCAGGTGAATCTGTGAGAGCTGTATGGTTGTGTTGTGTGAGCAGCACCCACCGATCTTCTACAGCTGTAGCTCCTATTAGACTCATGCCAGTCTCCACTTGGTTGTAAACAGCCATGAGCTTCTCCTCTCTGTCCTGCAGAGCCAGTCTAGCTTCCCTCAATCCTGCATCTGCCTGGTCGTACTCCTCTGCACTGAGATATTTGTAGGCCACACACAGCGTCCGGTAGCCCTCCTGAACAGTGAAACACACAGCACCCAATGTTAGAAACAGAAAACACAAAATAATCTTGACATCACTGTGATCTTAAATTAAAACATGTACAAACCTAGAATCATATACATTTAATCGCACAACATGTAATTTCTTTATATGAACTAGTAGGGGCAACGTGGATAGGTCATCATTGACAGGGGACAAAATGAAACGGTCAGTTGACATTAATAAAACTGAAAATTTCTCTGGGTTTGAACATTGTTAGAAACATTTGGAATAAAGTAAGTACACTTCTAAAATATATATATATAACAGGGAGAGTCATTTTTAGACATTTTAATGTGTAAATGTTACATATTATACCTTTAAACATAACAGAAATGACTAGAATTTGAGAGGAAATTTGCTTGTGTCACCCACTGTTGCATTACGCTCCACATTCATGCGTATCCTTTCGACCTCCTCCTGTCTGACGCGGGGAAAGATGGAAGAGTCCGCTCCCTTACAGAAGAGCAATGTATCACCTGGACACACAAACACACAGTATGGTGAGGGCTGAGAGCCAACACTAAATCACAGACAGTGCAATAAACCTGACAGTAATCTCATGCTCACCTGATTTGGATCTGACTATGACACTCATTCGCCTTCTCACAGGGTCAAAGTTCAACACGTGAAGCAGTTCATACCTTTGGGAGAAATGAAATAAATGCTGTAGAGCAAATGCTAATGGAAAAATATGAATGAAAACTAAAAACGTTGTTTGTGAAATGAATGACTTACATTTCAATATCATTGTTCCTGGTGAGAATTTTCATCATGTTTTTACTTTCAAGGCCCAGAAATGTGAAGCCGTACCTGCAGATGGAGACAAATCATCACAAATGAGCCACTTGTGTACTTATGCATTTCATTACAGCATTCATTCATAGAGCACGTAGCATGTAGGACTTTCAAAATACATTTTGAGATTCATTTTCAGACAACGTGCTTGTTCTTTGATCCATTGTCACAATGTCATTTCAACTCATTGAGTCATAACAGCCCATCTCTTACCTCATGGCACCCTTGACCAGAGCAACCTCATCAGGTGAGGAGGCGATGAAGCCTCTCTGCTCCTTCGGTGGATGGAGCACCTCTCCGTCCACCCCTAAGCCATCCACCTGGTCTATCAGTCCGTCCTCCTGGCCTTGACCCTGCTCCGTAGACTCCTTCACCTGGACTGTGTGGCACAGACACAGGGCACGCAGAAACAGCTCTTCCCTCTCCTGATAACACAACATGAACATGGCTTAATGCAGTAAAATAAGATACAGTAAATTGTGTTAAAACTAAATGTATATATAAACAATCTTCATCAGTATGGATGATGTGATATGGCACTTTTAGAACTTACTGATGAATGAAAAAATACAGCTTTAGATAATAATGTGTGTAAAATACATTTTTAGACCATAATTAACCAACTAGATTGACTGAGAATCTTCATCTTCCTTTGTGTAAAACATCCCATGGTCATTTTTTCTATTAAAGTTTGTGGAGTTATCTTGTGGAATTAAAATGTGCATTTAATAGATTCCTATGTGTCATTGTCTATGTACAAAAAGAAATTCAAAAACAATTGATTTGGAAAAAAAAAGATCACTCTTAGAAACTGCTGTCTGTCTGTCTGTCTGTCTGTCTGTCTGTCTGTCTGTCTGTCTGTCTGTCTGTCTGTCTGTCTGTCTGTCTGTCTGTCTGTTAGCAGGATTACTCCCAAATTTCGCGATGGATTTGAATAAAATTGTTTGGAGGGGTGGGCTGTAGCACAATGAACGCGTGACCCCGCCTCCTTTTGAGAGCACAGAGATACGTGTGTGGATGTGTGGTGAGACTTCGAGGTACGGGAGCTGCTGGCCGTCCGTGGTGAGAAAGAAAAAAGCGGTAGATGACGGGATGAGAGACAACGCAGTATAACGTTCTACAGACATAACAAGGCTGCTGAATGAGAGAGGCATCCGCCGATACGTTACACAGAAACACACCGTGTTAATAATAAGCTGACCACCTCACGGTACCGCCAGCTGTGATCTGTTTTTACATACTGTAACTACTGCTTCTCTGTATTTTTTCTTCATCTTTTTACTTCTACACTTATTTCATATGTGAAATTTTTTAACACTAATATTTAAAATGTACTGGTGATTTTGTATGTTTATTTTTTTTTTTTTATATAAGCCATTACAGGTTTCTACCACACCCTCACACGTACTTTATATTTCTTTCATGTCATTTGTATTTATGTGTGGAACAAAATAATAGAAAATGAATTTACAACCACACATGAAGCCATATACAGTAAATAGAGTTTAGATAAGGACCGGAATTTACGACTATTTGTCTAATTTTGATATCTTATCAGTGTGCGTGTTGAAGTGCAACGGTCTGTAAAGTATTATCAGCCGCTCATGTCAAGAGCACACGGCCACTTTGCTCCCCCTCCATGTTGAGTGCTTATGTTGACATGTGAAGGAGACCATATGTGGGTGACCTATGAAGGGTCTTTCTGAGCAGCGAGCTATGTAATGGCCATATGTTGCTGCATGTGTGACTTTTACAACAGATGGAGGAACACCACAACACTCACCCTGCCAGCTTTCTGCTGCACTTTGTTCACAGGTCCATCTGTGACGCAGAGTCCGTCCAATTCCGAGCTCGTGTCCCGGTACTTGTACTGGAAGCCGTCGATGCAGCACTCTATGAACTCCATGTTGTTCTGAGTGAGGGTGCCCGTCTTGTCTGTGAAGACATACTCCACCTGCAGGCAACGTGATAAAAATACATGAGACTCTTCCACACCAATAAAGATTCAGTTTCCCCATTTAGCGGGTTCCAACAATAAGATTGGGCAATTACTCCCAGAAAGAATTACACTGCATTAATCAGTTTAACGAAGCATCACCTTTAATTGAAGTAATCATCTGGCAAACCAAGTGTGACTGATCTGTGGCAGCACTGTTTGAGTTAGAGGAGCCATAAAAACAAGAGAAGGCAGGACAGCACGGCCAATCTGGTGTTATTATAAGCAGCTCATATTTTACAGTAGCATAGTAAAATATTGGTTCTGGTGCCGAAGAAGGCGTCTCCCCATGGCCTAAATGTCGACTAGTTGCCCTGACATCGCATGGCATGAAGGTCATGGAGAGACTCGTCTTGTCCCATCTTCGACCTCAGTTTGCGTACCGCCCCCAGGTTGGAGTTGACGATGCAGCGTGCTCACTCACATCCGGACAGAGCAGGAAACACTGTGCGGATCATGTTTATTGACCTCTAAAGTGCCTTTAACACAATAATCCAGCCGCAGCTGCTGAGAGAGAAGCTCCACGGGATGCAGGTAGATGCCGCCACCATCTCCTAGATTAATGACTACCTGACAGACTGACTGCATGTCTGACATCAGCAGCACAGGAACACCGCAGGGGACCGTCCTGTCACCTCTTCTGTTCACTTTATATACCTCAGACTTTCAATACAACTCAGAGTCCCGTCATCTGCAGAAATTCTCGGATGACTGCAGTAGTTGGGTGCATCACAGGGACCTAGTGGCAGCTTCGGTGAGTGGTGCAGATGGAACCACCTACTCCTGAATGTGACCAAAACCAAGGAGATGGTCCTAGACTTCAGCAGAACAAGGACTGCTGTTGATCGCATCAACATTCTGGGAGGTGGAGGTCGTACAAGTATCTTGGAGTTCACCTTGACAACAGACTGGACTGGAAATGCAACACCAAGGCTGTTTAAAGGAAAGGATAGGGCAGATTCTACTCCCTGAGGAAACTCCAGTCCTTTAATGTGTGCAAAAAGATGTTGCAGATCTTTTACCAGTCTGTTGTTGCAAGCACAATTTTCTTTGCTGCAATGCGCTGGGGCAGTGGCATCAGAGCCGGCGACCAAAACAGACTGAACAAACTCATCAGAAAGGCTGGCTCCATTCTGGGAACCACCTTGGAGCCGTTAGAGGTGGTGATGGAGAAGAGGATGCTGCACAAGCTGTTGTGCATGATGGAAAACCAATCACAGCCTCACAACGACCTCCTGGTCAAACAGGGGAGCACTTTCAGTAAGAGACTGATCCAGCTGCCATCTCACTGTGCAACCAGTAGAAAAAGAAACTACATAATTTTGTAATGGTGGTTGTGAACTATAAGCAGTATAACACAGAAGCTTTTCTTAATGAATTGGGGAAAGTCCTTCATTCATTTTGTAGCTTTATGAATGCATGAGATTTGAGTGCAGAAAGTTTATCTGCAAAAAGTATTTTCCTTTACATTTTAAATAACTGCATAAAATGTGACATACAGCGGTTGAGTTGAATCTACACACTTAGGTATGTATCACACCCAGTTTTGAAATGCTGAGTTTAAAGAAAGCATTCCCCAATGACATACATTTCTGCCATTTAAAAGTTGATTCATTTAATTTGGACCATCTGCCTCACCTGTCCCAGCTCCTCGTTGAGGTCTGAAGTGTTGACCAGCGCCCCCTCCATGATTTCAGGGTCAAAGAAGTCCTTGTCCCATGTGATGAAAAAGGATCCCAAAAACTTTTGCATCTCAACCGTCACATACATGGACACCGGAATGATGAAGTTGAAGAGCACCATGAAGGACAGGAAGTCAGTGAACATCTTCAGGTACTGTTGGAAAAAATGAGAACATGGGCACATATGTAAATGTAAATTTAATCTTGACATCTTACTCTCCCACTGTGTGCATAACATGCATCATGTGCTTCAGGGGAGACACTACAGGTGAATAGGGTAGACGTTTTAACGAATAGATATCACCATGAGACTTACCCAGTAGATTCCTTACATTAACACATTATTTATTTATACAGTACTGTATAAATAAATAATGTGTTATATATATATATATGTATATATATATGTATATATATATATATACATATATATATACATACACACACACACATACATATACACAAAGGTTTTCCGAAATGTTATGTTTGAATATGCAAATAAGGCATCATCTTATTAGAACAGAAAGCCAGCTTCAAAATTCTCATTTCATTTTGTTGCCATATTAGAGTCAAGGACAGGGGATTTTGGATATCTCTTTTTATAACTCCATAAATCAGAGAATACTGTCAACAGACATTACAAAAAAAAACAATTTTCGTCATGTTTTTAGGAATAAAATTAAATATAAATCAGACAATGAATGATATATGTAGAAACCCTTATTTAAAAACTTTCAGAAAACAGATAGGAATGCAACCTGAAAGTTTAGTGTATGTAAGTGCTACCGAAGTGGAGATTTCTGGCTCAGAGTGTGAGAGAAACCTCAATTTGGTGAATATGGTAAAACTTGTATACTAATAGATATCATCATGCAACTTCCCCATTTCATTATTACATTAAGACAATTATTTTTTGTATTCCAAGTTATCTGAAATGGTATGTTTCAATATGTAAATGAGGCATTATCTAATGCTAACTTTTGGGGAATTTAGGAGAAATCTACAAGCATAATAGACAAAGTGTAGTAAAATAAACACCAAAATGTGTATTTTGGATGTTTTCTTTCCACTAGTCTGAAAGAAGACATGTTATGTAGGCAAAATAGCCCAAAATTGACCAGTGCATAAGAAGTCTCACCTTAAGGTGAAACCAATAGTACTGGATTATCCAAGCAACAAACACAAAGACATGATGGATATCACAAGGCTGTACCACAATGTTCACAGTTCATCGAGAGCGAGGGCAAAAGGTTATCAGAATAATGAAATGGACCATGTCACAATGTAGGTCTGCAGTAGCTATTTTTGCTGAGAGGAATTTTATTAGTGTGGATCAGAAGAGGCTAGGGCTTGTAAAACGCTTTAATACGATGGAACTGTGACCTCACAATTTACAACTACAAGCCTCCGCAGGGTAAATATGTACCACATTAACACAGGCCTTCAAGGTACACTAACATTTGCAAAACTCTTAATACATGCAGTGTACTGATGCAATGCTACAAAGACCTATTAGCTATTCTACTCCGAGCAGGTTTGGACTGTTGTGGTGACAATCAGACTCTTAACTCACAGTTCATTGCCTTGACAACAAGGATGGGGGTTGCTAAAATAAGCACTCACCTGATTGGCTTTCTTCTCAACCTGGGTTTTCTCGTTGTACCAAGGCTCGTCCTGGCCAGGCTTGCTCTGCCACACATACTTCAGTGTAGTGCACACTAGGGCCTTGCTCACCAATATGCAAAGGTAAACCAGGAGGAAGGCATTGATAGACCTGAAAATAAGAAATCAAATTAGTGAGCACCAAAAATATGTCACATATTTTTTAACTTGTTTACGCCATTTCCTCTAAACTTACTTCTCCACAGCAGAGCGTTTCTGAGACTTGCCCTGGTAGTTGAGAGCCATCTTTGTCTCCATGCCAGTGTAAACTGCAACGCCTTGAGAAAGAAAAAGGAGAAAAAGAAGAGGGATTCACTTTTTTTGCTATCTTCACTAATATAAATTGTAATAAAGTCAATATCTTTCGACTCACCATAGATTTTCTGAGTGTTCTTTAAAGTTGCCCCTTTCAGCAGGAGGTTTTCTGGGCCCAAAGACCTGCACAATCACATCAGTAGATCAAACAGTTTAGTCGTACAGAAGCTGTGTAATCCACACGCTCCTCTATTCTCTAAATGGAAACCTGGCAGGCGAGCTGGCATCCGCTCTAAAATACGCAGTGACAACACACAGTGTGACTGCAGTCTGGGCTTACACCCGTTCCAGTGTTCTTCAGAAGGACATTGGCATTTGTTTATATGGCCATTACAAAGCAGTCAATGATAAATGCCTGTGGGAGTGATTTGGAAGAAGTGGCTCAAGCCATGCCAGCCTTGTTTTAATTTTAATGCTCGTCTGCAATGAAGGATCAATGGAATAATGATTTGTTGGTGATGCAAAGGGAAACAAATGAGTGCTTAAGCAACTGTGTTTTGATTTTGCTCTCACTTAAAGTGGGCTGAGGTTGTTGTGCATGAGTGCTCTCACCTCACCGCAGGCTCCTGATCGGTCTTGTAGATGTGCATGCGGCCGACAAACCTGGAACAAAATGACACACACGCTCAGAAGTCATGATCATTTTTTTGCATATATTATTCAATCTGTTAATACCAGAGTGGATTTGAGTTCATTTACTTTACAAAACTGTTAAGTACTCGGGTGCAGAGGTTTGGGAGCCAGCTAATTACTGGTGGTTAGCCAGCAGCACCCTGTCAGATTTATTGACTCTGAATAACAACCAGTTGGCGCCATGGCTTACTTAGACCTAGCACGTCACAAACACCATTCTGATGTCTGGCTAAATGACAATATTCATACTCCTTGTCCCAAGGGGGAGCCAAAGGCTGTCTGTTGTCTGAACTGAGATTCCTACAAGTTAATAAGAATCAGCCAAAGATTACAGGAGATACCAGACACACTATCCCACACTGAGGCTTGCCAAAACCTCTCCACTTAACAATCTACATGTTAAAATTAGAGTCATTTAGGACATTTTCAACTGTCATTGAGTGAATCCATTGCCCAACAAGCCACAGGGCAACACATGCTTGTGGTGTAAATCTGTTGGGGCCTGCATGATGAGTGCTTACTTGTAAAGGTCAGGCTGTGGCTGTTCACACTCAATGGTGGCGTTGAGAGATTCCAGATCCTTCTCTGTCTCCGGCACTGTGTAGTGTGTCTGAATAAGTGGAAGAGGCAGAGAGAGAGAAGAGAGTGAGCAATGACCAGCTCAGGTCAAGTTATCAGTTTTGCCTTCCCCTACCCTTCACACGCAGACACCACAGGAAAGTAGGAAGACAAAAGTTACTGTGACTCAGACTTGAGCACAAAAAGGCACAAACATATTTCGGAGGAACTACATAAGAGAGAAACTTTAACTTTCTTCAAAGCAAGGCTGATAAATATTCTACTTCGATATCTTTGAAAACTGATATATAGAGATTCAAATTCTTATTAATTATAAAAACTGCCCAATTAATATAGGATATACTGTAGATATAGATATGCCCCTCTATACCCACTTCCATTCTCCTATTCCTAATAAGCATCATATTTATAAAAACAAAGTATACTGTACTAACTATAGCAAATATAACTTAAAGGGTAACTTCAGTATTTTCAAGCATCAATGTAATGTTACGTCCACTAAAAGTGCTTGTCTTTGTCACTGACAGGCTCAGATTGTTATTAGAAGTGTCTGACAACATTATGAAAAGGACCCTACAGAGAAATAAAAAATTTTTTTCTCACCTTTCACTTGATCCAGTCTGTTTGTTATTGTGTCAAAGTCCCGCTCAAGGAGAGGTCTCATTGTGAAATCTGAATATTCCTATACTCTGGCTCAAATAAATACGGATGGCCATCGAATTCAGAGACCTCATCCACATTAAAGATATCATCTTAATATTCAGCCATGACATTGAAACTCAAATCGGGTCGATTTCCAGTTTTGCCGGTCCGGTCCAGTGTACGAGCCTACACCGGTTTGATTTTATTCAAACCAGTTAAAGCGGCATTTGTCATTATGGTACGTTCCTGCAAATTAAAAAGTAGCCTACATTAGCAACCTTTGCCAACGGCGCCACGGCGCTAAACCCAGTTGTAATATGACGAGCTGAGGCCAGTGACTTAACAATGGCAGCATGAAGGAGATTAAATTTCAATAGAGGTGGGAGGGGGGGAAGGGACTCGCAGCGCACGGTCCGGTGTTGTGGCTTAATATCAAACCGGTTTGAAAATTTGTACACAACAGCCCAACCCTAGATAACACTAAGCTACTCTTTCTGTACTCCAACACAACAAACTGCCCAGCTGGCACTCGCGTTTCCACCATGGATGTATTCCACTATTCCAGGCGTTGTCTTCTGGCAACACGTCACCTCGCCAGATTTCAGAACGAGACTTCTCCTTGAGCGAGACTCTTTCCATAATGTCAGACTGTCATGGCGAAAACAAGCACTTTTAGTGAACATAAATGACGGTGCCAGCTTGCCCCAATAGCACCATATTGTAGCCCGTGAGCAGCTGCTGTCTACAACGCTCTCCCCCAATACTGGACCAACTTCAGAAGTTGTTGTCGATATTAGTCAGTTAGACACAAAAACATGGAAAAATAGGGTCCAGGTTAACGATGAAATACTTCCACAATCTAACCAGCTTCTGTTATGAAAAAAAGAGGACAGCAGAGCGGCCCGCCTTACTTTATGGTTGGACTCTCCGTCCAGACTCGCTGTGGTAACGAAACATGTGTCGTCATCTCGGCTGGACTGCAGCAGTATTAAATCACAGGGAAAGGTCTCATCTTCCTTCACCTCCACAACATCGCCAACCTGATCAAAGAAACACAACCAAACACCACTTGCAAAAGTCTTTTCATAGTTTGCTTTCTCCTTCTTCTTAAGCCCCAGATCAGTAGAATTTGGCACAGGGTGAGTGACAGAAGTTTAAACAATCACAGCTTTACCACTAGGGAGCAGAAGGACTTTGAAAATAAACTTGCATCGCAGCCAATTTCCTTTCAAGTTGTTGTAGCTAATTTGTTAGCTGCTTACTTAAAGATATAACATAAACAGAGCAACATGAGCACCCCTGCAGAGTCTGACCACTGGTGTCTCCTTTTAGCTCTGGCTTGGTCTGCTAACTACTGACAAAAAAATCTGGCTCTTTGGCTTGCTAAGTGTTTATTTTACCTCTAGTCCGTTTAGCAATAGGAGGTAGCCTACAGTGAACTGGTGGGAGCTCCTGTGCGGGAAGCAGCTGTCCAAAGTTTTAAACAAAGCAACAATATTTTGGTTTTGACAGCTGGATGCTGCTTCTCAGTGGAGTCAGCAGCACTAGCAGGCCTTTAGCATAACCAGGAGTCATTTGGTTCACTTGGAAAATGTTGTTAAATGCCTGTTTAACCTTTTGAGCACCCATATATCTTTGAAAACACTGTTACCCAGAGCAAACAGATAAGAATGCATTTGAGAAATAACCTGCACACAACACCCTGGATGCATGAATTACCATCGCACCCATGTTTGAACATCTAATCAGTCCAGCATACAGAGCATGCTCTCCCCTGTGCATATACTCCAAACACAGTCATGCCAAGCTGCCAGCAGCTTCTTCCTGGCCATGTCTCTAAGGAAATGTTTATTCCAGTGGATGTGTCTGCTGAAAGGTACCTTGATCTTCTCGCTCTCCTTCGGTATCCTCCGTCCTTGCTCTAGCACTGTCACTGGGTACTTATTCACCTCGTTGTCAGCCTTGTGCCGTAGCCAGTCCTCGTAGCCCTACGGCAACATATCAAAATCAGAATTGCGTGATTTGCTAAATACAACAAAAAGTACAACATTTGGACTCTGAGGGAAAAGACATTGAAATCAGGTTTGTCAGGACCTCTCACCAATCGCAAGGGGAGATTGTAAGACACAAAGGAATGTCTTGTGCATACAATATAATCTTTACATTAGATATTTCATCATTATGTGAAAAAGAGTGCCTGCAGCAGCAGAATGGGATAGTGATTGTCCAGCAGTGCAGTGGAACAGTACGCCATGAAATAATACTGACTCGGGTAAAAAAGATAATTCCTGGGGCTGCAGCAGCATAAGGCACAAAGCCTAGTGCAGACTTCATAAGCACTTTAAAGACCCCCTCCAGTGAAAGTCAAGTTTTTAACCTTGTTAACATGTCCATAGGGTGTTTTGTATATGCTAGAAGACAAATCATGAGCGAAATAAGCACTCAACGTCATGTTTGAGCATTTCCACCTTGGAACTGCAGTGTACCAATGACAGTCCAGGGTTCCAACTCTTTTGTAGAGATCATTTTCTAGGACTTTTGATAATCTAGCTGGAATGTGAGACAGGGATCATGCCATACACTAATATGTTCCTCTTTGTGGAAGTCTGGTTTAAAAAGACATGTAAATTATGAAATCATCTCTTAGATGCTTAGAAAGTACGCATCAACTTTAGAAACTGAACCAAACATGCTAACCAATTTAACATTATTCAATAATTTAAAACAAGTTAGGACAGAAAGCAACGTTATGTAATGTCATCGAACCTGCATGTGCCACCATGCGACTTGACTGCAACCTATTCCAAATACTCTCGACAATAAACTACCATTTGAAAGTTAATAAGATCCTGAACATAACTTAGCCCTTTCAGATGGCAGTGTTTTCCGTTTTGGGGAGCCCTGATAGAAAGCCTTTTGGTCAACTGTTTTCCAGGACGCAGTGGAACCCTGACAGTCTCATAGACACAAACAGGACAGTCAGGGTTTCATACGCCACATACCCAAGGAACCAATCCTGCGGGGTGGGGTTTTCCACATTATTAGCGTAGAAGAGAAGCCAGGTGTAGCTACGTATCAGTATTTTTTGCAAGCTAAGTTTCACTACTTTCAAAACGATGGCAGAGACGTGTTCAGTTTTTGGTTGCGAAGTTGTAAAAGGAGAAACGGTGAACTTTCATGTATTACCAGAAGGTCTGAAAATCAGAGAGAAATAGGTGCGGTTTAATTGGAAAAATCGTAATGTCCCTGCCAAACGTCCAGGGAAAACTCAGGTTCGAAGCTGCCATATTCCAGAGCACAGCTTTGAAAATTGTACCCAAAAACAGATGGGTTTTGCCACAAAACTTATATTGAAGCCCAGCGCTGTTACATCCATTTATCCTGGGGACAGTGAGGTCAAGGCAACATGTTGGTCAACCGGTAAGTTTGCATATACATAGATACATGCATACTAAATGAGGCAAAGGTGTAGTTACATCTAAGCCATATTAAGGCATAAAAGGGATTTTTTTATGGAAAAAAACATTTAAAATTGTAATTTTGATGAACGGAGATGAGGTTTTAGTTTTTTTTTTAATTCATTTATTTAACAGGGGCCATGAACAACACAACCGTTGAGAGAGATTTAGCTATATAGCTGCCTAGTCCCTTGGCAGGAAGATATTAAAAAAAACAATACAATACAAACAATTAAAGCAAAACAGTTTGCAAAAATAGGGGTTTTTAATCAATGCTAGGAGAGGAATTTTAAGATAGCGATGGAGATAGGGGAGATGGTGCAGAGATGCAGAGGGTAGAGAGGGAAACCAGAGTGTGTGCCAAGGCGGAGCTCGAGCCAGAAAGCAGGATTACCGGGGAAAGGTGATAGGAGGAGAGGGAAAGTGTGGTTGAGTGATGCAGAGAAATGATGCCAGGTGGATGAAAGGGGGAGAGCGGGAGGTGAGGCATTCCACGGATGGTCAGTTGAACTATACAGTTCACCTAAGCCTGACTAATAGAGTCGGGCAGACCGCCTGGGTGTCCCACTTCAAAGCCTGGCTGAAGGCGGTCCGGCGCTATCAGTGCGTCCCATATATTTTCGCAAGGAAGTCAAGCCACTATTGTGCATTTCAAAGCCGCAGCAGTAGACCAACTAAAAAAAACAATCCTAGAACAATACATCTAAAGCTGGGACTTGGAAGCAACCGAGTCAAAGAAACAGACCCTTCCCTTGATAATGTGTATCTCTGTAATAGACTTGCTCTCTCTCTCTTTGCTCACATTCACAGAGAGCCCATTTCGTCTCCTCCCCAATCAGAATTCAGCAGCGGAGCACATTAATACAAAACCCAAGAGAGCATTCGTCACGTACTTTATACAAAAATCACAGCAAGGGAGTTATGAAGGCAGGCCAGGGGGACTTATTATGTTATATGGAGAGGGAGGAGAGGTATAATGCATTGGGGGACAATATGAGGAAATAACGTGGCAATAGGAATCACAATAAAATGTCTATAATCAACACTCATCAGCCTCATGAGGCAGTGTCTTACCTGCTTGATAGCGGTTACTGTAATCACAAAAAATAAGGGTAGGCCACTGGTGACTGGGCTGGTGGGGGTGTCCACTATCACCTATTGGGGGAAGAAGAAATGTAACGTTAACAATAAACATATGACCTTCAAACTGAAAAGCTATGCATTGAATACTACAAAGCCTCCCTGCAGCACATGTGTGTTTGTGGTTACAGAGGGAGGAGTGTGTGGTAATGGTACAGAAAACTGGCAACCCCTCTAAATGCAGGGTGTAGTCTGTTACGGTGAGGCGATTCTACTATTCCTCAAATTTGTTCATCAGTAGGAAACACATGGGAGACATTTACATTTTTGGAGGGGAGCGAGGGAGTATATGGACCACAAAACTTTTAATCAAGTGGGCCAGGGGCAGAGTGCTTAATCTGCAGGCATGCCAACACTTCGGTGTCTCTGCCAAGGCATGGGAGAGGGCCAACACAAAGCTTGGACTCACCTTACCTGCCTGAGCTGTGCGTGAGGAAATCCAGCAGTACGGTTTGTGTTTCATTTTTGTGTGTAATGAGAATAAATGGGAGACTAGGGATCAAGTAATCCCAAACAGCACCTGACCAAGGCTCCCAGTTAAAGCCCCAGTACACAAATGTCCTTGTGTGTTCCTTAAAACCATCATAAACTGGATTTACCCCGGTATTTCTGATCCTGCAGAAAGCAGGCAGGTCTCCCCCTGAGGTGGAGCACGCACACACACGACACTTCCAGCTCGTTGGTATTCTGACCAGCAGCATTACAAGCTGTCAGATAGACATCAGCTCAAGGCAGAGCAGGAGATGCGTTTTGAAGCAGTCTCCGGTGTTTTACTCACCTGTGCGTGGACTGAGAATGAAAAAAGAAAACCTGCTGCTCGCTCAGTAATCATGGACAGAAGTGAACGCATTCAGCACCCATACCTACTCACTCACACACACACACTCATAAACCAGCTTTCCACCAAGAGCTTCCTGCTAATTTTAGTCCTCGGACTACTTTTCAAGGAACTAAAAGGTCCCTTCAGTCCATTGTTGTCTGCATTTCCATAGCGGTCTAAAGACCTGCGAAGATTCTGCAAATTAGTCCGTTGATGTATGAAAAAGCAACATGACATGGGACAAGGGCTGCTGGTGGTTGCAGGGGTAAACACACTCTGTAGTCTGCAGTTCAGTGTGCCTGCCAGCTTTATCTAAAAAAAACACATCGACGACATTTACTGCTGCATTTACTGATGCACGTTGGATGTAATGAGTGAAATGCAGAGGAGAAAAATTAAACTAAGAGCGTTTGTCTCCACAGTAAATCATCTGTTGAGTGTTTGATGATTATTTGTGCTTTACAACGTAACCGTCTGGAAACAATCAGAAAATAACTTTTTTTCCTCTCATTAACAGCACCACCATGCTGTCTATCGCTCACCTCCTCAGCTTGCTTGATCTCTCTCTGTCTTTTTAAAAATGAGTTGGGAAGCCGACAGCAGAGCCTAACTTTACTTTTACTGTTATTAAACAAAGAAAAATGCTCTACCCAAGTCCTAAAATAGTCCCTAATTGATACTAGAGTACTTCCTTGTTTTATGAAGATAGCGGTACAGTTGTAGCAATCAGCGACGGTCATTCCTGCAAACCCCGCCCCGATAGTTAATGTTCCTGGAACTTAATTTAGACCCTGGTCCCTGCGGTTCAAATGGGGCTTTAGAAAGTACAAAGGCACTGAGCTACTATCCCACCCAAGCTTTACTGTGATTACAATTAACTGGAGGATTAATCAATTACAAGGCAAAGATGGACTAGTGGTGCACGTCGGCCCTTTGGAGGAGTGCAGATTCAGAGGAGAGTCTGCATTATATTTGTAGTGGTTGCCGATTCCAGTGAGACAGAAGCAAAAGTAATGATTCTGCCGCAGTAGCCTCAGGTGTAGAGAGCCAGAGGTGAGAGCGCTCAATGCTTCAAAAGAGCGGTGTGTGTACATGAGGATGGTATACGGGGCTCTGTGTTAAAGACTCATTACGACTTGCGCATTGAATGCCTCTTGAGAAAAGCTTGGTTTATGTTAGCGGGCATATTAGCCCTCTACTGCTTGGCATGACCAGATGCTCAGAGGAGAACCCTTCTGTTAACACAGATGTGATTTGAAAAAGGTGATGGAGCACTTTATTTTCACCTATTCCCATGACTGGATTGAAGGTTGGCTGATCACAGAAAACAAAAAAACGCACCTGCATGATGGACTGAGGACAGCATGTCCCTCTGATGCAGCAGCCAGATGGCTAAACCTGAAAAAAGGTGACCACAGCACGCAGAGAAAGAATGCTGTACAAAGTCAACTATCGGTGTAAATGTTGCTTGATTTTGATTTATCTTTGGGTTTTTTATGACAATTTCAATGGCGAGTCTGTTCAATAGAGGACTATAAAAAGAGATGAATGACGATGGTGTCTTTTTTAGTATCAGTTCATAAACAGTGATTCCAAAAAAAACCCGCTTTCTTTTATCTCACACTAAAATACCGCGCGACATCAGACTTGACAAGCTTCACAGACATAACTGTATCAAGGACGGCCATCCATTTTGGAATAGGGTGAAAACTGCTCTTTAATGCGTCAATAGTATATCATTATTGAAAATACTGCAACAGCAACCTCCTGAGAAAACTAAAACCTACACAAAAACCTTCAGCTACTGTACTTCTGCCAAACAACACACACACAGTTTTGTCTTTCACACTTCATCCGCACTGATTCACAACAATCCCCACCAAACTTCCAGATGGCCAAACACCTATCCTCCTCTGCAGCAAAATGCAAAGCCAAAACATCTCAGCAATAGGAGTGAACTATGTGCTGCTGCTTGATGTGCTGGTGTGATATCAGAGCTGCAGAGCGGAGCGGCGCAAAGCCCTTCATCTGAGCCGGGAAGTGTGCCAGAGTGAGCGACAGACAGCAGGTCTCCGGGGTCCCAGGGCAGCGCTGTGGACCCTCGCGTCCTCTTACCCCTTTGCCCTTTCGTTCCCCCCCTTTCTTTCTCCTTCTCTCTCATCACTGTTTCTCTCACTCTCTCACTGCACCCCATTCGATCAAATTCACGCAAAGACATGCAGGGCTATTTATAGCAGAGTGGTGCTTTTTTATCAGCCTGTGTCTATTTGTGGTGCTCAGAAGTACAGAGGGCTTCCTGGCTGCTGACGTCAGCAGTGCAGCGCTGCAGAGAGATGGGTGGAATGAGCGAGAGAAAAGGGGAGAAAGAACGACAGAAAGAAAGAGACCAAATGACAAAAGGAGGGTGGAGGATGCATGACATTTGGTTGTTGGTGGAGCATTTGCATGAAGCCTCTCGGGGGAAGTGAGAGGGGTTTATTTCTGTCTGCGAGATGCGAGTGCTAAATGAGTGCACACGGAGTCTGTGTACCTGTTTCTCTCTCATCCGCGCTCTGTGATATAATAGCAGGCTGCATGGGAAAAACCGAGTGGCTGGGATAAGGAGCCCCTCAAGAGAGGCTGGATTAGTGGAGAAACGCCAACCACGCTGCAGCTTGGGTAAACACCGTCAGCAAACCCAGGACACCCACTGAGTCATACATCAACACGCACAAGCGCACATGCATACATACAATGTATTCACATACAAACAAACACTACACTGCACACATCCCACACTGATAATCCCTGTGCGTTTGTGAGAGTGATGCAAACATGCTTGCTGGTTTACTCCCACATATGGTTACTGCATTAGAGCACGATAATTTCACACATTAGATCACAACTGTCCAAAATCCAGCACCTTTATCTATTAGCTGAGGATCATATGCAGTTAAACCGGACCAACTGTAAAATAAAGGCTGTCAACTGTAAATACAGGTGGAAACAAGGGCCGGAGGGAAGATTAAACACTGAAATTGATCTGCTATTAACATAAGAATGATGGATTTGCTTAGCGACGGCAAATATTTCTCAGTTTAGTACAGCGCTAGGCTTCTGGGAGCAGTCACTCTGTGAGCTCATTCAGTCAGTATGGAACTAGATAGAGCACATCCTTCACAAGCAGACCCAACGCCAGCACCTGTTTACACTAGAGGGCTTTTTGCCGCCATAGTTTAGGTTACTGCTAAAAGGAGAGAGGTTAGTTTCCATCTCCATGGATCAGAAAAGGGGACAGAGAAAGACAGATGAGCAAGTGCAGATGCAAGCAACAAATCTTTTCTTTTTTGTTCCCCACACCCATCAACAACTGCCAGATCCCAAAGAGGAGAGAGGAGAGGTCACTGAAGAGCACAGAGCAGGGGAATACGGATGGCAGTCAAAGCATTTTAGTCAGCTCAAAGTTGCCACTTATGAGGATAGCACACACACAACACAAGCTAACAATGACAGACGTAGAAACTTGGATTTTGAAATCACCATCAGGGCTCCAGACTAACTTTTTACATTTGTTGCACTAGCCTAGCACATCAATTTTTTCACCACGCCTTTTGGTGCCACAATAATACAAAATTGAAGCGTTACCTACAGCCGATAATGATCACTTTTTATTTATTTTGTTTTGTTATAGCAGCTAGTATACAAGGCTCCAGACTAACTTTTTCACCACTGTCCTGGAACCGCCCTGAAAAATAATTTTAACCGGCATAAATTATAAATGTTATCCTTTTACTTTGTTATTGTCATATATAGAGATTATTTGCATAAAAACACACAAATCAAATGATTAGGAAATAAATTATTGTATTTTTATTCACATATGTGCTTTGATCAAAAAAAAAATGGCATTAGTAGTTATAATGATGTATTATAAACTGCTTGGAGCTAGTGTTAGGAAGTTAAACAGGTCATAATTCCCTCTCTATTATCTATTTCATATTGTTGTGAAAATATCTCCTTCAAACTGTATTTATTCAAGTTTCTCGGCAAAAACTAAATTTTACAATTACATTTCAACACATCATGATAACGTTATAATGTACCTTCGCCCAATGCTCATTTTTACTGATATTGAACGCATCGTAATGTAATTCAATGGAAACTCCGTTGAAGTTACCCGTCAGCTCCGTTATTTAGCGAACTGTGCTTCCCACCGGCATCTAACTGCTAACGTTAGCTCTAAAATACAGATTTTGAACCCCTTAACCTAATTATAGGGAGATTCGGTATAGACATGTTAAAAAATACAATCTAAATGCTCCTCAGTCCTGGTACTAATAGCCCATTAAAAATCCATTAATTGTTTTACACATGATCTCATAACTCTGGAACAATGGAGCCAAACGTTAGAGGCGAGTTGCATACAGCTAAATTGCTACTTAAAATGGATACTTCTTTAGAATGATGGGCAAACTAGTTTGTATTAATGTCAGTTTATGCCTATGCATGTGTGTCGTTGTGTATATGCATAGATACATCTTATATTTTTTTCCCTTGATTCACTTATACCATGGTTTATACCTTGCAGTTATTTTCCTCTTTAAGTAATGTTTTTTTCTTACAAAGCCACGTAAAACAGCAGAATTGCAGAATGTTAAAATGTCTAATGTGAAAAAAAAACACATGATGGCGCAATGCTCAAGCTTTAAGGGAAGTTATAGCAATTTTGACACCTGCTATAATGTCTAAAACATGCTGTACAGTTCACACTTACAGTATCTGTTTCACACCTGCCAAGCCCAAATGCAAATGACCAGACTTTCTCACACTTCTTCTCACACAGGGGACGAACACATTGTGCAAGTCTACAGAACGCAGCTTTTGAATCCAAGTTGGATGAGACACATTAACCCATTAAACCTGTTTTATAGGGATGTCTGAAAAGGTATCAGACATGCACACACAGGCCCTCACCACACATCAACTTGTTACATAACAACACAGTCACAGACAGCCACAGCAGGCATCCATAAAGTTGTTATTTAACAATGATAAACAAACTCTTCCTCTTTGTTTGGGTTTACACACTGACGAAGCTTGTCCTTACCTGCACCAGGAAGATGATAAGGAAGTAGAAATTGGCAATTCTTCTAAACTGTTCAAACAGGTTCTTTGGTAGAAAGTTCCAAACGGTATACTGTGGGAGGAAAGAGGAAAAAACATGTAAGTCACGGAGAAATAAAAGAGGAATTACAGTTTGTGGTTTGCTTTTTACTGCTCTTTTCTGTATATTTTTCCCATTCAGTTATGATGTTTTTCAACAGAACTTAGGGAGGTTAAAGAAAAGCTTGGCAAGGGGAGAGAGATTAGAGGCATTCAATATTCACAGACTCTTGCATGTGTGCGTTCAGTCTGAGCCGGGGAGGGGGAAGAGGAAAGGCAACTTCAATAGCTTGGAGTCTCTGTTCTTTGTACTGCCTAGGGAGAAGGCCCTTGGGGGACCACAGGTATTCCATCGATTCAGATTAGCGACTTATCTGCTTAATTTGGCTACCCTTGAATTCAGAGCCGATGAACTTATCAGGTTGGTGACAATTTCTGTGTGTTTTGTTCTTTTTTTAAGTGGCCATGACTGCTGATACCATCGAGGATGAAGCAACACTTTTATCTGCTTAAATCCCAGAGAGACGGATCAACAATACCCTTCCGGTAATTCGGGGCCACAAGTACCAGGGTGACAAACAGATATATGCACGTGCATGCACGCGCACTCACACACACTCGCGGGGAAACAGCATTAAGGCACTGTTTATGAAGGGGAATGTCTGCATGGGGATAGCGTTGAAATGCAGCGGCAGCAGAATGGCCCATCTCATTTTGCCAGAGAGAAAAGAGAGTGAAAGTAATGAGAAAAGGGGGGTGGCGGCGGCGAGGGTGGTGGTGGTGCAGCAGCAACGAGAGCAAGAGAGGAGAGGCGGAGATTGGTCATTGCGGAGTGCAAAAGCAACAGGATGATGGAGAGCAGAGGCATGGAGGAGCATAAACACTACAGCCGGAGTAATTAAAGGCTGTTTACCCTGACATACTGGCAGCAGCCAATTGATTGGCCCATCCTCACTGGGACCCTCTGCACCACTATAAATCCCACTGCCGTCTCCCTCTCACACCGCTTCCCTCTCCTCATCACTTTCACCCTTCATATCCATAAGCAAGCACCTGCATGAGCCTGCCGCTGACACAGGATTGAGGGGTGAGATTAGTGGGAGTGGGGGGGAAGGGGAGTGTGGTCTGATCAGAGTCCAGGGGGAAACGACCCAATTGCCCACCCTGCCAGTACATTAATAGCAGCCATGTATTTCACTGCCACAGCCAGCGCTCCCTTGACAGACAAATAATCGCCTTCCGTTGGGAGCGAAGAGGTGCACGTGGAGAGGCAGCGGGAGGAGGAGGAATAAAGAGAGGAAGACACAGGAATGCTCAGGAGTTCATTCCAAGTGTTAGATAAGAGAAGAAAAATGCTTGAAGGCAGGTGAAACAGAATACACAGAGGAGCTGGGGAACAAACAGAGGTATATGAATTTCCTCTTGGTGTATGGCCAGACTGCAGCCCTGGCATGTGAGCGTGTTTCTTACCTTGGAAGACACAATCCTGTTATCACAGAACTTGGGTGGGATGAAAGCCTCAGTGGTGGAAGATGACCGATGACCAACATAGATAGTCCGACTGTCAACTCTTCTCTCATCGCGGCCAAGCTGGAGGACGAAGCAGCGGAGGTGGTTGGAGACGGGAAGAGATTAAGATAAAAAGAAAAAGGAAAGAGTTAGTAATTATGGGTACGTCTTTTCACTTAAACAGAGATTAGACGTTGAATGAGCCCAGTTAAATGCTGTATTTAAATTATTTGAAGGTAAGCCAAAATGTGACCCATCTATCTACAACATGGGGATGTTGAAGAAATCAATGAAAACAAAAGACTTGTTTTATGGTGCATTGTTAATTCAGGTGCAGCAAATCCACATCGATCACAGAGGATTTGTTGTGGCCATAAAAAGTCTTACGGTCTGATGAGGCCTAAATTCCACCCACAGGTCAAGAATTAAGAGATTAGAATTTCAACAGTGGTGCAGAAAATTAAAAAGACTTGAAAAGCACTCTACTGTTGAACACAAGCCAATAACTTCCGAGAGCAGAGAAAGAAAAAGTGTGACAGGGGTCAACACAACGGGCCAAAATGGTGATTGTGCGAGGACTATAACTTAATTTCTTCTCTCCCAGGTGGTCACTCATCGATGATAAACGAGTCATAAATGCGGGCAGCCAGGAGAAAAATGCTGTGCTCAGATTTATGGGTTGAGCTGCCTTGTCGTGACGCAGATGGCAGTGCGATATGTACACACACACACGCACAAGTGCACGCACACACTAGCCAAATGTCTGACAGAGGAAAGACTTCAGGAACCGGGTCAGGAGCCAGAGACACGCTGGACTCCCCTCAACATGAGGTGGCCGGGGCATTCCTCTTCCATAAAAGGCAGGTAGGGTGAATCACAGAGCGAGGCAGCAGGTCTTTGTCTTAACTTGCAGGAGCTCGCCTTACATAAATGTCACAAACAACAGTAGAAATATTGACCCAAAAAGGAGCTAAGGAAATTGTCAGGTAGGTCTTTTTCCTTTTTTGAATTTAAAATAAATTTGCTGCACTGCGTGGAGCAGATATATTCTGCATAAAGCTACTGTTGCAGTTATAATTTTATAATAACAGTGGCTTCATGTGGATCAGTCATGTCCAAACAATTCAGAGTCTGTTTAATAAGGGCAGTAGCAATACCAATTAAAGATCCAGTATTAGTGCATCACTACCATTAAGATTCCCCCTCATTAGGCTACATGGGATCTTGAATTAAAGGGATAGTTTGGGTGTTTTGAAGTGGGGTTGTATGAGGTACTTACCCATAGTGAGTGTATTACCTACAGTAGATGACAGTCGGCACACCAGATTGGAGAAGCAGACAGGCACGAAAGTAAAGCAATGCAGTGCTGTGGACGGGGACAGCAGCAAAACATATTTTAGCCACCTAAAAGAAAGGCTCGTTTAAAACAAATCAGTATCAGTTTATGTTCATGCTATATTTAGAATATTTTCCCTGCTTCACTTTGCCGTCAGAAAGCCCTTTCCAATGGGGAACTGAAGCTGTTGTACAAACAAAACTGACCGATTGAGGCAGCGGTATACCAGCAATCCCCATGTTCTCTGTTTTCAATGAAGTCTGGTTTCTTTGGCAGGAGAATAGATAATGGCTTCAGTTCCCTATCGGAAACAGTCTGTATAGCTGTCTCAGGGCAAGGTAAATATTCTAAATATAGTGTGCACTTAAACAGATATAGATTTTTTAGGTTGGCCTTTTTTTAGGTGTCTAAAATACGTTTTGCTGCCGCCGCCCCCATCCACAGCAGGACATCACTCTGCTTCCGTGCGGTAACTCCTGTCTGCTTCTCCAAACTGGGGGCATGCTGACCGTCATCTACTGTAGGTAATACACTGACTATGGATAAGTACCTCATACAACCCCACTTCAAAAACACCCGTAATATCCCTTTAATCCAAACTGCGCACAAGCACACACAAACATTTTCTGTCCTGGAGAGTGTAGCCCAGAAAACTTGGCCTTCGCTGTTCTCTCAATGGCCTCAATTTCTATTCCTGACATCCCACACACAAGGAATCCTGAGGCTTTGGGTGGACAGCCACAAGGGCTGGAGGATCGTGATAGCGACAAAGCCAGTATGCTGGATCAGCCAGAGCTACTACACCCATATTGCTTCCACCTCCTCTTCTTCTTTCTTATCCTCAAGCGTGTTCCTTATCTCACCGTGCATGAAGACTATTCCCACCTTTTTCAAGTGTAAACTAACAGTCAATAAACATTCATAAGATAAAGCTGTTGACCAGTACTAAAATGAAGTGGTGTCTACGTTATATGTGTCTTTCGTCCATTATCGTTCTCATCAATTAAGCAAATAAGGTTAGAGATCTGGAAAAATTACCGTTTTTAAGGAATTTTAAGTTATATTAGAAAATCTGAGGTACATACGGGAAATTATATTGCTGACAGTATTTTTCAGATATTTGTGAATGACACCTTATTGATTTTATCACTGTGGTCCATAAAAAATAGACAATGTATGTCTTCAGGTCTACCTGAGTTGATGAGAGTTCTATCTACTGTTGTTACTAATCTAATAAGAAACTGTAGCTTTTTAGCGATCGGTCAGTTGGTCTTTCTAGTTAATTAGCTAATTAGGTGTAGTTAGATAGCCCAACTTGTTTTCATTTTATTTTTTGTTTCCTCCACCTTAGTTCAGTGTGTTTATTTTCACGATGGCATTTGGGTGTGCCGAGAACAGGTGCAATCAACGCAGTGGATTACATGAAATCCCACCAACAGAATTAACTCCACACACTGAGAGAAAGAGAGAGCACACCTGAACAAATTATTTTTTTAACAAGTCTACCCACAAACAAGCTGCATCTTGTAATGTGCAATCCTGTGATATTAACTGGTATTCCAGTTTTCCCCTTGTTCCAGTGCCACGGTTTGAATTACGCTGGGAAAATAGGACATGGCTTTCAGTCCCGACGGGGTATTTAAGTCATTGTAACTTGAAGATTTTTTTTCCATCTGCAAGTTCATGCATGCTTCGTGAATGAGTCCAAAATATTTTTTGTGGACACTGGGTTTTAGTGCACTACATTTCTGACAATATATATTAGTTAAAGGCAGTATTTCAAATGGTGATTGTATACATGTATGTGAATGGTTCATGGTCACACTTGAATAACGTGACAAACTGACAGTCAGAATCAGCATCTGCAAAACAAGTTTGTGCATGTTCCAAACTATCCTTTTCTCCTGCAACAGTCAAACACATAATCGTATAGTTTTAGTTGTGCTCTCAGCTCAAGTACAAGTTGTGCAGCCATTACTGTGCCTGTAAATTATTAAGGTTATGCAGGCAGGGGGATCTGCTTCATCTAATACAAAGGCCAGCAACATGTGGGTTGAGGGGACCGATTACCATGAACATCTGATCCTGGACAAGCGTCAGGGAACGTGTGAATTAGGGCCACCTGGACAGCGAGCTGCCCAAAGTCTGCTGCTGACAAGAGGTTAGATCAAAGAATAGCCTCAAACACTTGGAAGCCTAATTTATGCATGGGGGGGGACAAAAACACAGCTTGCATAACTCCAGTTCATGCAATAATTTGCTTCTCATTAACGGTCAAATAACACAAATTAAATTCTTTGTGTTAATTCCGAAATATTTCCCATCGTCTCTCCAGTCCAGACAAGAGAAGGGAGCCAACACCCTTACATAATGCTCCGTTATGCATGAGCAGCTATGTTCACACCTCAGTATGGCTGTCAAATCTACCATCCCCTACCCGCTCGGCACACACCGACACTCCTTCAGCGGGACCGGACGAACCCGGCTGCCAGAGGATGAAAGGAGAGAGTGGGAGGAAGGAGAAGCGTGAGAGAAAAGGAAGTATAACAGCATCCAAGGACACAAGCACATCCAGGTTTATCAAACAACAAGCAGCCCCCAGGACGAGCAGTAAGCCAAGAACACCTCCATGGACTACTTTGTTCATTTATTTGAATCAGATGCAGCGTTTCTGGCAGTTATCCTTCCTCTGTGTACTCTGAAAAAATGCCGTCTACAAATGTACTACATTCCAGATATGCAATACAGCAAAAGCCTATAAACATTAGGAGACAATGTAGGTCTAGAAAAAGCAATAATGTACAAAGGGCTGCGTACACAAAATATAAAATGCAAGTAAGGAACAATTTACAAAACAAATTAGCCTTGAGTCAAAGGACCTGCGAAGGGCTCTGGCTTCAGGGTTACAGGTCAGACCGCCAACAGCGTTTGCTGGCTTCCGCTAGTGCCAATCTTTCACCTGTGCCCATCTCTTTAGGATTTATTATGCAAAAGAGCCACGCTAATGCACAGTTTCAAGGTCGCAGGCCTTTCAGATAAATACACACTACGGCAACATCGTTGCAACAACCAACATGAGCAAGCTCTGGGCCTCAAAGATTATTCTCAAAAAGAAATGTTGGCACCTACACACACACATAACTCATGCTGAAAATTAGTTTCTATATAAAATGAGGAAGTAGTCCATGCCCTGGGGTCCTAAAGATAAGAAAAGAACTATTGAATGTCCATTGATTTAGTGGCGAATTCACTGTAAAATATAATGAGGGTCCGACCATGAGGCCCCGCTTCACTTTTTAGCAGTTACGTGATGCTCATCTAAAAAATAGTGAACTAAAGGCCAAACAAGAAATGCTAATGTGAGGAAAAATAGAGGTGATTGCATTATCTATACCTTGTTGTCAACGGTCAAACAAAGCCATCCAATGCCAACGATGAGCAAGTAAAAATGGCCGAGAGTCAAGTGCCAGTATGTCAACAGCAAGCGATGAAAAAGCATCAGCTACAGAACATGAATGGAGATCAATAGAGCAAACATCCAATGCTAAATTGAGCTGAAAATGTAATTGCTCAGTCAGAAATAAATGGTGCATTAGAGAATTGAGTGAGTCTGAAACTTTACATTAAATTATGCTTTAAATCAAATTATGCCCAAATTGTGAAATGGGCACAGGATGGGACAGGCGGGATATAAGACTGCATTCAGCTACTGCCAAACTCCCAATGATGACTCGGGTCTGATGACACTGCGTCCTGTCACAGCATCTCACTATTCAGTGACTATCTCGCCTTGTCACAATCTGCATGCTGTTAGCTGAACAGACACTCTGGGTAACCAGAAAAGTACAAGGCCACTCATACTGTAATACAATCCATCACTATGGTCTGACAATGCAACCTTGTGGAAGTTTTTAAAATCATAATTTCATATAACTTTTAAATGCAACTGACACTTTATCAGAGAGATGTTGATTCTCTGATTCACCAGTCTGTGGTGTTGCATAGGATTAAATTATAATTCCTCTATATACTGTATGTAAACTAGGTGGACAAACAACCAGTGTAAGTCTTCCAAAAAACAAAATTCACATTTTAAGTAAGGTAATATTTATTACCTTACTTAAAAAGACCTTACCTAAAGAATTCAGTTGCAGATTACATTGTACATGTGTCTGTAGTTCTCTAGTCACTCTGTGTAAACAGCACCTCTAATGCAAGTAAGTTGTGTAATGTAAGTAACCACAGTGCAATCCACCCTGTCAAATATAATCTTAGTTAATGCGACTATGGGCAATATGGTGGCGGTTAAGTCAATGCAATATAAACTAAGGCTGCAACTAACAATTATTTTATTATCAATGAATCTGCGGCTTATTTTCTTGATAAATCCATTGATCGTTTAGTATAGGGACCCCCAGGGGTCTGTGGTACTCTGTCAGGGGTTCTGCAAAACAATTTTCTATAAATCATAAAATTGTGCTCTATCATTAAATAGTGCATATCAACAGATGGGGACCATTTGTGCAAATAAAACAAGCATATGGTGTCCATTACTCCACCCACGTTAGCTTTGGGACAACAGAAATTCTGATGTGATTGCGACACACAGCAATAAGTTCATTATTTCAAAGTTGAAGCATTTACTGAAAGTCAGCTTTAAGACTGGTAAGTTTAAAGATCTGGATTTATTAGGACTATGTCTTGCTACTCTTCATCTTTTGAAAGCTTTTACTTGAATCAATTACTTGAAATGTAGGCTATAAATGCTGTCAAATTTAGTTCAAATGTTATTTGAATAAAATCCCCCTCTGTTTAAAAAGGTATACAAGTGGTATTCAATAACATTGCTAATTTTCCTGCTGCATGACCCTCAGGAAACACCAACATGCGAGTCACACAAGAATAAAACACCACATCCAGTTTCCTTTTACGTGGCCCTTCTTCATTGACATAAACATGTTGCCATTTATGGCCTGCAACTCTGCATTTGAAACAAGCTGTAAGGATTTCTGGCCATTGGTGATGTCACGACTAAACAATGTTTAGACCCTTGACATAATTTTAAACGTAAACATTCTATATGTGTCCTAGTTCATTCCTGGTTGCAGTGTATGCGAATGTCATCAGCTGACAGGAAGTACACATGGACCCAAGCTGTTGCCTAGCAACGCAATTCTGTTGCAATTCCATCAAAATTCGCTAAAACGGAGCGTTTCAGACAGAGGGTAAATACAGGCATATTCAGGCTGACAGTATGAGGAAAATAAAGGGTTTCTTGAACATTACAGCATGTAAACATGTTCTAGTAGAATCACAAAATACAAGTATGAACCTGAAAATAAGCATAATATGGGACCTTTAAGCTTGGTGTCAAGGTTTAACTGAAGCGTGGCTCCGGCAGCAAGTGTATCTCCAGACCAGGGAGTGTTCAAGCAAGTCAAACTGACAAGTATCTCTAAGCAAACGGCAAATAAAGAGGCTACCGCGATGTGTAGGAGGAGGAAGGTAAGTGACAGCAGGACCGACATCGGGACACGGAGTGTTATTTACCCTGACACAAATAGATTTTGAGGTCAAAACAAAATCGATGCTGTAACTTATTCTTACAAAAGTGCTGCAGCAAATTGAAAAAAAAAAGCAAGCCCAAAAGAATACAGTAGGTTAAAGCTCGCCTGCTCTTGTGGTTTTGTAACTCGGGTACTGGAAGAAAAACACATAAGCTCATTCAGTGCGGAATGCAGGATCTGTGCCATTAAGCTTCACAGAAATCCACTCAGAAAATCTACTTAAACACATTTAATGAGGTGTGAGGGAGCCGTGTAAAGAAGAGAGAGCACTGGGGACCTATGCTTGTACTCCTTTATGTCCTGCCCGTGTACTAATAACACTGACAACGACAGATTCATTGTTAAGTCCATGTTCCCGTTTGACCTCAGTATCCATTTCGTGTAATCCTCTGCACAAAAATGAACCAAGCTGCATAGTCGAATGTCTCATTACCAGTACATGAGAAGAGTCCTTTATCATACTCAACTACTTAACAACATCTGCTTCAGCTGTATCTTATCTATGCTATCAGGTTTTATGATGTTGCACTCAGCTTAAGTGGATTCATCACAGGTCAACCTTATCTGCCTCTTAATGCAGTACATATTAGCAGTTTTTCCTCTCACCACAGTCTACAGGGAAAACCATATAACAAGGAGATCTATGATATTAAAGTAAGTCTAGGCCTGAACATCAAATTATATTCTGAGTGTAATGGAATGAATAAATAGCAATTGAGCAACCGCCAGTAAACCGTTGCAGGAAATGTTGATGACAACAGTAAAAACAGCCTAACTGCAACATAAAGTTGCTATTATGACAGGCTGAACAGAGCTGAGTGATGAATGTTTGAATGCAAGGGGAAAGATGCACGCGTTGAGTCAATGCTGTTAGTCACTGCAGTACTCTATCTGGCACTCGCCTCTCTTTCATTCTTTCTCGTCAGCCCACTCGCCCGTCTTCTTCCAGCATGCTCACTCTGTCTCACTAATTGTAACTCGCTCAGATTTGATTACACATCCAAGTGCTCATTGCCTACTAGGCTGCAGAGGAATTTAGAGAGGCGACAATATCGTTTGAAGAAAATATAGACACATTAACATCAAACCAAATTAAAGGGTTGTCAGAACAATGGCTTTAAGAAGTATTTGACTCTTTATTGCATTTCCTGTTGAGTTCTTAATAAAGCTATTTCACATCACATGGGCTAATTTGTCTAATTTCAGCACAAAGATCCTTTGTTTTATTTAAGTGAACAGATAGTCATGATATTCAATACATCTTTAATCACAAAAAACATAATTTAGTATAATTTGACCTGCTTATTTTCAATACAGTAGCATCATATTGTCTCACGGGAAAATAATGTTTCATACCATTAAAGGGCAGGTCCATTATTATTATTATTTTTTATTTTTTTTTAAAAAGGTTTTTATATTATTCTTTAGCTTCCCAGTGGTGTTCCTTAGGTCAGACAATAACACAAACTAACTGTTGCAGCAGTAGACCAGCAACTCCCACGTTCTGTGGGGTAAAATGTCAAATTAAATGTTTTTGTGAATGGGGTCTGGTCTTTGTCTTGAAGAACCCGATATAACGGCTTCAGTTTCCCGTCAGAAATGGCTGTCTGATGGAGAGGTAAAACTGTGAACATATTCTAAATACAGCGTTCACTTAAACTGATATTGATATTTTTCAGAGGTGGCTATAATACGTTTTTCTGCTGCTCCCGTCCTCAGCCGCTTTACCTCGCCGTCAGACAGCTCTTTCCAACGGGGAACTGAAGCCGTTATAATGCTCTCTTCGAAGCCACCAGACTACATTCACAAAAGCAGTAATTTTACCTCGAAGAACACGTAAGTATACATACAACCCCACTTAAAAAAAAATCCAAACCAACCCTTTCACTTATTTCCAAACTTGACTCAGCTAGTGCTAGTGGTTACATAATTATTAAATATTCATAACTTTATTGATTAGCTTACTTTGATACTGTAACCTACGTTACGAGTGGGCTATTCCATTTGAAAAAAAATGGAACAGTAATAAAGCTATTTCACATCACATGTTCACCACACCTCATTTATAATAATTTAACCAGATTATTTTCAATACAGTAGGACCAGATTGTCTCACTGGAAAATAATGTTAAACATTTCATACCATTAATTATACTGCATCTTTAGACTTTTTGATATTTTCTTTTCCAGCTTTAGTCTCCCCTCTATATATCTAAGAAACATCATTAACAGGTGGATGTACATCTTACAATTTGTTTTTGGGTTGTCCATACTTTGAGGCTACCAAGTCAAGGAAAAGCAGAGCCATTACCCCATTGTGCATCTAGAGCAGGCGTTACCTCCATCATGAATCCACCAACACTTGGCCTATAGCATAGTCTACAGAGCCCATATCAGAGGCTACTCTCTCCTCTGTCCGCTGTTTCACACTGTGATGAATGGTCCCACAGAGTTATAATAGTCCAACTTGAACTGAGGGCCGATCCTAAGGAGCTGTTGTGGATAGGCAAAGGCTCATTGTTCTACCAGCATCCCTGCAGCTGTACTAGACACAGAGCGTACTGTACCATGGGCTGGTACTGGCCTACATTACACTGTGTCCCTCGACAGTGGGGAGGAGGGGAAACTCATCTAGACCTCGTACTGGGAGAGCTGCTTCCTCAATCATTTGGTCACATCAGAAAGCAGACAGATATTGCGCTAACTACTTTTGCAACGCCTACGGTCTACAGGCAACTTTTGAAATGTCAACCGTCGAAATACCACGGACATTTTGTGACTGGATAGCAGGTGGCCATGAGATGAAAATATGTGTGCAATGTAAATACAAACTATGCAAATCACTTGTGGGAAACCTGTGAGCACTGTGGACAATCTATCTCAGCTATTGACACCAGAGAAGATGATAAAGCAGTTGGCCTATGTTTCGGCATTTCTTTAATTTCTGTGAAGAAAACTAAAACTTTGGATTATTATTTAGATATAAACTTGATAAGTACACAGTTAAGAGGCTGCACACATGCCGCGTCTAAAAAACGTGGAAAATGGCAGCTATGCCGCTATTTTTTTTCTTTCCAATGTGCGTGGGAGGTTGCGATCCTGTCGCGCCTGCCGTTACTAAGCAACCAAAACCTGAGTGCTGCAATGAAGTTGATGATGAAGTTGCGGTAATTTAGCAGGAAGCCTCACCGACTAAACTAAACACAAGCAAAACAAAGATAAATGCATTTTCCGTAAATTCCTCGCTCGATTTCTTCAACTTCTTTCAACCGGATGTTGTGCCGTCCTCGGACGGAAAGGGTGAAGTCAGTAAACTAGTCCGTGGGACAGATGTAAAGCTCTGGGTAGTCCTGCACTTAAATGATTAATTTCTCCTCCATAAATTTACCATAGACTGATATTTACAGAAGAAAGAAAAGATATCTGCCGGCTGTGATTGGTTGTTGCTCGTTACATGACATGCGGTGTGTGCTGCAGCATTCCAAAAGTTGAACTATTTTTGTCTCGGAGCACAGCCGCCACGGGCCAAAAAATAGGAGCTTGGGAACGCTTGTACGCCGCAATGGCGTCGCTCCTTTAACTAACAAAGAACTAGTATAACAATGGCCAAGTGTCAGGGAGAAGAAAACACTAGATTTGTCAAAAAAGAAGACTATTAGAAAAAAAAATACAAAAACACTGACATTTGCATTAAAAGTTCCTCGAAATAACAGGAAAACTCATCTCTGAGTTCACAGGAAATAATCTGTTCAAAATTCATCCAAATTCCTCGTATTACACAATCTTCCTACAGTTACTTCCCTATTTGAGTTAATTGAACAGTTTATCAGTTGTTCTGTACCGTTATTGTTATACACTGAATACAATATGAAATATTGATAAAATGACATTTAGTCAGGGGTCGTCAGAGTACACAATGATAGAAAAGGAGTCCCTTAAGGGAAACGGTTGGGAACCACTGTGATAAAGAAATGTTGTGGAACACAAAAAATGGCTGTAGACATTACAACAGGAACTGTGTAAGCAGCGAGTCACACATTGCTGACAGAAGTCTGCGGTCATTCGTGGCCTCTGTTCCTCAAAATATAACCTTACAGAGACTAAATAAAAGACTAGAACATAGCCTAAACGTCACAAAGCAAACCTGGGTTAAAGTTTTCAGTAGGCAAGTTATTTTTTAACTAGTTTATAGTCTTAAAGCATTCATTTACTGAGGCTTTGGTTTTGCTTGAGAGATTATATGTTACTCCAGCTCGAACTTTGTCCCCATTGCTCAGTAAGTTCCTGGAGAGGATGACAAAAAGTGAATAGGGTTCTTATGGAGAAAAACCTCCACACTTTTTGCTTTAAGACCGGGAAAAGTGAGCACATTTCCAGCAGCAGCCTAGTCACACTTTAATCTATAATTAAAGAGAATTTAAAGTAGTGTAGCCATAAATGGAGTATGGTTTTTCCAGCCAAGTGCACATATGCTCTGTTTTTGTGTGCTTGTGTGAGACAAATCACATGATTCAGCTACTTAGAACGAAGGTGCTTGATCCAGCTGCTTTTTCTATGTAGTGTATGGGTTGTGAACTTACTGCTGACAAGCTTTAAAAAAATCTCCATCTCAGCTGCAGCCCTACTGATGACATTATCTTTAATAATGTACTGGGCTACACTGGCTGTAATTGCTGTTCAATTAATTATCCTGAGACACTGCATAGGAAGGCAATGACAAAAATCAATGAGGCCGTTTCCTGCTTCTGCTCAGATGGCATGCTTGATTTGGGGTTGGGTTTCCTCACCGAGCGTTTCATCCCACTGAACTGTAAGCACATTAAAAAGACTCATTTCTCTCCCTGCGAATGAGCTACACTGCCTGCCTTGCTGGGAGTTTGTGGTGGAGATAATTATTGTAGGCTGTTGCTCAACCTAGGTGTTCATGCGAGCGTGTGTGGGAGGGGGGGGCACGTTCGTATGTTTTCCAGCACTCGTTAAATCCTCACATGGACTTTGCTGTTCCTCTTCCTCTGTGTCAACGGGTACCCTATCATTTCAGGTGACAATAAAAAAAATGGGATGACAAAAACATTACAGATGCTGGCGTCTCACCTCCTCCCTCTGTGCTCAGACACAGAGAGTGAGACACAGACACACACACATCTCAGCATTCTCTTCACATCTCACTGCGAATGCTCTCTGGGTAATGCTAGAGCTGGAGCATGGCACAGAAAATCTCTGGATGAGCCTTTATACATATATGGATGACGGGCATGCATTCTGAGTGCCGCCAGCCTGGCGAGGATACGTGGGTCAGGAAAAGGAGGAGCGATGTGAGGAGAATTCAAAATAAATGAAGCAACCTGAATTATTTAGAGGTACAAACTGAGAATTCAACCTAGCTTTTAAAAGGAAGTGGAAAATTGCCGCAAAAAGCCATCCGCGGTCCCCTTGTATCCAAGCTGACCCGCCCACTCCAATGTGAACTGCTACAGGAAGCCTGAAAGGGTCCATCCATTAGGTGGAGAAAGAGATGGAGGTGCAAAGAGGCTACAGGTCCACCCCCCCTGTTTCACTCCAGTTTGAGTCACGCAGGGCTTTCCGCACTCGCCCACTATATTTCATCAGCCCGCTTTCCCACTGCCGGCCGTTTATTCCTTCGCACTGCCACCCTCTCCACAATAAATATATTTATTATCCTGCTGTGTGTTGCAGATGAGCTCCTTTGGCTAGGTTTCCATTACTGAGCCAAGTGCAGGAGACCAGATGGAGAGAGGAGGAAGGAGGAGAAAGAAATCAGAGTAAGCAATTCTGTTTGCAAGCCAATTCACGGCGCAAGACTAATGGCGGCAAAACTGAGCACAGCTCTGATCAATACACATCTCTCCTAATCAAACAGGCCTGATAAATCAACTGGGTCTGCATGCCTTTTACGGTCTGTGGCCTTCAGATGGCACTCTTAACCTAACTGCTCACCCAAGAGTGACGACTCTGTTCAAGGACTCTTGTATCTCATTGGTTAATAAAAGCCCCTAATATGTTTCCAACAGGTGCTGCTAGCTGACACGAGTATATGAAAGCAAGACTGAACTGAATGCAATATAAAAATACAATTTGGAGCATTCTGTGGCAGAAAAACCACAACGCACAGTAATGAAAAAAGCATCAGGAACATTTGACTTTACAAAGTGCTTATACAGTAATGCTTGAAATTAAACTCATTACCCGAACACTTGCAGGTCAGATGGAAGTACTGTATCGTACAGCAGCAGGTACAAAAACATCCTCTTTTATTGCTGAACGAACCATTAGCTTCCCCTGGGAAGAATGATACCGGGTAAAGCCTCTGAAAATAAATTCAACCTTGTGTGTTTACGTTAGCGGAAAAAAAGAAATCACCTTAATGTGCAGGTGTGTGTAGTCTGTGTGCACCGAGTTGTGTTAGTGCCTGCATGCAGGTTTGTGTGTACATATCAGACCTGCGATTGCTCATAGTTGACCTCAGAAACAGCTTTACAGAGCCCTGGGGCCTCCAAACGCATTTGACATGCAATCCTTCAAACACACTACACATAACAACATCTCCTGCCAGGTAGGGACATGTTTGTTTACTAGTGCTCGGGTCACAGTCAAGTAGAGACAGATCTGAGACTGGCAGGCCTCAGTGCATTAGCCTGCAGCAGGATGGATGGACTGAAGAGAGCTGGAGAGGAGGGCAGAAGGGTGAGAAGGAAGCCCTACTGAGAGAGGAGAGGACCAGAGTGGTGCTGCTCCTTGAGCAGAGACTTCACTACACAAGCCTTAAAACACAACTGCATTAGCATGATTCAGGGTTACACGGTGAACCCCCCACCTCCTCAGAATAAGACTTTAAAGCAATATCAGGCCACAAGAAAAAGAACAACTCTCATAACATCAAGGGACGATGTTGATGTTCTATGTTAGGGAAATAAATTGACTAAATGTCAGGACATCACTGGAGTGCTTATGACTCAAAATCAAAACCACAAGGAAAAACGGTTGGCTTGTCATCCTTTGATTAGAACACATATTCACATGCTATTTTAAGATGCTACTGAGACAAAAGACATTACAATATTTAAGCGTTCTACAGCTCGTGCCTAAATAACCCCCAAGAGGCTCCCGTTAAAATGCAATCCTACTTCTCCGCAGTATATGGTGCTAATTAAAAAACCCTGACGTCTTATACTTCACACAAGAAATGTGATTTACAACCATAAAACAATCCAGCTAACTTTACTTTATTTTTTTTTAAACTTTTCAGTCATATTAGGGTTTCAATATTATTTTTGATTAATCGTTTTGTAAATAAATTGTCCGAAAATAAAGTTATTTTATAAAGATATTCAATTTAATATCATACAAGACAAAAAAGCAGCAAATCTAGAGCTGCAAAGATTAATTGACTAGTTGTTAAATATGAAATTAATTAATCACCAACTATTTTGATAATCGATTGGTCGGTTTGAGTCACTTTTTAAGAAAAAAAAGTAAAATTTCTCTGATTCCAGCTTCTTAAATGTGAATATTTCCTGGTTTCTTTACTCCTCTATGACAATAAACTGAATATCTTTGGGTTGTGGACAAAACAAGACATTTGAGGATGTCATCTTGGGCTTTGGGGAAACACTGATCAACATTTTTCACCATTTTATATACTAACTACTAATCGATTAATCGACAGATTAATCGTTAGATTGTCGAAAATAATTGTTGCAACTCTAAGCAAATCCTCACACTCACAAGCTAGAAATAGAGAATGTTTGGCATTTTTGCTTAAAAACAGTCAGTGATTAACTGATTATCAAAACACTTGTTTAATTAATCCATTAAGTGACTAATTGTTTCATCACTTAATTCTATTATTGTATAATCCAAACTCAAAGCAAATCCATTTTTGTCAACATGACCACTTCCTGTCATCGTGCACAGGATAAGAGCTAGGGCTGCCCCCTCTTAGTCGATTAGTCATTTAATCAGTTTTATGCTTTTTCCATGCTGAATGACTTCATTTTAAGAAAGTTATGAGTGCATTGGAACAGTATGCCAGGAAATAATACTGACTCGGGTAAAAAATATAACTCCTGGGGCTGCAGCTGTATGCTTTAGTCGATTAGTAATTTTTATGCTTTTTTCATGCTGAATGACTTATTTCTAAGAAACACATGAGCACATCTCTGGTAAACACAAGATTTAAAGTGGTGCTTTTGTGTGATACTTTGTGGAGAAACTTTACAGAGCTTTACAGATCTGTCGATTAAATCAACTAATCAATTAGTCGACCAAAATTTCTTTGGTCGAGGACGGTCCTAGTAAGAGCATCTGTCGAGCTTCAGTGTACTTCATTACTGAGCAGAAGAGTCACAACACAAAGCAGAAACTTCACACGTGTGATTTCAACTGAGCTAGAGAGTAGGAGGAGGCCTTCTGGTTACCATGGTGCAAAAAAAAGATACTGAGGTGCTGCCTGGGTGATGGTGTTTTCATGTGTCGGTGCTGTTCTTCTTGCAGTCAAGGCAGGGGCTTCCACGATGAATACTATCACATTTCCGCCAGGCTCCACCTCTCACAGATCATACTGCTGCCTTCAAGGGCTTGAGCGAACATCAAAGGCAACTGTGTGATTTTGCATTCCTGTCAGAGCATTACAACCTCTGGAGCTTCCCCCCCTGATGAAAAGCCCAACTCCACTCGCTCCCACAGCCATCTTTAATGATTTTCCAAAGACACACTCAGGGTTTAGTGGCACAGTGCATCATAGTGGGAGAGTCAAGTGAGACACATGACGCCTCCTCAGTGCCTTTTGGTACGAGCAGTCATACTCTCCCCCTCCTCTCTCTTCATGATGCACATGTACCCCCCGTGGGCAAGGGAAGGCTGGTGTGAATCAGGAGGCAGAGAGCCTCAGATAACGGCACTGTGTGTGCATCAATGACAGTGTGGCTGGCTGCCCCGCACAAAATATTATTTACAGCTCACACTGGAGAGAAATTACAGCAGCAATCCTGTCCAGAAGGAGGAAAATCAGCTGACCTGGCAACACTTAGAGAGAGGCCAGAAGGAGGGTCAGGCACTATAATTATTATATTGCTTCCCCTTATTCACTGTCGGTATCTATACTGCTCACATAGCCTGTGGGGGATTCAGCCCACTGGTGACAACAGGTTACTGGTGCATAAGAGGATGATAAAGAGGCAGTAAAGGCGGTTTAGCATTTATAAACCTGGCCTTGCGGATAGTTACTACACTTTCAACTCATGGATGATTAGGAAGGGCAATGAAACCAATGGATGAAGTTTAAAAGGGTAGGCATTAAATTGACCAATCGTGAAATATGATGTCAAAGCAGTTCACGCTGGCAAAATACCAACTTGTTAAACTGAACAAATCCAGTGGCTGGATGCAAAGTAACATTAAGAGGGAAAAGAGGTACTGTAGCCAGGTAGAAACAGCTATTATGCATCCCAAGGAAGGGTGCATATTGATTTTGTTTTTCTTATTTTGTCTGTGCAATGGTCTAAAATCCATTCTATCAAAAAGATATAAAAACTAGGGCTGCAACTATTTTCATTGTTGATTAATCTGTCGATTATTTTCTCAATTAATCGATTAGTTGTTGTACCAGAAATAGTGAAAAATGACAATCAGTGTTTCCCAAAGCCCAAGATGATGTCCTCAAATGTCTTCATTTGTCCACAACTCAAAGATATTAAATTGACTGTCATAGAGGAGTAAAGAAACCAGAACATATTCACATTTAAGAAGCTAGAATCAATTTTTTTTTTCTTAAAAAATTACTTAAACCGATTAATTGATTATCAAAATAGTTGGCGATTAATTTAATAGTTGACAACTAATCAATTAATCGTTGAAGCTCTAGATCGGACAAAATGACTAAGTGATGGACATTTTTCTCTATTTTGATACTCAACAATGAATCAATTAATCAACGAATCAACAATGTGTAGGTTAATCAATGATGAAAATAGAGTCTCTGATCTCAGCTGTGGAGACAGTGATGAATTTAATAGTTGACAACTAATTGATTAATCCTTGCAGCTCTACTGTATGTTGATTTTTTTTTCTTATTTTGTCTGAGCAATGGTCGAAAATCTTAAGATATTGTATCAAAAAAATAAATAAAAAAACAGCAAATCCTCAAAATTAAAAAGCTAAAACCAGTGATGTGTTAATAAGCCTTTTGGCTCATTTAATTGGCTGAAATAATGAATTTGTTTATCAAATGTGTTGCTGATTTCATGATGATCCATTAAGATAAGATAAGATAAGATAAGATGAACCTTTATTAATCTCCTGAGGGAAATTCAGGTGTAAAAGCAGCAATGTCAGCAAACAGAGTGAAACACAGGAGAGGTAAAGGCATACAAAAATTACAAAAAACAATAAATAGAGATATAAAAGATACAGAGTGAATGGGTGAACATAATGTATACAGTCCGTCAATAAATAAATGTAGTATGTACAATAAATTAATGTAATATTTACATATGTGCAGTCTATAAAGTGGTATATAGGACGTATAGTGTAAAGTAAGTAATTAATCAGCTTCTGTTTCAACTCTAATGCTAACCATAGAGGCTAAACAGGGAAAGACATACAGTATCTTGTGATGCAGGTCTTTGTGACTTTAAATATAGTGTCTATTTTAAGCATTAGAGGGACCCCAGAGAAAAACAGTCCAGGTCTCTGGAGACAGGCAGATGCCCTCTTAATAGAAAAAATAGAAAAAACAGCAAATCCTCAAAATTAAAAAGCTAAAACCAGTGATGTGTTAATAAGCCTTTTGGCTGAAATAATGAAATTGATTATCAAATTTGTTGCTGATTTTATGATGATCCATTAATCAGCTATTGTTTCAACTGTAATGCATAGAGGCTAAACAGGGAAAGACATACAGTATCTTATGATGCAGGTCTTTGTGCCTTTAAATATAGTGTCTATTTTAAGCATTAGAGGAACCCCAGAGAAAAGCAGTCCAGGTCTCTGGAGACAGGTAGATGCCCTCTTAATAGAGCTTGTTTTACATTAACACAGATGAGACTCACTGTACATTTTGAAGGTGAGTTTACATGGATTCAAGTGTGTGACCTGAAAGCAAATGACTCTCTGAGTTTAGCTAAAAAATCAACTTGCATCTTTCGTGACTTCCTGGCTGGCTTGCACAGAAACTTAGCTAACTGGCTCCTCAGAGCAATGAAGTGGGACAACAGCTGCTTCGTGTTAACAGAGACATTGTGAAGTAACAGTTTGTTGTAAGTTTCTCACGAATTTCCAGCGAAAACAAGACAAGGAAACGCCTGCTTTACAACCTTTCAGAGCAGATTCACTGCAGTTAAAAACTGCTAGCAGGAGCAGCAGGATGCCACAAGCTAACAACGTGTGTGTGAGTGTGTGTGAGATGTTGATGCCAGGCACACATACCAATCGGTTGAGTCTTCTCCGTAGCATCTTCTTCTGTTTATCTTCTTTGATTTCGCAACGCTGACGAACTCTTCCGATTCAACGCGACGCCTATCTGCTTCAGCTTCAGCCTTTCTCCTTGGAATAACTTTACATGTATGTGTTAGTTAACCTGCTAGCCAGCCCTCCTTTAGCTATCTATCCTCTACTCTACCGGTAGTTCTAGCTATATGAAATGCCGCAGCGACGCTACATCGTTTCCATTTTGTTTGATTTCGGTATCTTCGCACCATTCGCATTCTCTCCGCCTGGATATATATTTTTCCGCGTTGCGGTGTTTTTTTTTTTGTAGCTGCTACTCACTAGTCGCGCTTCCCTTTCCTCCTCAAGGCTGCTGAGACGGTCCCTGACATTTCGCTTCTCTGTGTGCCCTGTTGCTGCTTACACTCCTGCGAATCATCTGTGGAGCCGTTTGCTTCGCCGTGTGACTCGCTAAACTGCCGGAGACACAACACTTAACAACTTAACTTGTCTCGTCAGTCCCCCTGGTGCTGCTGCACAGGTCGCCTCACCTTCCCTGTCAAACAGTTTGTTACTCCAGCAGCAGCAGCAGACCCACTAACCGTTCCCACGTTCCAAGCTCCACCCGGCGAAGGTGCGGCGGTTGACGTTCGCAGTGTATTCTGGGTAATGTGGTCCGAATTTGAACTACAGTACTTTCCTATTTTCCTGCATGTTCTTGTGGAAAGAGAGGAAAGCAGGTTGTGAAGCATGTTTTTTGTTTGTTTTTTTGTTGTTTTTTACATTTATCCTTTGATATTGCAATTTATTTATTTTATTTATTTTATTTATTTTATTTATTTTATTTATTTTATTTATTTTATTTATTTTATTTATTTTATTTATTTATTTTATTTATTTTATTTATTTTATTTATTTGCACATATATAAACTGCACAAAATCCAGTCAATGAAAAAAAAAAAAAGAAATGTGCTAGGAGAGGTCAAGAAGCCTTACAGGCTTATACAAATGACTTCCCCCCCCAACGCCAGGAGAAAAAAAAAACAATAACAAAAAAAGGAAGAAAGATCTAAACTAACACAATTTTAAAAATACAACAAAAGTTAATCAACAACAAGAAGTACACAAACACCTAACCAAACAGTGGAAAACAATCCAATAAAAACAATGAAATACATACAAAAAACAGTACAGAAGAAAATAAAATATATCTAAACATATCAAAAAATAATTAGACATCATTAATTAAGTGTGATGATAATTTCCTTTTAAAATGTTCTAAGGATAACGAGCTCTTGATAACATGTATTTTAGTGTTCCATATATATCTGAGGGAGTACTGGCCATGTTTTGTTTTGTAAAAAGGCAGGTGAAGATGATTAACCTGTCTAGTATTATGTGAATTAATTTGAGAATTAGATTTAAAGAAGTTGCTAAACGATGATGGTAAAGAAGAAGGCAAGAACATATATTCATATATAAACACACTTATCTGATGAATATTTATGTCATAAACTGAAAGAATGTTCAGTTTCCTGAACAGTGGAGTAGACGCCTCCTTAGAGTTTGAAAAAGTTGCCAGTCTTACAAATCGTTTTGTTTTATTGACACAACAAACATTAATTACTTCTTTATTGTTTTCTTCCATTTACATGCATGTTCTTTTTAAATATCTATATATTGTAATTTGCTTAACCAATTGTATATATGTGTATATATATATATGTTTTTGTTTTTATTTCGTTCTTTTTTTTATTTTTATTTATTATTGAATTGACGCTTTGGCAATATTGTTCACCTGACAGTTATGCCAATAAAGCAAATTGAATTGAATTGAATTGAATTGAATCCACTTCACAGATCATTGAGAATTTAATTATTAGGTCTTAAATATTATCTGCTGCCATTATAGATTATAATTTTTAAATTTTTAAAGCTTACCTTTATTTCTTTATTTTTTTAATACTCTATTTTTTCTTCAACATTCAAAATTGAAATAAAATGAAGAAAAGAAATAATAATAATAATAATAATAATAATAATAAAAAAAAGAAAGAATAGAGTTAAAATAATAATAATAATAATAATAATAATAATAATACAAAAATAAGAGAGTAATAATAATAGAAAATAAAAAAGGGGGGAGGCACAAATATATAGTAATATCATTTACATGGGCACACACATGCATCCTCCTTCACGTCAGATCACCTCCAAGCATATGTATATGTGCATGCGTGTAAACCCATGTAACTTTTTGTAGTTTTTTTCCACCCTTTTGTTATTTGCTTCAGTGCTGTGATTCTGAGTATTCTAAATAAGTAACGTTCATCTTTACCGAGACCAATTGAGGGTTTCCCAAGTATAATATGTTCTGCTTTTATTCTGTTACTTTTAATTCTTTATGATCAGACTTTATAATTCAACGCCTTATCACGTTGTGAATCTATACAGAAAAGCCTGAGATGACACTGAAGAGATGAACCAGTTGATCCCTCACAGCTCCAAAGAGCTTTTATAACAGCTGTATGGACTGCTGTACAGTTGTGCAAATATTCACTTCTATAAGCATTGATTGCCATTAAGTGTTGTCATGGGGAATGAGACACATAACACCAATGGTGGAGGACGTATTCACATATTTTACTTAGAAATGGAGCAAATATGATAAAAAAAAAAGTTATTGTTATATAACGGTCACTATATCCTGACAGTGATGATCAATGATCGATGATCCTCCGGTGTCTTCCGGTGCTCCTAATGGCATCTGCAAGATTTCACAGACCGGAGGAAAACAACCAATCAGAACCGAGCTGGAGCCTTCCGTCTCTGAGCAGCTGTCAATCACTCGCAAACTCCGATCAAGCAGTCAAACTAGGCAGCGCTGATCAAATATGAATCAATATTCTGTTACTGTAATGCCTATTTCTCACCTCAAATGTTTTCAGAAACATCTTGTGGTGTACTGTTTAGCTGTAAAATTAGAAAGTTTGTGACCCATCAGCCACGTTGAGACCAGTTGAGGAAATACCAAGTACCGCCCACCAGCCAGAGCAAACTCTCATTTACAGCTGCCTCCGTTGAATGAAGAGCCAATAGGAACGCTCTCTCTCTGAAATGAGCTGTGATTGGCCAAAGTCTCCCGTCACTGGCTAGATTTTTGAAAGCCTGAAAACAGAGTCATGAGGAGGTGCAGAAGTCTAATTATCTCTCGGAGCACTTGAATTACAATATACTGATAGGTTATTATGGAATTTTTGCCCGATGATGCCAAAAATATTCTGCTTACTGCAGGTTTTATGAACCACTATTTACAGCATAACACGCCTACTTTGCTCTACAGTTGTTTAAGATGTTGTCCTGTATAGTTACCATGTGCTACAACTTTTTAGAATATTTTAAAACAGTTCAAATGAGGTGAAGGAAACACAAAATCAGTATTATTTTGGGCTGACTTTTAAATCCTATCATGAACAGATTAGTTACTGCAGAAACTTGTTGATTTTTGAGCAGCTGTCAATCACTCGCAAACTCCAATCAAACGGTCAAACTAAGCAGCACTGATTAAATATGATTCAATATACTGTTACTGTAATGCCTATTTCTCACCTCAAATGTTTTCAGAAACATCTTGTAGAACTGGATACAGCGTAGGAGGCGTGGCCCCCGTTCATTCCTGTGAAAGTTGCTCGGAGGCGCATAAAGCCAAAATAGCTTGACTTCCGAGTGGAAAAGTACCCGGCTTATTACTGGTTATTGTCCAGGAAACCCTCACAGGTACTGCATTTAGCATACAAAATATGCTCAAATCATAACATGGCAAACTCAAGGCCAACAGGCAACAACAGGTGTCAGTGTGCTGACTTGACTATGACTTGCCCCAAACTGCATGTCATATCATAAATTATTATTATTAGTGTTATCATAAACTGGGCATGTCTGTAAAGCGGAGACTCGTTGGCACCCATAGAACCTATTTTCATTCACATATCAAGAGGTCAGAGGTCAAGGGACCCCTTTGAAAATGGCCATGCCAGTTTTTCTTCGCCAAAATTTATCACAAGTTTGGAGCGTTATTTAGCCTTCTTCGCGTCAAGCTAATATGACATGCTGGTACCAATGGATTCCTCAGGTTTTCTAGTTTCATATGATACCAGGATCTTCACTAGTTTTAAAACTGAGCCCGCTTCAAACTAAAATATTTACATATTACATATCATCTGTCACTGTCAATATAAATCCTACTCCTACTGTATAGTGTATAGACATTAAGTTAAAAAAAAAGAAGCAAATAACATGAACACTAATAATTTGAAAAAGATTATTACATCAATTTACGTTTATGTAGATGAGTTTGGGGACTTAAAAGGTTGTCTTGATTTATGAGCTCTAACGCCAAAAGTCCCATCAGCTCTTGTTTTGTTGGTATTTGATAAGCCAACATGAACCTGCACGGGGACCATTAACTGCTCTCTGGCTCTAACATAACTCGATGCCAACTCATATTTACCATTAAAAGGTCACTGTTAACATGGTCAGAATTTTGCATGGTCTTTTTGTTTTGGAAATAATCTTGGCCTCTGCATTTTGGAGCGCAAAAAAAGCTGTTAAGAAGGTGGAATTATCATCACTTTGGAAGTCTTATGAAATTAAATGATGCAGGTTTGCAAACCTCTTTGACTTAAAGGTCTTACGTCTTGCTACTAGCTTTATATTGGCGGAGAGAATACCACATGAAGTTTGGGAGACTGAAAAGTTTGAATTCTGCTTTTATAGACCATTTCAATGGAATTGCACTGCTAGGCAATTCACTTCCTGTCAGCTTATTTTCTTCATATACACTGCAACAGGAAATAAACTGGGACACATTTGGAATGTTTACATTTACAACTGTGAAATGGTCTATAAAAACACATCTAGTCTTCTTCATTACTAGTGTCATCAGGTTTAATGTGCAGATGTAGTGAAAATTTGTGCTGTTGTGGCACAAATTGAAGCCAAGAAAAGCAGAATAAGCTGAAATCCTGTGGAACAAGGAACAGGAAAGATCTGAGGTTAATGTCTTAGTTTTCGGTGTGTGTCATCACAGGCCATACTGAGAAGCAATAAGGAATAAAAATGGATGCATTCTTAAATATATAGATGTATCATAGGAATATTTGGTCACATTGGTCACTTTTGACCGTCTGGGAAAACTACATGAGAATTCAGACTTATGTTATTTTGAGTCATCGATTATATAATCACTAAAACCTTGCATGAAAGGATTATAGCTTAACTTTTAGCCCCAAATGCAATGTGAACTCAAAATGGTGCTCAAACTACATGCTGTAGGTCACAAACAGAAATGTGACACTCTTGTGGTTGTCAGAGGCTAATTTGTATTTGTATGTGTCACAGCATGCATGAGGGACAGCTATTTGCATGTGACAACAGGTTTGCATTTTTGCCGCAGTGACGTCCTTCCTGTTAATGAAATGTGGTCAGTTTTAAAAAGTAGAACAAGTAAAGTAAGAGAGGAAGTGTGGGTGCAACATAGATATTTGTATACAACTTACTTTCATGCTATCAAGGACACCATCTGAGTCTGTGTGAACTGTGTGTGAATTATTGTGAATTTGAACCACAAACCATGTGTGCAACAAATGAGGTTTGTGTTTTATGTTCAGTGGAAACTATTATTGGTCAACCCTGATGAGAAGAGCACATCTATTTTCACATCATTATTAGTAGGCAAATCAGAATCAAGACTCCCCTTTAATGAAATTACTGAGTAAATATTTCCTTAAAGGTCATTTATTAAGATGTATGTCTTGTAAGTCTTTACATAAACAGTGTGGTCAACAGCTCAGATATTGTTCAGCTCCTGGGAGCAATGACTGAAGTGTTCTTAAGGCAAATGTTTGGACTTTTTGGGCTTAAAGCTATAAAATCCTGTTTATCCTGTCAAAGTAAAGAGCTCTTTGGACATTTTGAGGGACCATCCTGTTTGCAAAATGTAGTCTCAGTGTGTCCTCATAGTGACATCACATCAGGAAGTAACCAGCTTAATTAACACTGTATTTCATAGCTATAGTGCAGAGAAAACACATCATCAAACCAGGGTCAACTGACATCTTTTAATGGCTAAGTACCTGTAAATGTTTCCATTTTGACAAAACCTCTTAGCTCAAATAACCAAGATATTTTTAGAAGTCACAGCACTGTCAACACATACTGTACATGTCTGTACTGTTGTACTGAAGCTACTTTACTCATCATGAATATTAATCACTATAAAGTGTGTAAACTCCTCAAAATTTGAGCTGACAATCTGTAGATTCGTTGTGTGTGATGCGGTTAAAATGCAAAAGGCCATTTTATGTTTTTGCTCTACTATTTATTTCGGACAAAGAGATAAACATATTTGTATAATGTCTATATTATAACACCAATATAAGCAATATTTAAAAAAAAAAAAGGAAGTCAGATAAATTTTATGGTTTCGTAAAGAGGATGTGTGACCTCTCACATTAGACATTGCCAATGAACAGATCTGTGGCTGTAAATTGGATTCTAGCTCCACCATGTGGCCAAATGAAGAAATGTTTCATTTTATTTTACTGTTAGTTGGATTTTTAGCATAACTGTCTCTTTTTCCTGATCCTTTACAGAAGGTCAAAACACTGAGTGAGCTGCCGTGCAGCGAAGAGGACTAGATTTCACGCAGAGTAAGACCATTTGTAGAATCTACAGCATTAAGATACAGTAATATACCATATAAACTGTGGGCTCATTACCATTTCCATTAGGGCTGCCCTCGACCAAAGAAATTCTTAGTCAACTAGCACTCATACGATTTTGTCGACCTATCAATTAGTTGATTTAATCGTCAGATCTGTAAAAACTGAGTTTCTCCACAAAGAATCACAAAAAAAGTACCACTTTAAAGGGACTCTATGTAAGAACCAGAAATTGCTTGTTAACAGCAACACCTGCGGCCATTAAGTCAACGAAAGTCAGCGTCCTGTTGCTCTCGCTCGCACTTGTGCTCGCTCTACATAGACATGAACGAGCATCGATCAAAACAGTGAGGCGACACACGTCAGCTAAAACACAATATCACTCTATATTTCACCTGCTTGGCAGTAATGTTAGCTGACCAGACGAAGGAGGTCTCTCCATGAATCGATGCTGATACTGTGTTTTTCTGCTTCAGCCTCCCGACCGTGGTCAGAAGGGTCAGGGGAGACACCGGAGTTTTGGTCGGAGACGATAACGTTACTCGCTCCGGAGCCCCGTCACTTCTCTCAGCAGCATGAAACAAGACACGGGAAACCTCTGTTGGTCTGGAGGAGCTGCAGCATTTATTTCTGCACATTTATTTTTACACTTCCACTGTACATTCACTAGATATTCTCAGAGCTAAACTAACACTTCTGCAGTGTGTAGTGTGCGCGCATGCACATGAGAGGTGGAGCGAGAGAGCGAGTAAGAACAAGCACGGTGTGTGAGTGAAGGCAAGCAGGCAGAGGAGCAGAGTACAGCATTGACTCCGGGCCTGGAGACCAAAGCTACCGTCTCCCCTGTGTCTTCAGACCCCGGTCGGGAGGCTGGAGCAGGAAGAGTAAACACTGTTTTGCAAGACGGGCTTTTTCCAGATATAACTTTGTGGTTTTGGTGCTTCCGTGTAGTTTGTGTTGGAGTCTGAGTCTGAACAGCGCAGCCACACAAGAGCGCGCATGGGACACCGACCCGCAATGATTTATACGTGTTAGGACTTACAAACAGTACCTTTAAATCTTATGTTTACGAGAGATGTGCTCATAAGTTTCTTGGAAATAAGTCATTCAGCCTGAAAATAGCATAAAAAAACGACTAAAGAAATCTTAGTTGACTAAGACCAAAACAACCAATTAGTCGACTGATTGATAAGGAGGGGTCAGCCCTAATTTCCAGAGCTTTCAAAGTGATTGAAATCAGCACGATAGAGTATATTGGTCCAAGACTTAAACTCCTTTTAAGGATACAATGTATAGGATTTAGTGATATCAAGTGATGTGGTTGCAGACTGCAACCAACTGAGTACCCCTCCGCACTCATCCCTATCCAAGACTGCAGTAATGTGAGCTGCTGAGTGCAAAACCACAGTAACGCCGTTCACCTCACTCAGAGGCCATCCTTACCATAATAACACTACTTTAGGAGCAACAGAAGTCAGACGACGGCTGGCAGTGCCACGGTTTTGCACTCTGCAGCTCACGTTACCGCAGTTACACAAGTGTGTCAGAGAACTACGGTGGCCTTCATGTAACATAAAACCATGAAAGGCTCTCTCTAGAGTCAGTGTTTGGTTTGTCCGTTCTAGGCTTCTGTAGAAACATGGAGGAGCAGCATGGCGGACTCCGTGAAGAGGACCCGCTCTCTATGTAGATATGAAGAGCTCATTCTAAGCTAACAAAAACACAATTCTTAGTTTCAGGTGATTATACATTAATGAAAACATAGGTATGAATGTTATATTCCTTATCTGCTAATAGATTCCCTGAAATGTTACACACTGTTCCTTTAATGTAATAGAATTCAAGACAAAATAATCTCACCACAAGCTCCATTCAGCATCTATTCTGGAGCTTTCAATCATTTCACATGATCTTCCTCAGCATCTTCATCTACGACCTTGCAGAGGAAAACTGCTACTGGAATGGAGCATGTGGTGGGATTATTTTGTAAACTTGAATCCTAAAATATGATAATAATAATAATAATAATAATAATAATAATAATAATCATTATTATTATTATTATTATTATTATTATTATTGTTGTTGTTGTTAAAGTAACATTGATGAATAAGGTAAATCTTGAGCTGTTCATGCGAATAAATGACACCAAACCAACACATGTGAATTGTAGAAAAAAACATATAAAGAGATTTATGATTCACATATGGGCAAATAGTACCAGAAAGCTGTGATATTTTTCTGCTACTTGGTCACTTACTTCATCCAGTACTGCATCCATATCAAAGGTGCATACACTCACCTATCAACTGGTTGCTGTAATTAAATACATGTCCACATGGTGGCAGCCCAGTAACATCAATGAGGTGTAACTAACTTGTTGCACTGAGGAAAGAGAAGTGGAGCAGGGCTGCAGAGCTCATTACAGTTTGTCTCATGTAAGATTGTTATAAAGTTCATTGCAGTCAAAAATGTTAGATTTTTGTTTAGTTGTTTTGAAGACTAAACTAATATAATATAAGTGCTGTTCAAGACTGAAATTGAAGTATGTTGCACATGTACAACATGAAAGCATCCATGCAGACTGGTCTTTCAAGGGTTGTGTTTGGTAAGATTTTAGTACTCAAATCCTTAAATGAATGCAGAATACAAGAGCAATGCAAGACACCATGAAAATATACAACAAAACCTTTCGGTGAATATTAAAATAAATAAATAAATAATAATAATAATGATAATAATAATACTGAAATTCAACTATTGCATGTCTTAATGTATTTCAGTAGGGTCAGTTGTATGCTTATAACAAAAATAATATTTAAAATGATATGAATTATTTTAGTTATATAAAATAAATACAAATATAATATTATGAATAAATAAACAGACAAATATATAAATACAATTTATTTCAAAGTGAAAGTAAGGCTAAAGGAATGATGAGAATAATAAAATTGGTTTGTTTGTGAATATTTTGTGTTCTGGTAAATTTAAAACAACCAAAAATATTTCAGACACTTATTTATTGGAGGATACTATACAAGGTTTAAAAAGAAAATAAAAAATTTTTTTTTTTGAGTTTGTTAACATTTCCAGTTCAAATAATTTCTTTTTCAATATATGAATTATATCTGATCCCCAGAGACCTGCTGGTTCTGGGTTCTGGTCCATAGTGAAGTTTACAGTAGCTGCTGAATTTAGTGGGCATTCCTTTACTGGTTCTTCCCCTGTGAGTCTCATTCGTACTTCTGAATCTAAACTGACAGCCCCTGTGGAGGAGTTGGGAGACTTCCCCAGCCATCTGTCTTAGAGAAGCCCCCCTCCGACACCCCCTTCCCTCCCTCCACGCATCCCTCATTCCCACACTGGGCCTTTGTCAGCAGTTCCTGTCCCTGGACTAGGCGTGGCGTGCGCAGAGGCTGGGGCGACCGTGGGTGCTTTCAGAGGCACCTGCAGATGGGACAAAGGGCCAAGGGTGCTGGGGCTGAAGACAGATTGATGCTTTGTGCACTGGGGCTGGAGAGAGCGAGAGAGGGAGAGAGAGCAAGAGAGAGAGAGGGTGGTGGTGGTGGTGGTGGGGGATAGTTAGCTGAGAAGTTTTCAGGGAGAGGATTTCTGGGGGAACACGGGTGGGTTGGGGGGGTGAAGGGTGGGGGGGGAGGTCTGTCACTCCAGTCTGTGTGAGTCCAAGCTTTGGAGGACCCAGAGAGATTGACAGCTTTTGTGGACTGCATCTCCGCACAATGGTCGTGCTTTAATGGGCGGTAAAGCTAGAGTAGAGCTTTGGGGAAGGTTTTGGAGGGGAGGGTGGTGCTTGGTGGTGGTTGCGATGGTGGCGGTGTAGGGGAGGCCGAGGGATGGGGGGCCAAAGGCTTTACTGCTTTGCTTGGTGGGGACCAATTCATGGGTATTCAGTCCGAGGCTCGTTATTCACTGAATGCATCCAGTGGAGGAATGCAGCAGCATCAATTAGAATGTGTTAGCAGATAGCAACGCCGGGAAGAAAAACCTTTCTCTCCCTTTTGCTCAGAGGACAACACAGTCCCACTATAGGAGGTGTCAGAGCCACAAAGCCTTTTTTGTGGGTCTCTCTCCATTACATTACCAGTGCAATATGTAAGGTGGGGACTCTTTTGATTTAAATTAAGTGGAAAAAACACTAAATCCTATTTTTATTCAGCAGGGATAATGGTGTTATACTCTATAAAGGTCTTTAACTACTTATGTGTGGCTTAAAATCTTCCCCGGCTCCCTTTTCACTCCACCTCAGTGTCTTACTCTCATTGGACGCATTATATTTATTCAATGGTGGAGGGTCAAAGACAGACGGTTAAACAGAGTTGCTTGTAGCCTTAACTGCCGCATCACTTCTAATTGTGTATCAGTGGGTCAGCGGTTTGTTGTGTTGTCCCCCTGCAAGAAAGGACGAGCGGATATGAATTTAAACAGTATCTTGTAAGGCATTGTTTGGAGTGGGCTCAGGCCACCACTTCAGACTCAGAGGGCCTTTTATAGAAAAAGAGTTTTTTCTCTATAACTTTCAAGGCAGTGATATAAAAGAGGAGGAAGGAATCGAAAACACTTTGATGGCGATCACATGTCGGGGTTGACACACCATTCTGTGTTCTGAATGTGGAGAGGCCAGCCGTACATGCCCTTCGAACTAATTAGGCTGCACTTAATTGAATGCTTTTTCAGGTTGCACACAGCAAACACATTCTGTATTTGAAAACAATGAAAATCGCTTTAATTTCAATCAGCCGTGTCCCTTAGTTTTTTTTCACTAAAACATTCCTACGAAATTTCCAATTCATGCTATTTGTGAGAAATTTAGAAAACAGACTTCAGGGGGGAAAAAAAAAAACTTGAACAAACTGATTTTCAAGTTTTCCATCCATGCACTCAGCATCCATTTTTCTCTCCAATTTCCTTGCTTTTAGCACAAGATGATACAGATGGCATGTGTGCTGAAATGGAATTGGAGAATTTTTGTTCTCCTTAGGTTTAATGAGAACTAACTGGCAGGAACCTCTCGTAGAAAGGTGTGGATTTCAATATGAGCAATTATGCTTCATTTGAAGCCAAATGAGCCAAATTTGCATCCTCTGAAAAGGCAACCAGTGTTAAACTGTATGAAAAGTGCAGCAAATTGGGGCAAACATCACGACGTGCAGAAATGCATCTCCGCTGTAATTGTGTAATTGTAGAAGAGCTCTAAATGCACGGCCCAATTAAACTTGCTTCTTCTGCAAGGCAAAGAATTGGCAGGTTATTATGCAGGGAAAGTATCAGCACGTTTAAATGGCTGCCTCCCATCATGGGTGGGGATGTAGGGGTGGGATCATTTGCAGCAAAATGGAATATCTGATCAAATATGGACAGATGTCTTCATACATGTGGAGCGGCTGTGAATTGGATGGGAAGAGGCAAGATGGATGGATGGCCTCCTCTAAGAGATGGAGCTTCCTGCCCTGAGTGCCGAAGGGGCACACAAGAGGAAGAGGGTGAGAGAGGGGGGAAGGTTAAGCTCTCAGTGGGGGGAGACATTTCCCTGAAACACCAGTTGATGGGTTTCTCCCACAAAGGGTGGAGTGACGCAGTCTGCACTGCTGCAGAACAGCCTGGTCTCTGTCTGGATTAGGCCCTGCAGCGCACAAAGGCGAGCTCAAGTAAACGGTTCATGAATGTTGATTAATTGATGCCATTTTTTGCAGTGTGCCATGGAGATTTAGAGGGTAGGGGTGCACAAGGGAGGTTGTGAGTAAGCAGGGTGATCTGAGGCTGGAAAATGTGTTTTTTGTGAGTGTATTTTTCAGATATGCAAATCTTAAATGGTTGCCATAGATCACAAAGTGACACACAAGTTTGATTCATAACTTCTGCAGAGATCCCTTAATCTCTCTGACTTCAATAAACACGACAGTTCTCCAGAAAAAAGTTCTAAATCGAGCTGGCACGCTGCGACTATCTTTGGTCTCTGTGTGCTTTCTTTGACCCCCGATGGCGTTGTCAGACGTGCCCAGCTGGCACAGCGAGCAGCTCAGGTGGCGGCGAGGAGGTTCCCACGATGGAGTTTAGGGGTACAGGTGTGCCGGGAGAATGAGGGTGGCCCAGTGTTAGGAGGGGCGAAGCACTGGCCCATAGCCCACCTCAATGGAGGGATCCCAGGGGCCAACTCAATAGCCCGGGTTCCACTTGATGGAGAGAGAAAGGAGCGTTTCAGCCGCTGCCCAGCAGGAAAGATCTGGTTGTGGGAGACCTCTTTCAGGACTCACTGTTTGTCTGAAGGCTGTCACAGCAGATGAGTACTCAGCAAACAGCGTGAACAAGGATTTGAACCAGAAAACCAACAGAGCCTTGACAATATTGTGATTGGGCCTTGTCTCTTTAGAGGGGGCTGAAAGCCGAATTGAGAGCGGTAACAAGTGCACATTCAGTGCAAGACGGGGATGCCTTTAGGTTGTGTTTTATGGTTTGTGAGGCTTATACGTGGTGGATAAAGCAAAATCATGTTAATCTCCCCTTTTCTCTCCTCTTAAAGCAGAATGGGAGTGAACCTGTGGCACTTTAATGGCCCAACCAAAGTCTTACAAAAGTCATTGTTTAGTCTTGTTAAGTCAAATGTGAATGAGACCCTCCGCAGTCAAAACAGAAGACAAGTTGAAGCATTCTTTAAAAATTTAAATATAAGCACCGCAACAAACAGCTACACTGAGTTTATTTATGTTGCTTTCACCTTTTCTCAAAGGATCCTATTAATGAGCCGGCTGTGGACGCCGTATAGAGGATACTTTAGATTATACTGTTCTGCAGCCTCTTTCAGTGTTCCTCTGAACCTGATGGGGTAATGTAAGAAAGTACCTATGAACTTACAACATATTTTAGGCCAGTGATTCTCAAAGCAAAATAATTTGCTATAAATTATAAAATTGTGCTCTATCATTAAAAAGTGCATATCTACAGATGGGGACCATTTGTGCCAATAAAACAACCATATTGTGTTCATTACTCCCACCCACATTAGCTTTGGGACAATAGAAACTCTGATGGGATTGTGACACTCAGCAAGAAGTTCATTATTTTTAAGTTGAAGAACTCACTGAAAGTCAGCTTTAGACTGGTAAATTGAAATATCTGGATTTATTAGGACTATATCTTGCTACTGTTAATTTTTTTGAAAGCTCTTAATGAAACAGGTCTGAAGTATTTAGGTTGAAAAGTTTTATAATACAAATAGTTCCAGTGGCATCTAAGGGTACAAATGTTTGTGAGAATAATCAAGAGGGGGCCCTTGGAAAAATGTTTCCCCTGTAAGAAGTCCCTGGCCCTAAAAAGTTTGAGAAACACTGGTTTAGGTTGTCTGTATGGACTATATATTTTTCACATATGAATTCATACGTATTTACACAAGACATACTGACAGTGAAGCATGCACGCTTACTCACTCTGTTACTCACACAGGCACATGCACCTTTGCTTTGTCACCTAGTTTCTGCCCAGAAAAAGGGATTAGAGGAGAAACCGCAGCTCATTCCAGTGAAGAGGGGGAGCTATTACTAATAACACAGATGCTGTTGTAACTAAAGACGCTTTTACTGAACTCATTTTGAGGATAAATAATACTTAAAATGATTTGTAAATAAACTAATGCCAGCGTGAGGTTGTAAAATGCACTTTGTTAATTTAGACCAGTGTCTGATAAGATCCATCCATCAGCTGCTGACAACTCATAGAATGAGGAGTGGGAATCAGTGAAATCAGATTACACATAAAACAAACCGATTATATGCCTCTGTTTTGTTTCCCCTCTGACTCTGTATACATTTATCGACCTATTTATCCGTTTGATGGCGAGTGAGAGGGCCGTACAAAGAGCGATGTTGTCTTTTTTGGAGGAGTTGGGCTAACTCTGAAGGTTTCTGAAGAGAGAGGCTTGTGATGGAATGGGCCGGGAAGGACTGTGACTTCTCCATTGAGAGTGGAGGGGCACGCTGGATTAGCTTGATTTGCCTGTGAATGGGCGCTTGCCATTATTCTTGTTAGGGAGCTGTCACATCGAATTGAGAAAGTGAAAACCTCCTTTTATCAACCTTTTCCAAGTGAAACTGAACGGGCAATCAATAACTGAATTCAGGCCCAGGGGGAAAGTCAAGCAGAATGATATGGGGCTGTTATAAAAGGGGTGTTTGTCAAATTACTAATGGGCAAAAAGCGGATAACTGATGTAGTTTTGGCTCCAGATGCTGTTGAGTATAACAGAAAACTGAAAATAAAGAAATGAAGTCATATTGGTACAAACTGTTTAGTACAAGTAATAAAATGGTAATTACAATTACAATTACTGCCACTAATAATAATCATAATATGTTATAATAATAATTTAAAGAAGATGTATATTTGTGGGAACAAAAAAGGTGCTACAAAATATTAGTTCCAATATTTAAAAAATTATAAAAATGGCAAAAAAAACACTTTAAGAATCCCTCAAGAAATATAACAAATCACAAAAGTATTATTTTTTTCAGTATTATTTCATTTAAATTGAAAGTCTTTAGATGTTAGTACAGAATATATTTTAATTTATCTGACAATATATTTATCACATTATGATCATTCTGCAACAAGTTCAAGTCCAAACAAACCGGGAGTGGCTCAGTTTTTATTATACGAATGACACCATATTGTTTTGGAGTTTCATTATATTGACCTTATTGTGCCATTGTGCGTGTCCTGACACCATGATAATGCCTGAATACAGAGGGAATTATGCTCTGTATAAATAGATCCCATAGTCGAGGATCGCTTCAATTATCCCTCTACACATTGACAACATGAACAGAATAAAAACTAAAGCCTGAGTCCAAGCTGGTCTCAAGGCGCTCTTCAAACATTGTTTTGGCTATTGTTAGAGGGGCAGAGGAACATCACCAGCATCAATGGCAACAGAGAAAAGAGATAAATTCATCTGATACATTAACTGCTTTTATGCAATCAAAGAAAAAAGATAAAGAAAAGTAATTAAACTATATTAATAACTATTTTGGGCTAGATTTTTTAAGTCTGCTTGTATTTTCTCTTTGATATATAATTCTTATATTTTAATCCTGTGGCATTTTCCGTTCTAAATATATTTTTTAAAGTGTTTACTGCAATTTTCTATCATATTAAATTGCACATATTATCATGGAGAAGGGCTTCCACACCCGAACCATTAATCAACAAATTTTCCCATATTGCTGCTCCCAATTTTTTACGCTGGATGGAGAAAATGAATCGGATCATTTGGCCTCATCAATCAATTTGGTAATTGATGTCTTAATCGTTATACAGTTAATTGAGCACCTTGATTGTTGCCTGTCATTGTTCAAAGTACCGGCCTGCAGCAGTTTTGGGGGAAATTAGAACAAACGACATGAATTTTGTTGCCTTTTTTCACTGTAACACCCCTTTTCCACATATTTAATAAACACTATAAAAGCAAATTTTGAAATGTGTTTTTCTTTACACATCTTATAAAATTGCTGCCGTTTTGGAAAAAGTAACTCAAAAATAAGGGCATAATGATTTTGTTGAGTGCTCCAATAAGAGTATGTGAGGTTTTCATCAGCGTAATTGTCATCCATCCATCTTCTGTGCACAGTGAGTTGATAACAGCCGATGAAAAATGACTCATGGCTGTAATGAGTGTCTCACCTCTTGAGTGGTAACCACGTTAGCAGCCCTCTGTGGAACAGCAATTCCCCATTTATTCCACTTCACTGTCTTTTCTCCACCTCATATACCCTCTTACCTTCACATTTTCACGTAACAAATCCCTCTTTTCTCAATGCAACCGGTCCTGACGTTACTTAAACACTAAAGGCCCCAAGCCAGACTGCAGAGGCTCTCATATAGACATACTAGGTGTAGGATAGCGGTGTGTAGGGCTAGGGGGGACTGTGTGTGTGTGTGGGGAGGGGGGGATAGTCCTTAATTGAGTTACAGAATACTTTAATTACGACTGTTTCCCACATTCCTGCTCTTAACGCTTCACACACACAATATGAGCCACTAAGGGAAAAAAAAAAAACACCCAGCTCCAGCCCCGGAGTGCAGCTGCAAGGCAATTATCATCAAGCACCCCTGCATCTGTGTACAAACAATCCCACAGCTGCTGGCATTGATACTGTATGTGCAGAGAGGAGCAGAGAACGCCCAGGTTGACCCCGGGGCTACACTGTCGCCTCCAACACCACGACCTGTTCATTTGGGAGGTGTTTGTGACACCTACGGACACTCGACCCGTTTACAATTTCAAATGAGATGTCACATTGTGTTTACCACAGTGTGTGCTCTTATAGAAGGTTGTTTAAATGTTTGTATCATTAGGCAAAAAACAGAAATCATTAGGGGTCTACTATGGAACATGTCTGTAAATTCACACTTGCACTTCAAGTGTAATTTGGCACCTCTTTAAGAAATAAGTGCTTGTTCTTTTCTTCTCCTTTAACCCCTTAACATACTTTCCCCCTTTTGTCCTCTTAAGTAGCTTCAAGGTTGGAAATGTTGTTCCACACCATATGGCAGTATTCTGTATCAGCCTGTTCCAGCTCTTCATTGAAGCTACAGTAAATGTTGTTTACAGATGGTGAAATATTCAAACCCTATATAGACTCCAGGTTTTGTAAGGCTTCATCTTTCCATCAAATAGAAATATTAGCATCATTCTTTACACATTTTCCCAGAAATTCTGCCTTACATATTTGGTGGTATACTCGGAAACATTGAGAACTCATATTTGAATTTAAAATAAAATGATGTGAACAATGTTTGGCTGCACAGAATGAGTTTGTAAAGACTGAACCACCCGCAGGTCGGCAAGGTTTAAGGGATTTTTGTCTATAGTAATTACTGCCGTACATCCATCCACATGCAAGACATGCTTTAGAATAAATTTGTTTTTCACCTGCAAACATATTAAAATAAATTCAATCATTCCTATAAAAACACATAATGTGTGTTTGCAATAAGTGTTGAGTGGGCTTAATGTGTGTGACCAAAAATGTGAGTGAGCTAGTGAGAGTGAGTGGGGCTATTTGTGAGGGCGGCGTGACTGAGAGGGCCACTGTGGGATCGAGGGGAGACGGAGGATGACTTTATGACACCGAGGGGACAGGATCAGGGGGCAGGAACAGAGAGAGGGCCTGGGTGGAGGAGGAGGTGGAGGTGGTGTGGGGAGAGGAGGCAGCCCTAGCTGTCAGCTCTGAGGGGCTGCTGGAAGACTCAGCAGGAGCCCAGCTTGGCCCCCGGGATGCCTTGTCGCCACGGCGAGGCCCTGGAATGCACCGGCGCACAATGAGCTCCCGGGGCTCAGAGGGCACTCCGATTTGATAACCACATTAAAGTCCTAGCAACATCTGTTGGGGTGCAGGAGAAAGGCCTACTGGCAGGCTTTAACCCCCCGATACTGGGATCATTAACCCTCAGCCCTGTGAGAGAAGGGGGACAACAGCCCTCTATTTGTCAGCCGCCCTGCACAGGGCTGCGGGGGCTAATATTTTACCAAAAACAGCGTGAGAAGAGAAGCGGCCCTGGGCACCATGGAGAGCACTCCTTCACACTTTACACACACACATTAGCAGGAAAGTACAGTTTGTTTTACTACATGGAACTCACAAAATAACATTTGTATAGCCTCTAAAGTAGAGGACCTCTGAACGTGTCTTTAGTTTGCATCATCGTTCATCATTGTAGTTCCTTATCCTAGCAAATATCAAATAAACAGAAAGGATCATCTTAATGTCATTTGTACTACATTAACGCACACAAAGCTGTGTGGGTATTATTTCCCCCTCTGATTTGTTAATGTGTAGTTAGAGGCGAGGGGGCCAAGTCGATCGCGGATGGAGAAATAACAGGTGTCCTGTCACAAAGACACGTCTCAGGCTTCAGGATGCTCTGGTGCTTCGTGGGTCAGCGCCAAGCCTCATCCACCTCCACAGGTTTCAAAGCGAAGGCCACCTCTCTGTAATGAATAATTAAGGAAACAAAAGGCCCCGAGGGGGTGAGGGTGGTGGTGGGGGGGAGGCGGGAAGCTGTGGAGGGCCTAAATGCAACTAGGCCAGATGCAGCGAGAAGAGCTGAGGTTTTTGCCCCTGCGCTTCATAGAAAACATCATCCTAAATGTATTCTCCTGGAGATGAGGGTCTGCAGGAGGTGCCCCCCAATGCACGGGGTCCTCAAGTGCCTCCACACAAGTAATCCCATTCACTGCAGCTCATTACATGGGCAATTAAGTGCTGGGGTGGAGGAGCGGGGTGGGCGTTGGCGAAGAAGGAGTGTGTATGTGAGTGTGTGTGTAGAGGGGTAACCATCATTGGGTTTTAAGGATCGAACCCCCCCACCACCAATCCAATCCCCCCTCACCCAGCTTCGCCTTCGCCTTCGCTCGCCGAGCCGCCCCCTCCCTGCTCCTTCACCTGGGCCGGGTCTCTGTGGACACCTGCCTCTCCTAATGAAGATCCATGGCTTCATTTCCATTTCTGGAGTCATATCAGAGACTGCCAAGCACAAAACAGGCCTGTTTCCTCTGAGGCCTGGAGAGCCGGATAGAATGACACGGCTAAGTGCTCTGGCAGAGCGGGGCAGCTGCGGAGCCTGAAAATGGGATTTGGTCGTGGGTTTCTGAAGAGGGGGGCTCGGATGGAGAGGACCTGATGTTTGGATTGGCCACAATGGCAGCCGTGTGCTACCTCAGCGGCTCCTCGGCACTAATGAGGCTTTCTGCGGGGATGGAGGAGGAGAAGAGAGGGCATGAGGAGAACAGAGGAGGAGTGTACCACTACACACCTACCTCACACACCACTCTCACCTCCTCCGCTGATAACGCTAACTCTTGAAGATACACACCAAAGATCTTGTATAGCACAATGAGTGCACATTCAGGACACTCAAGCGCAGGTGTCGAGATATAACCATCTTTGAGTTATTTCCACATAACATTTAAAGCAGCTGTGAGTAGAATTGGAGCAAATAGGATTAAAAAAAAAAGTTATTTTTACAAAACGGTCACTATATCCTGAGTGCATGAGACAGATAATCAAAAAAAATCATGTGCCTCTGTGTCCTCCAGTGTCCTCCTGTGCTCCTAATAGCATCTGCAAGATTTCGCAGACAGGGAGGAAAACAACCAATCAGAGCCGAGCTGGAGCCTGCCGTCTCTGAGCAGCTGTCAATCACTCACAAACTCCGATTAAACGGTCAAACTAGGCAGCGCTGATCAAATATGAATCAATATTCTGTTACTGTAATGCCTAATTCTCTCCTCAAATGTTTTCAGAAACATCTTGTGGTGTACTGTTTAGCTGTAAAATGAGAAAGTTTGTGACCCGGCAGCCATGTTGAGATCTGTTGAGGAAATACCAAGCACTGCCCACCAGCCGGAGCAAACTCTCATTTACAGCTGCCTCCGTTGAATGAAGAGCCAATAGGAACGCTCTCTCTCTGAAATGACCTGTGATTGGCCAAAGTCTCCCATCACTGGCTAGATTTTTTAAAGCCTGAAAACAGAGTCATGAGGAGGTGCAGAGGTCTAGTTATCTCTCAGAGCACTTTTTGCCCGATTATGCCAAAATATTCTGCCTACTGCAGGTTTAATGAACCACTATTTACAGCATAGCACGCCTACTTTGCTCTACAGTTGTTAAAGATGTTGTCCTGTATAGTTACAACTTTTTAGAATATTTTAAAACAGTTCAAATGAGGTGAAGGAAACACAAAATCTGTATTATTTTGGGCTGACTTTTAAATGCTATCATGAACAGATTAGTTACTGCTTGTTGATTTTTTATCTCAAAATGAGGTGATTAATACTAAATTTTTTATAAACTGTATATATTTGATCAATACCAGCCCTGAACTTTCCCCACCCCTCCCTGTTACCATCCCTGTGCAGCGAGCGCGTGTGTGTCTTTCAATACAGTGGTCGAGGCTGTGCTTGTTAACATGTTCTAGCTCACTGACTCCTCTCAGCACCCGGGGGGGTAGGGAGGCCTCAGAGCTGAGCCAGGTGAGGAAGAGGAAGAGGAAGAGAGAGGGAAAATAAACAAGGTGACACCTCAGCCATATCACAGCTGCCTGCTCCGGTGACACACCTGAAAGAGGTCCCACCCAGTTACCTCAGCTCATTTTATCAGTCGACGAAGAAAGGAATAACATTTCGATTATTTGCAGAAAAAAAATAACTCTTTAAAATTTGAGTTGTAAGAAGAGCAGATTAAGTGAGACAAAACATCCGCTAGAAGCAGATGAGAGCAGCAAGATAAGGCAACACTCCGGTCTGTCTCTAAACACAGTTTCTGACAAGGACAAAACCAAAAAAAGTCAGAAGTAAATGCAGTCATAGATGTGAGGGAAGGCCTCAACACCTCTGGAACAATACTCCAAATGAGGTGTCTTTTGTAGCAACCTTGTAAAAAAAAAACAGGTCAGAGCATGAGGCTTAAAGGTGGCCTGTTTGTGTGTGTGTGTGTGTGTGTGTGTGTGTAGGGGTGGAGTTTGAAGGGGAGGGGGCTTATAGGTGAGGATTGTGTATGGTGTCACTTTGCGGGCCCCTCTGCACTCACCTGGAACAGAGCACTTCCCCTCCCCGAGTCTTATCAGTTTCCAGAGGAAATACCTGCCGCAGGTAAACACGACCCTTCGACCCCTCGGCCATCCACTCTGCCCGGCTCTCAGCAGACCCTGTCCCTGTCCTGGAGCCCGTCTCGGTCTAAATCCAAGGATTAGCTCCACCGCCATCGCCGAAGCCTCACCTCTGCAAACGGCCCCGAGTCTACGTTCAGACCAGGTCTTCTGACAACCCCTGAACCAACCACCTTAGATGTTGTTCTTCATGCACCAGTGAGGAAACCTTTATCCCCTCCTCCACCCCCCTCTCCTTCTTCCTCCATCCCCTCATCCCTCTGTCTCAAATTTAATCTTATCTACATATCACCAGGTGTAACCAAATATCCCTCTTATCAACCCGAGGTGTCTTCAGCTCTGTTTTGCATTGTCACCGGAGTGATTTATTCAGGTGGAAACTGAATATAAATAATATGTCACACGTCACAAGGATCGCGCGGTATTTGCGATGGAAGTTAGCTTCATTAGAGAAATATGATGAAAGTGATCATCACATTAAAGAATGATCGTAATTAAAACGGAGACGTATAGTCTACTTTTAATGACTTTGGAGTGTAATTAATTCTTCTGCAGTATCTATAACAGAGTTTCTAATAAATGTGGGGGTGGTGATTTATTTTTAATTACTTCCTTAAGAATTTTGAAATAAGAGTTTTTCTATGAAATATGACATAGCCAGTGATTAAAGTGGAGCGAATGCCACACCCTGCTCATTTTACAGATGACATATGTACATGCTCATGGACTCGGGCACCCGTGTGAACGCACACAAGCAAATATGCATACATGCATTTTACAGCTTTCTTTTATGTTGCTGCAGATTTCCTGAAGAACTTTCCCTTTCTTATACACAAAAATATAGAAATGCAGCAAGTAAATTGAGCAGAATATATCACACACAGCAGAGAGAGGGAGTGTGTAGCGGTGTGTGTTTGAACTTGTTCTACCAGTCCTGCTGTGGTGCTGCTGGGAAGATGAGGAGGAAAGAGGCGCCGCTGATACTCCCGGAAAGGGGACTGTCTCCCAAGGGACAGCTGACCCTGTTAGAAGGAGGCACAGTTCCCACAATCCCCCTTTCTGGCTCCAGGACAGAGGCCACAGGGCGCTGGCCCATCGTGGCCACCCCTCCCACTCCAACACCCCCCCTCACCACCTCCTCCTCACCACTACCTCCACAGGGTCAGGGTTACTCTCTCACCCCTGGGCCACCTACATCCCCCCCCTCTCTCCCCCTGCCCCTCCTCCGCTGTCACCTGAGCCACACAGGTAAATGCTTGACTTTATTTGATGGATGCGGTTTCCCACGGCGACAGTGATGTACGCAGGGCCAGAAGCCCCTCCTTCCTCCTTACCCCCTCCCCCCACGGTGGAGTCTGGAGCTGGAGTGGTGATTTTTGTGCCGATAACCTCCTTGGCGCACCCCTTCTCGGCCGGGGCGAGGGAAACCGGAGAGGACAAGACATCCTGTGTGACGCACCTGAGTGTACGCCTCATCAGGCTAAAACAAAGAGGGCTCCATTCTAACAGCAGCCCATTAAGACATCTGCACATGTCAAAATAACATGTGAATGTGATATGACTCTGTAATGAATAGATATATATTTTGTGCGCACATCTACGAGTGTGTCTATCACAGACATTTTCCCATTTCTTGGGAAATTTGCTGACTCATTTCACCATAAATGAAGTGAACATCTATTTATAAACTGATTTAGCATAAGTAAAGTAAGTTTACACTCTCTATTACATTATGGGGAGATTAAAGGTGCAGTGTGTAGGATCTGGTGGTATCTAGCGGTCAGGTTGCAGATTGCAACCAACCGAGACCTCTTCCATGTGCCAAGCGTGTAGAAGAACTGCGGTGGCCGACGCAAAAACGTGGATGGCCCTCTCTAGAGCCAGTTGTTGAAAGAGCACCGTAGGTTATTTGGAGCTGGAAAGGAACGTAGGCTGCCTGTAACAGTAGTAAACGCTAAACACCAACGTACGTACTGCCAAACATCGCATTTGTGTACTGTAATTACTACTGCCTCTTTCAGTGCTTCCCCTCGGGTCGCCACTCGAGACCTTTTTTTTTGTAGCTTTTACAAAACGATCTTTCATATTCTTTCACAGCCTGCGGCAAAAAGCCTCTTCTTTCTCCAGTGTGTTGCCTATTTCTTTCCAAGAATTTAATGACATGTGATTGCCCCTGTGGTCTCTCAATGAACAGTTGTAGAGATGTCTGTACAGGAGAACCTGCTCGGCCAGCCTTCCCTTGAAGGCATCCATGTTGAAATGAAAGGAGCAGTGGCCGCGTAGTTACAAAAATTCAGAGGTGCACTACCAAGCGCCGCGACGACTTGCGGAGCCTTCGTGCACCACGCGAAAGCCGCGATGACATCATTTTCTGGCGTGCGCACCTCGCGCCAGCTTCACTACGGCGACCATAACCCAAGCTTAACGTTATTGACTCCAGCCCAAGCAGGAAACCTTAACAGAGTTTGGTTTGTCCGTTCTGGGCTACTGTAGAAGCATGGCGACTGGCAGATATGCAGATATAAACGGCTCATTCTAAGGTAACGGAAACAATCAATCTTTTTTTCAGGTGATTATAAACTAAAGGACACATGCTTATTAATATTATATTCTATTTCTGCCAATAGATCCCCCTAATTGTTACACACTGGTCTAACAAAGTAAAGTGTCCCCAAACCACACCTTAATTAACAAAAAATGATGTTTTTGTTCTCTATCAATGACAGCTCCTCCCTCTATCTCCTCCCCATTATTAGCAGATAGCGCTACATTAGAGATAAGCAGGACAATGGCCGGGGTGAAGGCCTGCTGGATCACAGTTGTTTCTTATCTCTCACCTCATCTGCAGCCTGTGGTGTCTCTGTCAGAGGATGTTGTTAAACCAAGTCAAACACTCAAACATCCTGTGGCATCACCGTGCCTATATAGTCCACAGCCACACACACACACACACACACACACACACACACACACACACACACAAGCACACACACATATACACACCTCTCCTTTATGGCAGTTCACACTTGGCTGGGGCCTGGCCACTGTGGACGGTTCACGAGCCCAGGGATGCTGTTTGCCGAGGTGAGGAGATCCTGGATTTCTTTTGGAAGGCTTGAAATATGGGAGATTAAAGGGATAGTTTGGGTGTTTTGAAGTGGGGTTGTATGAGGTACTTAACCATAGCAGGTGTATTACTTGCAGTAGATGACGGTCGGCGTGACCCTAGTATCTAGAAACAGACAGGTGCACCGACACCGGAGCAAAGCAATGTACTGTTGTGGATGGGGGCAGCAGAACGTACTTTAGCCGCCGAAAAGAAAGGCTCACCTAAATAAATCTGTTTAAGTGTACGCTATATTTAGAATATTTTCCGATGACGAACTGACCTGAAAGTGAAACTTATCTAAACTACTTTTGTCATCTGAGCCTGCTGGCTTTGGAGAGAGCATAGATAAGTTTCACTTTCAGTTCCCCGTCTGAAAGGAGAAGGAAAGGGCTGTCTGACGGCAAGATAAAGCGGGCGAAAATATTCTAAATATAGCGTACACTAAATCAGATATTTATTTTGTTAGGTGAGTCTTTCTTTTAGGTGCCTGAAAATTTTCTGCCGTCCCCGTGCACAGCACTGTATTGCTTTGCTCCGGTGTTGGTACTCTTGTCTGTTTCTCCAAAGTGGGAGCGTGCCGAATATCATCTACTGCAGGTAATAGATTTTAGATTTAGATTTTATTTGTTTACAAATATAAAAAAGGTACAAGTTGATATCACATAAACAACAACACATGTGATGAGAGGGGATGATCAGGGCACTGATCAGTGCATACCTTAATCAATTATAAAAAGAGAATCAAATATTAAAAAGGATGGTTAAGAGAGAGAGCAGAAGAAAAAAAAGGAAAAAGATTAGATACACACACTAGCAGACATTCATATATGCAAGTAAACAAAGTGATGATATAGAATTAACATTATTATATCATCAATACAAACTCATTATTAGTAAGCAATTTACAGGGATACACCTACTATGGATAAGTATATAACTCCACTTCAAAACAGCCGAATTATCCCTTTAATACTGACAAATCAACCATAAAAACTGATTATATACAGACGTAGGCAAAGTTGTTGGTAACGTTCCGTTAAAGAGAGAAAAACCCACAATGGTCACTGAAATAACTTGAAACTGACAAAAGTAATAATAAATAAAAATTCACTGAAAATTAACTAATGAAAATCAGATATTGTTTTTGAATTGTGGTTCAGCAGAATCATTTAAAAAAACAAACTAATGAAACTGGCCTAGACAAAAATGATGGTACTCTTAACTTAATATTTTGTTGCACAACCTTTTGAGGCAATCACTGCAATCAAGTGATTTCTGTAACTCTCAATGAGACTTCTGCACCTGTCGACAGGTATGTTGGCCCACTCCTCGTGAGCAAACTGCTCCAGCTGTCTCAGGTTTGAAGGGTGCCTTCTCCGAATGCATGTTTCAGCTCCTTCCACAGATGTTCAATAGGATTTAGATCAGGGCTCATAGAAGGCCACTTCAGAATAGTCCAATGTTTTGTTCTTAGCCATTCTTGGGTGTTTTTAGCTGTGTTTTGGGTCATTATCCTGTTTGAGGACCCATGACCTGCAACTGAGACCAAGCTTTCTGACACTGGGCAGCACATTTCGCTCCAGAATGCCTTGATAGTCTTGAGATTTCATTGCACCCTGCACAGATTCAAGACACCCTGTGCCAGATGCAACAAAGCAGCCCCATAACATAACCGAGCCTCCTCCATGTTTCACATTAGGTACAGTGTTCTTTTCTTTGGATGCTTCATTTTTGCGTCTGTGAACATAGAGCTGATGTGACTTGCCAAAAAGCTCCAGTTTTGTCTCATCTGTCCAAAGGACATTCTCCCAGAAGCTTTGTGGCTTGTCAATATGCATTTTGGAAAATTCCAGTCTCGCTTTTTTATGATTTGGTGTCCTCCTGGGTCGTCTTCCATTAAGTCCACTTTGGCTCAAACAGTGACGGATGGTGCGATCTGACACTGATGTACCTTGACCTTGGAGTTCACCTCTAATCTCTTTGGAAGTTGTTCTGGGCTCTTTGGTTACCATTCGTATTATCCGTCTCTTCAATATGTCATCAATTTTCCCCTTGCGGCCACGTCCAGGGAGGTTGGCTACAGTCCCGTGGACCTTAAACTTCTGAATAATATGAGCAGCTGTAGTCACAGGAACATCAAGCTGCTTGGAGATGGTCTTATAGCCTTTACCTTTAACATGAAGGTCTATAATGTTCTTTCTGATCTCCTGAGACAACTCTCTCCTTAGCTTTCTGTGGTCCATGTTCAGTGTGGTACACACCATGATGCCAAACAGCACAGTGACTACTTTTCACCCTTTAAATAGGCAGACTGACTGATTACAAGTTTGAAGATACCTGTGATGCTAATTACAGGACACACCTTAGTTTAATATGTCCCTATGGTCACATTATTTTACATCTTTTCTAGGGGTACCATCATTTTTGTCCTGGCCAGTTTCATTAGTTTGTTTTTTAAAATGATTCTGTTGAACCACAATTCAAAAACAATGTCTGATTTTCATTAGTTCATTTTCAGTAAATTTTTATTTATTATTACTTTTGTCAGTTTCAAGTTATTTCAGTGACCATTGTGGGTTTTTCTCTCTTTAGCGGAACGTTACCAACAACTTTGCCTACGTCTGTAAAAGCAAAAGGAGAGTCTTCATGATGAAATGAGTAAGCAACTATGATTGTGACTACTGAAGCTGGTCAAGCTCAAATAATCCAATAAATCAACTGGCAAATTTAAAGTGATGACTCATTATAGTGTAAAAATTATCAACTAAAATTCTGAGCAAACTTCTGAGGGTGGCTCTTTTTGACCAACTTTCATCAGCAGTAGCCCTCAAAATACTTACACGATTGCACACACACTCACACACACATCTCCTCTGTGAAGGGAGGAAGCCCCGGTGCAGGCAGGTTAATATCAGGAGCACTTGACAACAATGGCGTGTTATGAGGTGCTGCAGCGGTAATAAGGTCTTTGTTGGGACTTTAGAGCACAGCCACATCACATCATTACTCATCCTGGGAGACCAGTTGCCAGTCGGCATGGCAACTGGGACTTGGCTGAAGCCAGAAGCAAGACCAGAATCTCAATGCCCGGAGAGAGAGAGAGTACGAACGCACAAAGAATGTTCTAGTGGAGGGGGAAAAGTTTACAAGTGGCCACTGCGACCCCAGACCACTGCCTCAGAGATGTTGATCTGAAACCCGACAAATTAAAGAAAATAATGTCTTTACGGAAAAGTTAGTGTGAAATAAGTTGCTCACTGAATTGCAATTTAAATTTAAAAAAAAAATTTTAATCTACTATTTACATTTCATCCTGCAAAATAAACTTCAGAAGCCTGAATGGATTATCCAATCAAACAGGAAATGGATTCAATTCAGCCCTCTTCCATTTCCATCTGCACCCATGTCGAGTGTTTGAATGGACAGATTAGGAGTGGACAGTGCAGCCAGTGGAGGTATGCAGCGGTGTGAGAGTTTTATCCTGCAGGTTGTTGGGTGTGTTGGGTCAGTGTGGAGCGGTCAGCAGCTGCTGCCTGGCCTAGGTCCCACAGTTCCCAGGCTGGGGGGATTGACAGGCCAGTAATAAAATCAGGCGCCCTGGTTGGGCTGTGTGCGGCCCATTGTTCCCCCAGCAAGGCCCGCGGCTGCTGTTTACTTTCTCCCATATGCATTATTCAACGGCACAGGAGCTCCCGGAGAAAGGGGCCCCATTCAGGGATCCTCTTGCCCTTGTTTTGTTTTGCTAATTTTCAATTAAAATAAACCATCTCTTGCCAGTGCCATGGCTGAGTGGGGAAAGAGAGAGGGACAGTGTCCCTGCCATTTGGGCCGTCTGAGGAGATTAGGCCAAATGTATAAATGAGAATAAAGTGGGATGTATCATTCATACTGTCAGTGATATGTTTTTCTATAGTGGGATTTAAATGGAGACAATGAGAGAGGTTGCTGTTTCAGTTGAGAGCATACGCTGGCCTCTTATTTATGTTATTGTTGTTGGACATGTCCCCCAGCATGACCTCATTTTTTGAAAAAGCGGATTAGATATGTAAACAAAAATCAAATATCTTCAGATTTATTTCCAGTCAGCCAACAAGTGCGCTTTTGTCCCACTGAAGTACAATTTCACCCTTGAGGTTGCAAAAGGAGGATTCCCATATGGTGAGGGAAAGTGATAACTAATCACAAAGACAATGACTTTCCAATAATGACTCCCGGAGAGGTCATTAAACGAAGTCAGCCAGGACAGCCTGGACTAATCAATAAGTCCGATGATAGCTCTCTCTTTTTAAGTCGCCTCTTTCACACAGGAGGGGGCTGAGCCAACCTCGTGGAGAGCGGGGACAGATGCGGTGACAGTGGGGAACTAGCAGAGTTAAAGATTCACCACACATCTGTCACTTCAGCCGGGGCGGCAGCTCATACACAGTCTGCCCCCGCTGACAGCCTGCCTGCCTGCCTGACGCCATGCCTACCTGTGGCTGTGGTTTGTTGCTAAGCTTTACCATCTGCCTCCCCTCTCCTCTGGGGTCTCTGTTTGCTTGAATCGCTACATGTTGCTCCAATAGAGAGCTGCAGGATGACATATTTTTGTAGGCCAACCCGGAAGTCTGCATCGCCCTGGTGCCCTCGACAAAAAACCAATGGGATTTTTCCGTTGGGTTTTGGATTATTGCAGAAAAAAAGCTCTGTGGCAAACACACGTTTATGATATTTACATGTTTTGTTCAGCAAGATAATCTCCACAAATTAACATCACTTTTATAATTTTTGGAGTGTAAATGCAGTCGCCAGAAGTACAACCACAGTCACATGACTGCGAGTATAAACAACGAGGCTGTAAAGGCGAATAGATATTTAGCTATAACTAAAAACCTATTAAAAAAAAACATTGACTTTCAGACGAGGTAACCGGAAGTGTTAAAATGTTAACTAATTTCCGGGTTTTAGGACTCATTCACTCTATAAACGATGGTCGCATGACTTCACGCAACGTATCCTCATACAACGGTTCGTATGATTTCTTGCAAAAAATAATTCCTCATTTTTCGTGTGTTTTCCTACAAATGTCCAGCAACACGTGTCGCACACGGCAATTTCCGCCCCAGTCTTTTCAAAATAAAACTACTTAGTTGGGTTTAAGAAAATGTTTGGGTTGAAATAACACTGGAAGTGCTGTACGGTGTATGAGAACAGCTTGCTTCACATCACCACCACTAAGCTAAAGGCGGACTAGTGTCCGGCGTGATGACCTTTAGTAGTCTCATTTAGCCGCTTGTTAGCAACCTCATTTAAAAGCTTCAAAATCCACAAGTGGGATATTTACTGACATATTTCATGTCGTAGAACAAAACGTTAAAACCTCTTAAAGGAACAGTGTGTAGGATCTGGCGGTATCTAGCGGTGAGGTTGCAGATTACAACTTCTCCCGTGTGCCATGCCTGTAGGATTGCTACGGCGGCCGATGCAAAAACGCGAGTGGTCCTCTCTAGAGCCAGTGTGTACGTGGGAAGTGAGTGGTGAAGCAAGAGAAAAAGAGAGCGGCGGCGACGGCAACAGCAGCAGTAACGATATCAACTCCGGCCCAAGCAGGAAAAGTTAACACAGGTTGGTTTGTCCGTTCTGGGCTACTGTAGAAACATGGCGGAGCAACATGGTGGACTCCGAGAAGAGGACCTGCTCCCTATGTAGATATGAAGGGCTCTTTCTAAGGGAACAAAAACACGACAATTCTTATTATCAGGTAATTATAAACTAAAGAAAACATGCTTATTAATATCATATTCCATCTCTGCCAATAGATCCCCCTAATTGTTACACACTGGTCCTTTAAGCTTGTGTTAATAAAAAAAAAAAAAACACTGACTTTGACATGAGGGAAGTGCTAAAATGCTAACTCATTAACAGGTTTTAGGACTCATTCCTACGGCACCATATTCCTTCCCTTATCCTTTACAATTATATTTAAATTTTCTTATCATGTAAACCCCCACTAATACCCCTAAACACCTGATATCTCACGTCCTCCTCTTAAATTACCTCTTAAAAATTCTGGAAAGCGGTCCTAATTGGCCGGCTCCCAACGCCTTCACTCTCGCTACCTGTCAAACGCTGATAATTATAGAGTTTAGCAGCGACCTGTTGTAGCCTGTTCTGGGTCTTACAGCAGCCAACATTCATTCAACAAAATCATTTACCACGGCATATACAGCACATGTGTGTCATCATCTGCATCATCTACACTACCAACTGCTTCTGTATGGAAGCATACAGAAATGGTTTGTGTGTGGCAGCGGACCCACACTGGCCCGTTAGTGCCTAGTGAGTGGGGATGTGAATGTGGAGGGCCTCTTGGCTTGGCTGGACACAGTCTGTTCCCCCGCTGGGTGCAGGTGAGCTCTCAATGGCAGCCCTCAGCACCTGCCCTCTTTGTTCCCTTGTTGACGGCTTTATGGCGTGAAGGGGATCCGTCTGTCTGGCTCTCGTAAAGCCAGCGGCGCGAGGTCTAGTAAAAGCCACACTGCTGCCAGGGCATTGTGTGGGGGCCCCGTGGCTCCCAGAGTGACCCCACCACCAGCCAGTTAGAGGGAGCCCAGTTTAGCGCCCACCACAACCCTCGCACACGCCTATAGCGAACATAAGCATATGGGCATTTACATTAACAAAAACATACATGCATGCACATATGTGAATGTATATACATGGAGACATACAGAGCTGTATAAGGATCACTCCTCCCAGTGGGCCATTTCAAAGCAGTAACTGTTTACTGATGTCATTTTTCATTCCTGTTTCTTTATCCCTCACCACTATGTGGAAAACATACTAGATTACTTACTTACATACTGAATGAAGCAGGTCCAGTAGTCACTTCCTGGAGACAGAGATCAGATTTAAAACATAATAATGATAATAATATAAGGTGGTGGAAAGTAACTAATATCATTTACTCAAGTACGGAGTTTTTATGCTACTTATATTTCTACATGCCCACTACATTTCAGGGGGAATAATTGTAGTTTTTACTCATTTAACAGATGTCGTTACAAGTTACTCTTACAGATTACAATTTACATACAAAATATACAATCATCCAATAAAATAAAATGTATGATGCAATGTTATATATTTCATTCACTGCTTAAAACATATTTTTTATAGGAAGGCCTTTTTCGATGCCTGATTTGTAACTTTGTGTTTCCTTTTGTTCTGTTTTCACTTTTCTGAACACTATTGTTTTAGTTATCATTGTTTTTATCATTGTAACTATATTTTGTATGTTACTTATCTTTTTTATTTTATTCTCATGTATGTTGTGAAGCACTTTGTGAACGTTTTTAGATATACAAATAAAGTTATTATTATTATTATTATATTAAAATACCCGACAACATATGGTAGGTTTAGCTGTACCTTGATCAGCTACAACATTAAAACACTAATAATTATTAGGGCTGTCCTTGACCAAAGAAATTCTTAGTCGACTAACACTCCTACGATTTTGTAGACTAATCGATTAGTTGATTTAATCGTCAGATCTGTGAAAAACCTTTTCCACAAAGAATCACACAAAAGCATCGCTTTAAATCTTGTGTTTATCAGAGATGTGCTCATAAGTTTCTTGGAAAAAAGTCATTAAGCATGAAGAAGCATATAAAACGACTAAAGAAAACTTAGTCGACTAAGAGCAAACGACTAAGAGGGGGCAGCCCAAATACTCATACAATAATATAACACAGCATCAATTTAATAATGTAACATAATAAGAGTAGCCATTTTCCACTATGAGTACTTTTACCTTTGATACTTTGAAGTATATTTTGGTGATAGGATAACATTTGTTTGATTTTACTTGATTACAATTTTGAATTCAGGACTTTTACTTGTAACAAAGTATTTTTTACGTTGTGATATTTCCTTGAGTAAAAGTGAGTGACGGATCGTAGTACTTCTTCCACCACTTCAAATAATTAAAAGACAAATTTAACTGCCACCTTATCTCTTTTTTTAAATGTCCTTTTCAACATCTGTATGTAATACGATCAGTTTATGATCACAGCACAGCTGTCGAGTCACTCATTACTGTACTGCTACATCATGTATTCTACACAATAAAAGTTCTGTTTTAACGGATAACATCCAAGACTAAACACTTTGCTTTTAAAGGCTTCTATAACAACGTATATCCAAAGATATTTCACTGAGTACTTCTCAAGTGCAAGGCTATACAGTGTGCATCTAAGAGGGTTTGTTGAAACCTTCACATCAGTTTGAGTGACAAACACCGAGTCCCCAAACCCGATAAAGCGGCTCAATGGTCGTGGGAGGTCAATGATTGCACAGAAATAAGCCCGACATTAATGTTTAATTTATATGATTTTCCTGGATATGAAATCTTACTGATAAGCTCAAGCAAATTAAGTGGCTGAAAGGAGGGCCGTATAAGCAGCTTGGTATTTGAGATCAGGTCTTTGAGTGGGAGCATCTTAGAAACCAATTACCAGACAAGAAATAGATCATTATTTTTTCTTAGAGGATTGGGTTGTGGGGATGTGGGGTGGGGGGGCAAAGGTGGTTGCTAAAAGGAAGGGAGGGTTTTCTAGATTGAGGAGGGAGGGCACAATAAAGACATAATCATCTACCCTCAACTTTTCCTATCCAACTTTCAGATTTTAATTTGCCGTCTGTGAAGTGGTACCTAATTTACTTTCGCCTCATCCCTTCAATGCACCATTGTTGCCGCCGCTGAGATTCAGAGCTTCCTCTCTTAGCTCACCTCGGCGTGAAATTGGTTTAATGAAGCTGAAAGGTATGGGGCTCTCACAACACTGTGGATTCCAGTGACACTGCTTGATCCACCCACCCCTCCTCTCCGTCCCTCCTCCTCCTCCTCCTCCCCCCCTCAGCCCAGCTCCCTGTGCACTCGCATTACGGCGACAATTTATAACACACCCCACAAAAGATCCCTATCTCACACATTACATCAGTGCATATTACTGTCCCTTTGAGAGCGCCGGCAAACGCTGGAGGGGGAGAAAAAAAAGTGACTGGCCGATCAGTTTGGGTATAAGGCATGCATGAGGCACTTCAAATTATCAGCCGATATTAAAATGGATCAGGCTGGTAGGAGAGAGAGAGAGAGAGATCGTTTTAAAGTGAAAGAAAAGAAGTGAGAGATATGAAGAGGTGAAACTAATCAGAGAGAAACCTCGCCTGTTCTTCCCACCTCTTCCAATCTGACCCTGTGAAAGGTGTTCTCCTGTTACCTGGCCTGCTGGGTGTGGTTTCTAATGGGAATGGGAAGGAAGTCCTGTGGGATTATTGTGTGTGTGTGTGTGTGTGTGTGTGTGTGTGTACGTTACATTAATATGATCCCCTTAAGTCATATCGCTTACTTCTTCTCGTCCCCTTTTTAGGACAATCGAATGGAAATGCATCCGTAACCAAATATTCCAGCGGCCTGTACCGCTCGTTTCTGGTGTGAGGCCCAGTTTAGAGCTGGTAGTTTGAGTAGAAAAACAAAAGATAGAGGAAAAGAAAGTAGGTTATACATGAGTGTGTGGAAACAGCAGCAAGGTTTCGCCCACTGCGCTGGCTTCCCATGTCAGAGCAGCTGTAGTTAAAGGATAGGCTCGCAATGTTTCAAGTATGTCCTGTCTAGTAAGTCAGGTGCCTATATGAACATTGAAACAGGTTTGGCTTGGTGTAATCATTCCTCCTGTTGATATTGGCTGTGAACATGTAATGTGCACGTAGTGAAATGTTTATCTGAAGCTAATATGAGGTTTCAGCAGTGTGAGTTAGACAAATAATGTCCAAAGTTACAGTCTTTTAGGTCTTTTTACTGCATCTCAGAAAAGAAAATACTGTCCATGGAGACACAAAGAGTGAATTTAATTCAAAAAGACTTGTTTGATTGGATAAACTCATAGTTTCATATAGAGATTTTGTCCCCAATCCCTTACAGTGAAAGCATGTTAGGATGGAAAATAGTCACAAAATGTAATGTATTGATTCGTGAACATAGACACAAATTAAAAAAAAAATGTTGTGATGGTCAGCACAAAATCAATTCGTATGTAATCCACGTAATGTGAACCAGGAAGTGTAAAGAGCAGCGAATGCCGCGCAGGCAGGAGGTCAGGGTGGGTCAAAAAACAACAGGGCTTTCGCCCAGGAGACCAGTGTTCATGTCCTGTGTGAAAACCACAATTCAAAGTTGACTATGGCCTTTTTGTCACGTAAGTTCGATACTTACAGCACTTCCGGAGTTATTTTAACCCAAACTGCAATCTTCTCCTAAACCTAACTATGTTGTTTTTGTCACGTAACTTCCGTACTTAAGTTTTGCCACTTCTGGTGTTATTTTTATCACAAACCGGGATCTTTTCCTAAACCTAACTAAGTAGTTTTGTTGCCTAAGCCTAACCAAGTCGATCTTTTCCTAAATCCAACTAAGTTGTTTTTGTCACGTAACTTCCGTACTTAAGTTTCGCCACTTCTGGTGTTATTTAAACCCAAACCGGGATATTTTCCTAAACCTAACCCCTAACCCCTAAGCCTAACCAAGTCGATCGTTTTATTTTGAAAAGACTGGAGCGGAAATTGACACGTGCGTCACGGGTTGCTTTGTGGAAAATGCCCAAAATATAAGTTGTTGAAAGTCGTGCTGAGTGTCACGAAAAAAAAGGGAAATTTGTGTTTATGTACACAAATCAAATAGATCAAATTGTGTGACTATTTCACAAACTGATGTGAGACTGTGTTGAATAATTACAGAATGCATGTTTTCAGACATGCTTGGAAAAACTGTGAATCCACCCTTTAATGCAGAGAGACAGACATAAAGTTTGACAGAGAGAAAAAAAAGGAGGAAATAAAGAATGAAAGAGAAAAGAAGTTGAAAATCCTTAAGAGAAAGAGAATAGCCTAAAGGAGATCAGGCAAGGGGTAAGGGGCGACTCACAAAGGTTTCTATACACTGTAATGACACGGACATTATGCTGAACTTTGGCTGCCGTAACTCAAAAAAAAAGAACGACCACTTTCACTGGAGCTCCGGCCAGCAGCACGCACCGCTGTTTGTCTTTCAAATGCCATTGTGGGTGAGGCCACTAGTGTACGCACAAAGTGCCTGTTACAACTTTCTATTCACTGTGGGATTGTGAAACTCACAAAGGAATGTCAAATTACACCGTTGTATGATTTTGTTGCAATTTTCGAATGTCCAGCCATCATTTTGTCGGAGTTGGCAAATTAGTTTTAAACACTTTCTTGTTTCCTGTGATTCTCTGAGGCCAGTTTAGTGATATCACAAGAGTGGTTTTAGCTCTCTCTCACACACATTTACACAGAGAGCAGTGCTAAACTGTTGCATTTAGCTTCTTCCCAAAGCTAAAACCTGATCTGCAGTAGAAGTACTGGGAAGATGAACAGAACCACGGGAGTGCTATCTTTTACAGGTAATTACTCAATTATCAGTAAACACTGTCGCTGCAGACACAATGCCGCGGAGAGGATCACACAAAACCGCTGAATGATTCACTTCAACACCACAACAACATGCACTCACAAAGCCATGTGAGGAAAAAGGGGGAAAAAAAAGTCATTACACCAGCTTGTCAGTGCATTCTTGTTTCATGATACAAGATAAGAAGTGACATGTAGGCGACAAATCAATGTGTCATTTGGCTTGACTTAATAATTCCTTTGTAGCAATAAAACCGGTGCATCAAGTTGAATTTATACAAATAACACAAGACACCTCTCTAATATTAGATTACAAACTCAACACCATCTAATCCCCTCCCAGGTCGGCTCTGACATTACCGCTTTTCACCACTAGTGGGAGCTAGTAAACAGATGACATGAGGCTCCAACTGAGAAAAAGTTCTTGTTTGAACAGTGTTGGGGAACAACATTGATTTCATGGGTTTGTTTAAAGACACAGGTTAAAGACTCAGACAGCCAGGTAGATAAATAGATAGATGAGTTTGCAGGGTGGGTGTTAGGTTGCACTGATGTAGGCTGAAAGGATGAGCAAACCCAGAGTCCTTTCATTGGTCTGTAAACATTTAGGTAGATTTAACAGAGTGGATAAGACGTGACACTGATGTGCTGAGCTGTCTGAGAAGAGCAGAGCAGTCAGATTATTTTTTTTTTTAATTATTATTATTTTAGTTTGTGGAAAGGTTAGTCAGAGTGCAGCATCTTTACACCAGGAGCGTGAAACCACAGACGCTTACACACACGACCAAGGATGGAAACTCCATATGGTGTTACCTGCCTGTGGTCCGTGGTCATGAAGCCACGGCCCACAGTCCTTCCCCGCGGTCTTACATACTCACCACAGAGGTTAACATACACACACACACACACACACACACACACACACACACACACACACACACACACACACACACACACACACTCCCTCAGTAAAACACTCTTCCTTCAGCGAAGCAGCCCTGCAGGCCTTCTAAATCTCTCCTGAGACAACCTGCCGTGAGGTAATGAGGAATTAGAGGGGAGGAAGGAGGTCTCCTGAAGATTTACAGGTTTTAACTCCTGTTACTGTCACCCAGGAAGAGCCACAGGCCTGTGGCTATATCAATAACAACAACAACCACCTCCTAACCAGCACAACACCACCTCACAACTACTGGGGGATTAGTAAAAGGGGGGAGGGATAGTGGACGCACTAAAAAAAAGCAGCTTTAAATGGATCTTAATTTGTAAGTCTGTCACACACGCTAACCTCTCACTGGTCTATTAAAAGCTCATATGAGTTATTTCTCTGCTATTTTTACTCTTTACAATCATCCTGTGACCTCTAATATCCATGACACCAATGCATTACCATTCAGAAAACCCTCAATTGTTCCTGTGTCACATATACATCTCTTTAAAATGTTTCTAAATACCAACATGAAGTGTTTTTTTCTTTGTCATAAAAGTATAAAATTTGAAAATGAAGGCACCCCTTAGGTATATGTGTGTATTCTTACTTCTTACAACCTAATTCTACGTATTGATTATTGCCTTTTACTTATAAATCCACAATGTTAAACTTAGTGTCATGATTAGTTTATGTAAAATTCAATATTTTAAAAAATTAGTGTGCAAACAATGAGACAAGTATTATTATTATATTCTTTAAGTTTGTTTGTTTGTTTTGGACAAAAAAACTAAAATAAAAGGGGGTATATATGAGGATACATACATTTCGATGTGATGTTCCTTTATGTGGGCTGGGTACTCAATGGGCACTGGAATAAAAAAAAACATCAAAGTTTGCACAGAAAATGTTAAATTACAAATCAACCAGTGATACAGTGCAACATATATCATGGTGAGAAAACAAGATATTAAAATTAAGCTGCATTTTTAGCTTTTTGGTGTCGGTATGTCGGTGTTGTTTATTGTTGAATTAGTCAGTAGTGCACTGAGAACATTCGGTATGTTCTCAGACTGAGCTTCTGTGGCCACTCCTCATTCCAGTTTGCTTCTCCCAGGAGCGAGCTGGTAAATACTCTGAAATAAAATAGTTTGATCTCTCTGTGAGGCTTCATTTACTACTATCCTTTGTGTCCCTTTTTACCCTACTTTTTGTATATTACAGATAAATGATGCTCCTTCCCCTACGCCTCCTCATTAAAAGGTACATTCAGCACCTTACCAGGCCATCAGAGAAGAATTTGTTCATAATGGTTGCATGAAAGTCAAAAACCTATCACTGTCATACACAGACAATACATTCAGCGTCTACATACAAAGTAAGAGTGGGTGTTTTAGAGCAACTGTATGATGAGCAAAAGGAGCCTAAATCTCATGGAACAAAAATACAAGCAGTGTCTCTGATTTAAAGATAAAAGGGAAACTTGATATCAGTAAAAACATACCACCCAAAAATAACTTTGAAAGAATGCTACGATGTGATATTTGCAACGCTTTTGTGGCCACAGACTACATGCTTAACAACCACACACAACAGACGTCACCCAAACACACACACAGTCTGACTCATTCAGATGTCATGAAACTAACCTCAGGTTAAGAACATGCCAATGACTGTTGAAAACCATCAGGACTTAGAGCTGCAGGCGGTAACTTATGCAAATATGATGAAAAGTTATTTTTATAAAACTGTCACTATATCCTGACAGTAGTGTATGATACAGGTAATCTGTGAAAACATCATGTTCCTCTGCCTCCTGTGCTCCTAAAGGCCCAGACACACCAAGCCGACATCAAAGAATTAGCGGCGATGAAGGCCGACTGTTACTTCGCCTCACGTCACCTTTTTCATGGCCGACAAGTTGCACTCGAACACACCACAAAGACTACAGCCAACGGCCAGTTAGCACGTACGTTCTGCGCCTGCGTGAGACGAAATAACTCTCCACACCAGCAGGCAGCGGTAGTCTGTATTCGTCATTCAAAAAGAGAAACCGGGAGACTGAGAGCAGCAGATATACAAGCCGTTATTATGATACGTACATGAAACAAAGCGGCGTTTGCCGACCATTTTCACACCACTCTCACTCACCACTCAGCTTCATTCCAGATGGCCATGTTGTTGTGAAAATACAGGTGTATTGGAATGATCAGATGAGATGAAGATGAAAAATGAGAAGAGCCTTCTGTGTGTGCCCTCTTGACTTTACACATTTGCTTGCTTTCCTCACTTCCATTTCTCTTCTCGTGATTTCTTTCACCGACAAGCTCCGCCGCTGATTCAACATGCTGGGTTGTTCGAAAAGCCTCCGACACGGGCAGACTAGAGCAGACGGTGCGGAACACACAGAAAAAAACTAGGCCGACCGACGCTCACCGACGGCCCCAAACTGTCCGACGGTGGGCTTGGTGTGTCAGGGCCTCAATGGCATTTACAATTTTACCGCACCCAAACTAAAACAGCCAATCAGAGCGGAGCAGTCTCTAAAGCAGCTGTCAATCACTGCTCGAGAAACTTGCAAACTCCATCAAACTGTTAATCTCGTAGCGCTGATCAAATATTAATAAAAATTCTGTTACTGTAAAGCCTATTTCTCGAAATGGATCTTGTAGTGTACTGTTTAGCTGTAAAATTCTCGCTCTCTGTTTTTAACTGGTTGCTGGTTATTTGAGATTGAACACCAGCTGATTGAAACGCACATTGAAAACACGAACATACACACCTTTCTATGAATTGAACCGTGGGACACATGCATCACAAACAATGACTTAGACTGAGTGACAGATAGGAGGCTCCCTCCCTCAGTTCCGACAATACAGTGAGCCATGTAACAGAGGGGCCCCGTGTTCAGCGGATGGGCTTACACCCTGGACAGGTATGTACCGCGCAATTACCAGACTAGCTCTGAGCATGCAATAATCAGTAGGTGCTGTACCATTAAGTATGGGGGCGGTGGTGCAAACAACTTTAAAGAGAGACCACTAGTGTCAGGTGTCGAGATTTACTTCACCTGACTAATTTTCCCCTGCCTTACAACCGCGCAGGGTGCTCTGTGAGACGAGGACAGCCTCGCTGCATGACACGGTGCTGCAGTGGGTGTGCCCAAGTATGGGAGAATGTGTGTAGGTGTGCTTACAGTTTTAAAAATAGGGCATGCCTGAGAAACAACTGACAAACAGAACACATGCGTGTGTTTATGTTTGCGACGAGGGAGACCGTGTGAATGTGGCTCGATCGTGTCTGCGTCTGACAGGAGCCATGAGAGCGCGTGTGACGACTCCATCGTCACAGACGGAGATAGACACAAGAAGAATGTGTGCGTTGGTGTGCACAGGAAAAGGTCATGGGTACATATACATGGGGGATGTATGGAGATATGAGGAAGTATGCTTGACAACAAGAGATATGCATGATTTTGACACTGTGTGTGCGTGTTTGTGTGGGTATGCATGCGTGTGTGCTCAGCCATGTCTGCAGGGTGAGGTGGAGGCCGATGCTTTGGCAGCAGGTCTGGCACGTCTTTCAGGCCCAAACCTGCAGAGGAGAGAGAGAGAGAGAGGCAGAAAGCAAATAGGTGTGAGAGTCTGCCTGCCTTCATGTGATATGCTTCACTTCTACCTCGTCATCACTAGGAACTCCTGCCACTGTCAAACAGGTCCAGTCAACTTAATAGTTTGTGCCATATTTGAAGTGAGGCACAGTCATTAACACACGGAGTAGCAAGGCAGCAAAAAAGTTGGCAAACCCAAAAAGTGATGCATCTCTGTACACATCTACTTCTTGTTTTCATCCAGCTGGGTGGTTAGTTTCCACTTGATACAGTTGTCTGTTTAGATTCATATCTCCACATTTCTCTTACCAACGAGCAAGCATGTGGGGTGTCTTTGTTTTGTTTCACCATTTCAGCCAAGCGCATCGCTGTTGATGAACACATTGTATGACAGCAGTCACGCGTTTCAAGGAATGTGTACTAAATCAGTTTGTGTGGCGCTCTTTTTAACACATCTAAGTTAGTTTCCCCACCACATGTCCACAGATTTTTATTTTGATTTAAAGTGGCAATCCTTAAGATTTCAGTCCTGGTCAATTTAGAATTTTGATTTGAGTGAAAAAAATGCAATTGTGCTCAGAGTTTAGCCGTCTGGAGTCTTTTTGTTGATACATGAACATAGAAATAGAATAGAAAAATTATATTTCTATCAAAACACGTACACTGCCAAGAAGTGAAAGTCAATTTCTTCGTTCTATTTCAACATTAGCCCCGAGCAGCAGAGCTTCGCTTTTGCCTTTTTGGACTGAAAGCGACTACCGGACGGCAGTAAAATGTCCGCCTAAGAAGTGCCGTACAGAAGAAAATTATTTCTTTGAACATTTCACACATGACGCTCGAGCGCTGATGTGCGAACAGCGAGCCAACGTCAATTTGCCTCTGATCTCGGGCTTTTGTCGGGGAACTCCAAAAACGGAAAAACAGGGCTAAAGTCGTGTAGTGTGAACTAGGCATTAGTGAAAAAAACTCTTGTATAACTTAAATTTGTATAGATCGCTGTTCACTCGTTCAATCGCAACCGCTCCAGCTTCCTCGCCCACCATTTTCACAGGTTTGAAATAGGTTGGTGGCCCTACCCTCCCGCTACCATTAAGGGTGAGAAGTATCCAGCATTCAACACTCAACGTTTTGAGAACATCTGTGTACTTAGAGTGCACTGTATTTTGCCATACTTCTCAGTTTGAACGCACTTATGCACTCAAAATAGCAAGTGTAAGGGGCCGTACTCATGCCGCGTTTTTTGGGCACCTCAAATCCATAGTTGTCAATGTAGTTGCGCAGCAGGCACATTCAAATGCAGGAGCGACGGACAAGCGTTCCCAAGCACCTATTTTTCAGTGTGCAACAGCTGTGCTCCGAGATAAAAATATTTCAACTTTTTGAAACTGCAACACGCACCGCATGTCATGTGACGAGGAACAAGCAATCACAGCCGGCAGATATCTTTTCTTTCTTCTGTAAATATCAGTCTACGGTAAATATATGGAGGAGAAGTTAATAATTTTAGTGCAGGACTACCCAGAGCTTTACGATCTGTCCCACGCACTATTTTACTGGCTTCCTCCTTTCTGTCCGAGGACGGCACAACATCCGGTTGAAATATCAGCCAGACTGACACAGAAATCAAGCAGTATCGTTACTGTGAGGGATTTACGGTGCTGAAAATCCATTTATCTTTGTTTTGACTTCGTTAGTTTAGTCAGTGAGGCTTTTACAGCTAATTTACCGCAACTTCATCATCATCGTCATTGCAGCACGCAGGTTTTGGTTGCTTAGTAACGGCAGCCGTGACAGGAGCGCAACCTCCCAAGCACCTTGGATAAAAGGATGACAGCGACACGGCTGCCGTTTTCCACGCATTTTTAGATGCAACATGTGAACGGAAGTATGCGAATTAAGACACAGCATCGGTCACATTTAGAATGCTCACATTTAAAACTGAGTAATAGGCTATATATTGTATAACTGTGACATCACAAAGTTACAGAAATCCTGACAGCTTGTTTCTTAGGGTGCCTTCAAATGGGGTCGTGTTTACTGTGTTCACAAGACGAGTCCATATGAACGCCCCCTTCTTGTGGTATTCACGACCTCTTAAGTGGAACGTTTCTGAAAGCTTAGAGTTCACGAGTTGTGACGTGTTTGTTGACGTTGTCAGAAATGGCTAAATTGTTTTTCTCAGTATTTTTATATGTCTGAGGAAAATGTTGATATTCCCAACTGACCAATCTTTTTTCTCTGTCATTATGCCTTTGCATTTCCTGCATTATGTTACCCGCTTGCTAGCTTGCTAAATTGTTAGCCTCTGTTGCTTCTAGACGCCGACAGTAATGTTAATATTCTCACGACTTAACCACTTGAACGCCATATTGTGTACAAGACTTCCCATGTTGTAAACACAACACAAGTTTCATTTGAAGGCATCATACATATTGTATAATTGTGACATCACAAAGTTACAGAAATCCTGACAGCTTGTTTAAAAGGCAGTTTCTGAATACGGGCTGTGTGTATTTCTCCATGGATTTATATAGCACTTAAACCTGCTTTATAATAAAAAAGACATGAAAATCTCACTTTGGGACCTTTAATCTTCCAGAGATTCATGTAATTATATCAAACATGTTGCCATCGACATCGCCAGCTGGGCTCCTCAATCATCAAGTTGGTTTAGTATAGTGTGATCAAGATTATAGGTTACATTTCCAAATTAAGTGAAACCTCTGCGGCGGATATCGTTAGATAAAAGGATTTCCTGAATAATATCCAGATAATACCTACACCTACACGGAAACACTTCTAAAGAGAGTATGCGTCCCCTAAGGCAGTAAATCACTCCACATTGTGACCGAGGCACAAAAGTGGTGCTGGAGAGTGTATCAACTCCATAACCTCAAAGGAAATCTCTATTCAGTGGCCATAAAAGAGCGCCTTAACCCACTATCGCTGTGGGGCCGGTTACAGAAAGAGAGAACGGATTAAGAGAGAAAACAGAGAGAGAAAAGTGTACAGGTGAAGTCCTATGGGTATGGAGGTTTGCTCAGCTGTGCGGTATTCTTTTTCTGCGCCCCACCCAGTAACCAAAGGCTGGGATATATCTTTCCATTTCACTCTTTTCCACCCTCCCTCTCTCTCTCTCTCCATCGCTCTCTTTCATATTTGCACAGGTGAGAGGACAGCGGTCCAATAGGTGTGGGTGGGAGACTTGAAAGTCAGGTTTTGCCTGGCTGGCTGGTGGAAGGAGTTCACCTGTGGACTGTGGATGGATGGAGATCTGATGGCAGGGGCCCAGCCAGCCTTTTGTCTGGAGAGACAGACAGCAAACACACAAAAAACAGAGGAATTCTGTCGATGAGCGAATCACTCAGAAAGATCATTAGTCATAATGACCTGTGAAACAGTGAAAGAGTAGTGGGCACGACTGTAAACGCGACTGAAATAAGGAGTTGCAGCAACAAGGACACAAACCTGTCTGACGGAAACGATTCGAGTGAAAGGGAGTCACCGAATAAAGGGAGGACAGAGAACAGGGAGACAGGTGGAGCAGCGCCGGAGTCATAAGGGTGGGGAGGTTTTGCTCCCAGGGCCAAAAGTTCAGAGCGGGCAGGTAACCCTAGCTACCATGTTCTAGCGGCTCACGTGTTCCCCTCATTGTCTTAACAGGCCGAAGCTCAGGTTTCTGGAGCACAGAGAGCTTCCTGGGAGATGAGGTCCAAGCACCACCACCCACCTCCTCACCCCGCCTACCCCTTGGACCCCTCGCCCCACCCTGCAAAGGTAAACACACACACTCAATGAGCAAACACATACACAATGCGTCAACACGTGTGAGCATTAGGCAAACACTGGCAGTCCACGATCGAGCCTGAAAAACACGCCTTTATCATGCAAGCTCAAGCCCGACACGCAGAAGTGGGTAAATAGTGTAGAGTTGGTCCAAATCAAAGTGAGGCTTTTTTTATTAGAGAGAATTATGATGAGCCACTCAGCGCCTTTCTTTGAAATAAAACATACAGCCAGTGTGATATAATGGTAGCAACTGGAGGAACGAGTCGTAAATCACCATAATTACCATTACGCCCATGTCAAGAGAGTCTCGCTCAGACACATGAGGCGGGATTATCAGACATGAGGATATGTACACCAGAGGCAATTGCCTTCCCTCCCTCCCTCCTTCCATCCCTCCTCCTGTAGAATTCCACCAGAGGATCTTTGTCTGATTCATTACTTAGTCAGTCAGATGTTGGTCCGACATTGTCGGTTTAGGGAGCAACTGAGTGCAAATTCATCTCTAGTTTCCTGCCACAAATGAGCAACATGTTGCCATTAAACATTTTATATGTAGCATGGTTTACACTGATTTTTCTTTCCTGTGTTTCCTTTTCATCACTTTCATTATATACTTCAACTCAGAGAAAGAAATCTCAGTCTTCTCAAGTCAGTTTTGTCTGTAATTGAGCCCTTAAAGTGTTATTTTGTTAAAACAAATGAAAGAAAATGCAAGGGCAGTACATTTCTGTTCAAGTTTCTCAACTTGTTTGCAATAAAAATCTGTTCAATTCATTTCTAAAATCAACATCAACTTTAGTGCAGACCATAGAAATAGAATAGGGGTAGAATGGACGTTACCATACAAATCAACATGGCAGGATGGTCAGTACGGCCGGCCATGTTTATGTGCACCCTTGTCATTGCAACCGTTGTAACATCCATATAAACCGACTTGCGTAAAGTCGCGGACTCACTCATGCCAGCGTGATGTTTGAAACAACAGCATCGCGTTGGTGTCTAGCCTGTGTGCTGTAGTCCCACGATGCTGACTGTCCCTTTTACAAGTAAGTAGCTACTATAAGAAAGAAAGCATGAATTGGCCTTGATAGACATCAACTCTTCTCTGTGACTACCTCCGCTGCCGGCTTAGCAGCGAAGCAAAACACTTTACGGCCCCACTGACGTGTGTTGTCATGTTTGCGTTCGCCCTACTCCTACTCTATTTACAGTATATGGTGCAGACATTCATGTCCCCCAGAGGATGAACCCTACGGACATTGTTGACTTTTCATCGAGCACCACCATCAGGTCAAAATTTCAGTTTGTCCAAAACTTTGGTACCTGCAAAACTTTCTACAAAAGTTTTATCTGGAAGGACTGCGTTTAGCACAGTCAGTGTAAAATAAGGTCCCTATGCTAAAGAGTTATAATCAATTATTGTCTAGATTAGAAGATCTTCAGGAGGCCTAGGGATTAGGGTGCCGACCATGAACCGCAACATCCTCAGTTTGTATCCGGCTGGGGACCTTTGTTGCGTGTCGTTCCTTATTTCTCTCTTCCCTCATTTCCTGTCGTCCCTCTACTCTAATCTCTCTAATAAAGGCATATGTTTGTCATATGTGCACTGTAGAGTAATTGTGCTGATAAGCAGTAACACCTGGTCATACAGCGCACCATCACAATCTTTCTCGCCATTACACCTGTCCAAAATATAATGCATGTGTTGCTGAAGTATTGAGGCTCCTTCTCTTTTCCATGCACATTGCAAACAGGTGAAATTGTGCCAGAAATTTATGCCACTCTACTTCAGAATAGCATGCACGGCACGCCACACACACACACTCTAAAGCCTCACATTGTTTTTCTGCCTCTCTGTCTCTCGACCACAGCAAGGACCCAGACTTGAGGCCTGTGATGATCCCCATCATGATCACTGAACACACAAAGCCTGGAATGACTGTGATGTCATCAGGATGCCATGAGGCCTACACAATGGCCGTCTCCACGACAACATAACTCAACCAGTTATAGAGTTGCGAAGAGGGATGGAGTGTTTTTGGGAGCCCCTGGTTTCCAGAAGCAAAACAATTCCCCATATAGGCAATGTTACGTGCCTCAAAGTTGGAGTATCCTGGTTAAAGGTGGTTCAACATATTAATAACTGTGGTAGAAAATATCTGGTTCTTTGATAAAAAATCAAAAGGTACAAGCTTGTGTACCTAAAAATGTCAGGGGGGAGTTAAAGGGTAACTTTGGTATTTTTCAATCTGGTTCCTATTTCCCCATGTTTTTGTATCTAACTGAATAATAGCGACAAAAATTTCTGAAATTGGTCCAGTAATAGGAAAACGCTGTAGACAGCAGCTGCTCACAGGCTATTGGGGCAAGCTGGCACTGTCATTTATGTCCACTAAAAGTGCATGTTTTTGCCATGACAGGCTCTAATTGTTATTATTAGTGTCTGACATTATGGAAAGAATCTCTCTCAAGGAGAAGTCTCTTTCTGAAATCTGACAACGGTTGAATAGTGGAATACATCCATGGTGGAAACGCGAGTGCCAATCTGGCAGTTTGTTGTGGAGTACAGAAAGCGCAGCTTAGTGTTATCTAAAAGATTTTCAATGTCATGGCTGAATATTTATATGATTTTGTCAATGTGGATGGGGTCTTTGAATTCGATGGCCGCTCGTATTTATTTGAGCATGTGAGTACACGGATAATCAGATTTTACGAGACTTCTCCTTGAGCGGGACACAACAACAAACAGATCGTATCAAGTAAAAGGTAAGAAAAATGTTTTATTTCTCTGTAGGGTCCTTTCAATGATGTTGTCAGACACTTATAATAACAATCTAAGCACTTTTAGTGAACGTAACGTTACATTGACACTGCTCACTTGCCCTTGCAGCTCGTTTCCAGACTGCCGTTTACAACATTATCCCTCAATACTGGACCAATTTCAACAATTGTTGTCCCCATTAGTCACTAAGACACAATAACATGGTAAAATAGGGTCCAGGTAAAACAATACTGAAGTTACCCTTTAAGTACGACCTCCCTGGTGCACTTCGGCAAGATCACCAAGCTTAAAATTATGTCACGTAACCTGCTGGCGACGGGTGGAAGCAAAAAATGAAGCTTTGAAATTATGCTGATAAAACTGATTTATTTTTTTATCTCCAGTTTAAATCAGTTCAGTTTAATTTTGGGATGAACATTGGTTAAATTCAGCAAATGGGTTGCCACCTTTTGTTAACTGCAACAACAAAGTATTTTGAATGTGCTACAACTCTGATTCGCGCCTCTGACTGGCCTCTTCTCCGTGGCAACGGCAGCTGAGGCTCATTGGTATTGTAGTATTTAGAGTTGTGCGCCATGCCAAAATGTTGAATAAAACATGATTTCTCAGAAACAAAGTTGAAATAATTGAAACTGGTGGTCACAATCGCATAAATACGACAACTGGGCCTATTAACTAAACATCCCAAACCATGACGCCATCTACTAAAAGACCAAAGCCAGCCCAAGGCAGAGGTGGTATAGTTGAATTACTCATAGCGGCGCCCCAAATGAATGAGGGAAGAAAAAAATCTATATTCTGTAAATATGACAGAAAAAAGCCCACACCAACATAACTACGTAGCCTATTAAATAAGCCGTATTTTCTAGGTTGCCCACATGCAGCATCACCCCAGCGCATCATCAGGAATAACCTACAACATCATTTTGAGAAATATAGTTGTTCTGTAAGTGTGATCTGCTTAATCTCAAAGACATAAAGCTAAGTGGTTTCTGTGTGAAAACCATAAGCACCATTGTTCACTGCAGTAACAGGTTTGCGCAATAACGTTTTGTCTATGTCTATTTGTGTATTGATGGCTTTGTGGGATGTCTGAAGGCAAAGTCTGGTTTAGATATAAGATCACATGGTTTTGAATTAAAAGTTTGGTTTTGACATTGAAGTTGTTGAAGATGAGTGTGCAGTTATGCATTTGTGTTTAGAGTTTTGGGAAATGGAGCATAATTTCAAGAAACGTGTCTCGGCAATCAAAGAAAAACTGTATGTCTGTGAGAAAGAAAGAGAAAAAACCCTGACCTTAAATCTCATTGCAGCAGAGAGAGAGACTGTACTTTATATCGACATAAAGCACCATTTATCTACCGTGTTCATATTAAAACATAACTGTGAGGTCTCTGACTTCCAAACTGCACAAGGTATCACACCACAGATTGCTGTCATTCCCATACTGACTGTATAGATACTGGTAGATAAGCAAGTCTCTCTCCATGGGAGGCAGTGGGGCTGGCCTTCCTGGCCCTTGGTCACTCCCTGATTACTGTTGACAAGGTGCTCAGGCCAATGGTCTCCCACTGGGAGAACAAATGACCCCAGGAGTTAGAACTACAGGGGCTGCAGAAGGTGGTAAGTCTTGCAGGTACATGTAGTCTCCCCTGATCAGGTCATGAATGTACTAGTATATGTAGCCAAGACTCTCTGACAAGCGGTATTGATTCTGAGTGGACTATCCTGGTGAAATAAAGTAAACTGAATTACTACGATGAACCATTATAACTGCAGTCTAAATACCAGTGATAAATAATGTTAAATAGATTCACATTTATAACAGTAGAGTCTAAAAGAGCTGTAACACACACTCTACTAAGTGAATTAAATCCAAATTAAAGCTGGGGTAGGCAGAATGTTTTTGGCATCATTGGGCAAAACTTCCATAATAACCTTTCAGTGTATTGTAATTCAAGTGCTATGAGAGATAACTAGACTTCTGCACCTCCTCATGGCTCTATGGTCAGGCTTTTAAAATATCTAGCTGGTGACGGGAGACTTTAGCCAATCACAGGTCATTTCAGAGAGAGGGTGTTCCTATTGGCTCTTCTACAAATACAGATGCACCTCTCTTCAGAGGGTGAAAACCTGATTCAACAGCGGAATAGCTTGCTATTCCAGCATTGGCAACAACAGGCTACACTGCAAAGCAACCCAAAAAAGGACGACGGACTTATCAAAAAAGAGAGTCTGACAATATCGGCGAAGCGTTTCAGAGATGGAGAGAAAATGTTGCTAATAGTTTACCCTTCTGCTCGCGACTGCGGCTAACGCCATGAGCTAGCCTCACGGCTACGGTAGCTACGCCAGTAGCTCGGGGCAACCACCATTTTCTCTTATTCTCTCTAATAGTTTAGCCTTCTGCGTGAGCTCACCGCTTGACGGCTACAATTAGCAGACGGCTAAACTATTAGCATTTTTCAAACGTTTAACCGATACTGTAGCTCGCCAGAGCCTCAAATCACAGTTTGTCATCTCAGTCATCTCAAAGGGATTTACTGGCCCACAGTTTTGCGAAGAAAAACTTGACGGTAAAGCCGCTTACACATGATCATCTGCGGTGGCTATGCCATTGTTTTCCTATGGAGAGAGTCACCTACGGAAATTGCCACCGAGCTATGTGCTCAAAGTTAAAATTATTTCAACTTTGACCTTGGTTGCCGCTGACGTTTCAAAGCGCAACCAATGAGATAAGACTTTTCGATGACATATTATACCTGCGCTGCACTTTGCCTCTGCAAGGCTCTGCGCTATACCTCGCTGTGAGTGAATAGCAGCTTAATTATTTTTATTTATTTTTATTTTGACCTTTATTTAACCAGGTAAAATCAATTGAGAACCAATTCTCATTTACAATGATGACCTGGCCAAGAGGCAGTAGCACAGTCCACACAAGTGACACAAACAGCACAGATACAATACAGTATGACAAACACATGAGAAAATGGCTAAAAACAGCATAGATAAATTAATAAACACTACGTACAAAAAAAGGCAGATTACTGGATGTTCTTTGTAAAAATGGAAGAGAGAGAGAGAAGTGAGGGCTGGTCAGCAAGTACAGCAGTCAACTATGACTTGTTGCAGCTTTTGTTTGAACATGTTGAGAGAGGTGAGAGCTGTTAGTTTGAGCGTGTTTTGTAGTGAGTTCCAGTCATTTGCAGCGGCAAAATGAAAGGAGTTATGACCAAACACAGTACGGACTTTTGGAATGGTGAGCCTAATGAAGTCACTGGATCTTAAACGGCGATTGCTGTCGGAAATGTGCAGAAGATTGGAGAGGTAGCGAGGGGTCATTCCCAAAATGGATTTGTAGACCAAGAGCAGCCAGTGTTGTAGCCGCCTGGTGTGAAGGGAGGGCCAATCCACCAATCTGTAAAGATCACAGTGGTGGGTGGTGAAGGGTGCACATGTGGCAAAACGGATTGCTGAGTGGTGGAGTGTGTCCAGTTTTCTGAGGGTGGTCTTTGATGCCATTTTATAAATTATATCGCCGTAGTCAAATAGAGGAAGGATGGTCATTTTCACAAGGGTGAATTTGGCAGTGTGTGAAGGAGGCCTTGTTTCGATACAGGAAATCCAGTCTAGCTTTGACTTTAGCCAGAAGGTTATTGATGTGTGTGTTAAATGAGAGAGATGAGTCCAACCAGAAGCCAAGGTATTTGTAGGAGCTGACAAACTCCAGCTCTGAGCCATCAGCACTGTAGATCTTGGGAGGGCTGGGGATGATGAGGTTTTTCCGGTCAAACAGCATACATTTGGTCTTTTTGAAGTTGAGGAGCAGGTGGAGGTTGTGGAAAGACTGTTGGATGGAGGTGAGGCTTTGTTGAAGAGTGGACACAGCAGAGTGGAGTGAGGGACCAGCTGAATATATGATGGTGTCATCAGCATACAGATGAATCCAGGAATTTCCAGCAGCTTTGGCTACATCGTTAATATAAATGGAGAACAAAATAGGGCCTAAGATGAAGTCTTGATTCTGATAGAATCGCCACTAAATAACGGCATCGGGATCACAATCACGATCGGGATGGTGTTTGAAATGAATGACTAGTATTAGTACAGGTTACTCTATGAAGCATGTGCAAATGCCCCCACTCGTCTGGTGGGAGGGGCTTAGGAAAGAGAGGAGAGCTACAGGAGGAGGGCTGTATTTCCAAATTCGGGCAATTTTTTTTTTTTTTTTAACTTTTTCCAGAAAACTGCCTACTCTGGGGTACCCCTTGAATTACAATATGCTGAAAGGTTATTATAGATTTTTTGCCCAATAATGCCAAAAATAAACTGCCTCCGCCAGCTTTAAGGGAAATTCATTAATGCAAAACAACAACACAAACTAAGGCCTCAAAAATGAACTACGGAATCAACAAAAAATGCAGCATAACAAAGTACTCAAGGTTATGTTATAGAAATTCATTATCATGCAGGTGTCCCTGTTATTTTGTCCACCACTTTTTAGTTCTTCCGCTCTTCTAAAAGTTATCAAAGCTATGAGTGAAGTCTGGTTTTCCTCTGCGTTTCAGAGCCTCTACAGAGCCGAGAGGTGTGAATGCTAACGTGGCTCAATCTGTATGCTACAGAGAAAAAACAATCCATGCTAATCTGCCATCACAGACAGGAGTCCAGTTAGACCAATCAGAAGGGGAATCATCTGGAGTGGAGAGGGCTCAGAGAAGCCTAGATCAGGGCCCTGATTGCAGCAGGGTGATTTACAGCTCCAGAACAATGATGGCTGCCTGGGTCAGCACTGATGAAGAGGCTCCGACTGCACCAGCACAGACAGCACAAACTCACCTGACATTCATGTGCTCATGTGCATACATGCATGAGCACACGTGCAGGCGCGCTCACACAGAAACACTCGCACTTTGTGTTAGTCACAAAGGTAGTGAGATCGACCTTGCCAGGTTTACTCTGTGACCTAAACGTGCCCCCTGGGCTCGCATTTGACCCTCTGTGTTTCACTAACAACACATAAACCAAAACAACTCAGCAAGCTACTTCCTATGAACTCAGCACAGATAAAACGGGAAACTACCTTTGCCCTGCAGCGGCGTATGTAAATACGACGGGAAAGGCTGAGGTTTGCGTGAATGAAAGAAGGAGGGAGTTCAGATGTTAAGTGGGCATATGAGGGGAGTGGGAGAAAGAAGCAGGGAGGAGGAGGAGGAGGGGGGGGTCAACATTAAGAGTATTCTTTAGAGCATCCCCTTTGATCTACGCGGTCATCATTTTGGTAAAGAGGAAGGACCACAAGGGCACGAAGAGGTCTCTTGAAATTGACCATGTGACTTCAATGGAAACATCCGCACCTGGGTGGTGCATCAGGTCATTTTACTAATTTAATGTTGTCAATGATCACTCATTGCAACCCAAAGGTCTTTAAGGTGGACGCTCTCAATCTTTTTTCAGGCAATGACCACTTAAAAGATGTAGAATATACCGGGGACCCCCTCATGTATGTCCCTTGAAATAATTTGATGTAGCCTATTTTTTTTAAACTTCTATAGTCTTAGTTATGTGAAAGAACAACACAAGAGAAATGTATAGATATTAGACATGTACTAAAAATATTTCTAAGAGTTATAGAACTACTATGAACTATGAACTTTTATAGATATAAGAATTGAAATATTAGTCATAGAACTATGAAGCCTTGTGTATCATGTTAACTTAAATTAATTAATCTGAAACCTTTTCACAGATCATGGATCCCTAGGGGTTCCCAACAGAATCACTGCTTACTATGAGAGACGCTACCCTTATTGAAGAAAATCAAAGTTACACGAAACAAAAAAAAGCCCTGCTATCAGTTGCTATTGACAAGATACGAAAATGGCAATATACTGTAATTAAATATTAAATAAAAATATTATATTATATTATAATCTATATTATGATAACGGATCAACGTAAATTAGTTTTAACGCCACTAATTTCTTCAACACATTAAAGCAGCTTGTGATTTTTAGGTTGTAACGGGCACAGTTTTAAAGCTAGAGTGAATAAATTGATATGGCATCATATGAAAACCTAAGGAATCCATTGGTACCAACCATGTCATACTAGCTTGTCGTGAAGGAGGTTAAATAACGCTCCAAAGTTACGCAAAATATTGACGAGGAAAAACTGGCATGGCCATTTTCGATGAGGTTCCTTGACCTCTGACCTCAAGATATGTGAATGAAAATGGGTTCTATGGGTACCCACGAGTCTCCTCTTTACAGACATGAACACTTTATGATAATCACATGCAGTTTGGGGCAAGTCATAGTCAAGTCAGCACACTGACACACCGACAGCTGTTGTTGCCTGTTAGGCTGCAGTTTACCTTGTTATTATTTGAGCATATTTTTTATGATAAATGCATACCTGTGAGGGTTTCTGGACAATATTTATCATTGTTTTGTGTTGTTAATTGATTTACAATAATAAACATATACATACATTTGCATAAAGCAAGCATATTTGCCAACTCAATACTTTAATTATGGACAATCATCACAATTAAATATTTTAATCAATTGACAGGCTTAAAAAAAATCTAAAATAAATAAATAAAATGTTCCTTCGAGTACTCTGAACAATTTTGGATCCTCCAATTTGTTGGCAGAGTCTCTCAGCACAAACGTAATCACTTTAAGTTCATAAACATCATAGCCGGGGGGGATGCTACTGATGCAAAAGCAATACTATCCTATAATTTATTGTTGATTGCTCATAAGCCCATAGTCATTGACTATGGGCATCAAGCTTATGCCCATAGCTTTGAACAGGGATTTAAACAGCTTTTCACAGATGCCATTAAAAGTGCCGCGGTCCTGCAGCTGTGAAGTGCCTGTTAAACACGGATCTGCTCCTACTTGCATCTGCAGGAGATATATTGGTATTAAGAAAGAGTTAATTCAGGGTTTGTCTTGTGTGTTTTAAAGTGGCCGCACTGTTGCCCCGGGTCCTGTGTGGGAGTTGAGAGGCTGGCTTTGACATGCGATGCTACACAGGCGAGGTTGCTCTCAGCTTCTAGAATAGGCAGGTGAGTACATGCACATGTGCCCCCCCACCCCACCCCATGCACACACACAAACACGGATACTAAGTCATAGGTCGTATAGTGATAGAGGAGGTGCACGGTGAAAAGTGCCTATATTTGAAACACTATTCAATATATTTAAATTTCCTAAAAATGTTTGATGTTGAGCACTGTTTGTTTTGTAAACATCTGACAGTGATACATGGGGCTTATTCTGCATCTCTGACTGATGACGGAGACTGGAAACCATGGCTACCGTTGGCAAATACATCCTGTTTTAGACCTCCGGGGCCATGACTCATAACACAAAAACCAACACTTAATAGTTTGAGGGTTCAGTTGTTGTAGCCGCTCTTCTCTCACGCTGCTGGGAACAAACTTCCAGCAGCAGCAGCAGCAGCCGCCTGCGTCGTACTGTACACCCCAGAGCCGAGGCCTGGTGAGGAGGGTGAGAAGGCAGTGGGGGAGGTGAGAGGAGATTTTTAGGGTGCCTAGAGTTTGGGGGCTGAGTGGGTCTATTTAGCCCCCAGCAGATTGCCCCCCTCTCCTTCCCCTCCTCCTCCACCCCTCTCCTCCCCCTGGCTTTGTGTGCCCTGAGCCCACTCCTCCCCCTTTTGTCACCCGGGCATTCCGCTTTGGTTAGCACACACAATGGGCGCTCAGTGCTCACCCTCCTGACACTGCATTCTGCCTGTGCACCAGGGAGTGGGCACGGGAGGGGAGGGAAAGGGGTCCAGGGGGGGAGGGTTAAAGGATGACAGCACCCCATGTGACCGAAATGCCATCAAGTATCAACCCCCCCCAACCCCCTCTCTACCTCCCCCTTTTTCAAAGTCTAACTTCACCCATCCATACAGATGGGCAGTAAGACTAGTGCCAGCGGGCCCGGTTGGCACGGTGAAAAACAAAAAACCTCGAGTTCGCTAGAGCAAACAAACGAACAGGTGTCTCTCATGGCTGACTGGCGATGTGGAGCCCTCCCTCCATCCAGCTCGCCTCTCAGGGTCCGTGCGCCCGGCTACATGTGTGTTCCCGTCATCTTCACGCTGCCGGGCACACACACATCCGAAACGGAATTTTAAGACCTAGCTTCAGAGCATTTTTGTCTGAAAATTAATCCCCTACATCGACGACAGTAAGAGTAAAATTGGCATGATTACAAGTCCAGGCTTTACTGCTTTGACATGTTTATCTAATATTTGGAACTCGTCCCGGCCTCCAGCAGTTTTGCCCCGCTGATATAATGGCACGGTTTGACAGGTCACGGCTTATGTTGTTTTGTAAATAGCTGCACATACGTAACAAACACATATCTAAAAGTAATAAACTCAAACATAAAAACACTCAACTGTAAGCTTCCTTTTTTAATCTGTCGAGATGTGACTCACCCCTCAACAAACACTACGTGATCAAGTGTCACCTGAGAGAATCTCAGATCCAAAAAAAAAGTTGCAGAACATGTAACTACACACCGAAATGTAATTCCTATTTAAGGACAGCAACAAGTGGAGGGCAAGAGGATGACTGGGTGTGTGTATATGTGTGTGTGGCAGCAGCAGCTCAGAGGCTGGTGGGGGGTTAGTTTGAGTTTCAAAGACCCTGCTTGTTCGCCCATATTTCACACCACGGTGACATCTTAAAGCCTAGACAGGCCTGGTTGCTTCGCCCTCTCTTTCACTTTCTGAGAAAAAAGGAGAATTGGGATGTGAGGGAGGGGGTTACTGAAATATATGCAAATGGTCCCCCAGAGGGGATACGAATTTTATGGGTTTAGAATTTAGTTCAGCCAACCTGAATAATCAAATGTGGGAACAAAAAAAACGAGCACCCCCACCACCATCCCACCATCACCACAACTCCGTACCTCGAGCTTCAACCCCCACCTCAGGCCTCATCTCTGTTCCCTCCTGCCAGGTCCTCACATAAGAGGAGCTCAGTACGTCCAAACTCTTATTAGGATCTCCTTACGGGGCAGGAGAATGGAAGAGAAATGAGAGGGGGGGGGAGCAAGGAGGAGGAGGAGGGGTTTGAGGAAAGGAGAAGAGGGGCTAGTGTACCTGATCAGGCAGAACTGCCGGCTCCTGATTACGACACCATTTTCTCAGCAGGCTTCCCAGCCTCATCCTGCTTCTGTGAATATGGAGCACAGGGCCAGCCAATCCCCTCAGCGCTCCCTCTCATCTAATGGCAGAATTAAGACCGTTTAGAGTGATTTCCTCTGCCTCTGAAAGAGCTGAATCTTTCTCCCTTTGCGCCGATTTACAATGTGGGGGGTCTGGCATGCAACGGGTGAGAGAAAAGTTCTACATGACTGAACATAACATTACAACAGGTGGGGAATTGAGCGGAGAGGTCTGCAGAACATGGCTGAGAACCATTTCACTTCACCTATGTCTTCGAGTTACATCGAACCACCAGTTTGGTTAGAAAAGTTTTAGTTTTGAGGCACACTTATAGCCGCCTACCTTCATGAGGGTTTATGAGGATACAACAACCACTGCTCTGCCTGTTGTCTGCACATCTCCATCACTGTGTGTTTAGTCTTGGACGCCTAAATCAGATGATAAAACATAAGCAAAGTGATGTCATACAGTAGATCTCATTAACATGCTTTAATGTATTTTCATGTTACTCTATTCAGTGTTTCTATACTATAATATACTAAACTATACTATATGTATGTGCATGTGAAACAACTATGAGGTTAATTATACAAAAAGCACTCTGATCCATTTAGTTTTGAATTTACCTACATGATATATGTTAGTAAAACTCACATTTAACTGTTGCAAGTGAATTTTTGTTTTGTTTTGTTGTTTGTTTGTTTGTTAACCACAAGGTTTGCGGTTCGATCCCCGGCTCCTACTGTCTGCATGTCGAAGTGTCCTTAAGCAAGACACTGAACCCCAAGTAGCTCCCCGGGTGCTTTACAACAGCCAACTGCTCCTAAGGATGGATTAAAACCAGAGGTCAAATTTAATGTATGTACCTGAATGTTTATGATGATTCTAATAAAGTTTTAGTTTAAGAGAGTTTCATTCAACACATGGTTCGAGGAGTTTTGGGGTCATAATGACCCTGAAATGTCTTCTCAGTTCTGATTTAATACAAGATCCTTCAAACACAAGCAATGGTTCTAATGGACGGATGAAGTTTACATTTACAATTCACTATGAAATTAAATTGTTGCTGTTATTCAGTGGTGGAAGAAGTACTCAGATCTTTAACTTAAGTAAAAACATAGCAATGATATTGTGTAGAAATCTCTGTTACAAGTAAAGTCAAGAGTCAAACAGAAGATCTGCACACTATTAAAAAGCTTGTGCAACGTTTTGATCTAACAGAGATCTTCATCGGGTATTATCAAATCAAAGATTCAAAGGTTTGATGAAGACCTCTGTTAGATCAAAACGTTGAAAAATTAGATTTTCTGGGAGCTTTTTAATACATTGGTCAGATCTTCTGTTTGATTCATATCTTGATTTTTTGATCCGGCACCTGTTGAAGTTTTTTGGATGTGCGTACCCACACCCTCTTCATCACAAGTAAAAGTCAAGCATTCAAAAAAATTAAAATTAAAAGTACAAGTATTAGCATCAAAATATATTTTAAGTACCAAAAGCAACTCATTATGCAAAACAGCCCATTTCCAAATAATGTATTGTATTAATTATAGATGCAATAGATTTAAGAAAATAAAAGCCTCATTAGGATGATTTCCTGAACTCATTAGAGACACTCTTTAAAGGTATTTTGTCATAAATAAAACTAAAAACATGTTAAAGATTATTTTGTGTTGCTTTAATATAATAAGAGTAGTTTTACTTACTATTATTGTGACAGTTCATTTAACATTTCATCCAGTGAAAACTCCCAATTTTCCTACTACTTCTTAAACTTAATAAACTATTGGATTATTTTAAAAGTGCATCGTCACAAAGCTGTTTCTACTAGCTCATGAAAATCAACCTTTTCGAGATACATGGTTGAGATTTGTTCATCCATAATTGGAAATAAAGCATGCCAAAGGTTAAAAGCTGATCATGAGTCAGATCAAACTGATTCATAATGACGCTAACCCAAACGGGGTGTAATTCTGGAGGCAAATCTGCTTAAACTCGCTCCTTCTGTGTCAAACTGCATTACGTCAAGCCCATCATCATCACCGTTGAATATGGCATAGCACCATATCAAACCACCACAGTTTGAACCTGTTGCTTTTGTTCTCCCCGTGCTTAATGATTCCCCCACTTTCTCCTCCAACCTCCAGTAGACAAATCCTTCAGCTTTATTGCCCAGACTCAAGAGCTGCAGGTGCACAGGCCACAAAAGGGAGAGAAGGGGGGAGTGGATGGGTGGAGGAGGGGATGGGAGAGAGAATGGTCAGTCGGGAGATAAGAGAGGAAGGAACAGAGCCCCCCCACCCTGGTTTAACCTCTACACCCCTCAGCCCGGCCCTGTCTCTACCCCGGCAACACCTCTCTGTTTTGCTCCACTGCCCTGCCACACGTGACGCAAGTGCAAACTGCGAGTGGTGCCGCCTGGCGCTACCAGGCCTTCCTGTGTGTGGCAGGGGACGGGGGGCAGGCGTGGCAGCGTGGCCATGTGGCGGTAGCGGCCCTTTTCTTCTAACCCAGCAGAGGAGCAGTAATGACTTTGAGCTACAGCTGTGCCCACTGAGGCTTGCCCTACCTTGCCCTGCAGTGGCCCCTCAACCTCATCGCACCATGTTGCCCTCTGATTCTGGCCTCTGCTACTGTCAGAGGATGAATGTCCAGTTGTTTTTTTATCTCCAAAATCTATATGTGGGATTCCTCAAAAGAGATTATGAGGCTTTGTGGGATGGGTATGTGTATGTGTTATCTATTTCAAAACAAGAGTAGAGATGATGTTCCTACAATAAAGACTCAAATCCTTATCGAATATCAAAGATAGGGCAATAACTAACGATTATTTTCATTGTTGATTAATCTGTTGATTATTTTCTCGAATAATCGATTAGTTGTTTGGTCTGTAAAATGTCAGAAAATGGTTGAGAAATGTTGATCAGTGTTTCCCAAAGCCCAAGATGACGTCCTCAAATGTCTTGTTTTGTCCACAACTTAAAGATATTCAGTTTACTGTCATAGAGGAGTAAAGAAACCAGGAAATATTCACATTTCAGAAGCTGGAATCAGAGACTTTTGTCTCTCTTTCCTAACTAATCATTTAATTGATTAATCATTGAAGCTCTACTCAAAGGAAATAATCAGAATATATTGAGTCTAAAGCCAAAGCTTTGTACATTTCACACTCTGAAACAGAATTATTCACGTGAAAAATATTTATAATATTTATAAAAGCACCGATCACTATGTGAACAGTTGAGATCAGAGACTCTACTTTTTATTTTCATCTTTGATCAATCTACAAATTATTCTCTTGATTCATTAATTCATCGTTGAGTCTTAAAATAGGGAAAAATGTCCATACCTGTTTCCATCTTCAAATGTCTCATGTTGTCCAATCTAGAGCTGCAATGATTAATCGATTAGTTGTCAACTATTAAATTAAAATGGCCAACTATTTTGTTAATCGATTAATCGATTTGACTAATTTTAAAGGGGAAAAAAAGGTAAAAATTCTCTGATTCCAGCTTGTGAATGTGAATATTTTCTGGTTTCTTTACTCCTCTATGACAGTAAACTGTATATCTCTAAGTTGTGGACCAAACAAGACATTTGAGGACGTCATCTTGGGCTTTGGGAAACACTGATCAAGATTTTCTACCATTTTCTGACATTTTATAGATCAAACAACTAATTGGTTAATCGAGAAAACAAGCAACAGATTAATTGACAATGAAAATAATCATTAGTTGCAGCCCTGCTTAAAAACAATGAATCGATTATCTAAATCGTTGCCAATTAGTTTGTGTCTGAGTAACTCTTCAGCTCTAACTGAAACAGGTTGTAGGGTTGCGGTAGTTGAACATTGGTGTAAATACTGTGATCTGGGTGAAAACAAAAGTTTGTTTCACTTGTATATTGTCACTTTTACTACAACTAGCAGAGGGAAATTAAGTGAAAATGATTTGGTTCAGTGATGGAGAGAAGTGAAACGGTTATTTGAAAAATGAAGAAAGTAAAGTGGAGTGTGAACATTAAGTTTTATTTCCAAACCTTGGGACAAACATAAAGTAAGGCAGCTACCTAGTAAAGGTAACATACTGTATGTTTTATTGGCTTTGCATATAATAATTTACATTTGCATATATAGTTTATGCAGATTAATTATTGTACGTGTTAATCAAGTGTGTCATCCTTTTGACAAATTTATGTCATTCATTCCTTCGTAATTTGTTCACTTTAGTAATTATTGCAGTGATTATTGCATAAGTGATTATTACATCTACATCTTATTGTGTCTATTTCTAAATACATGTTTCAGTACGTCTACATTTCTTTGGCAATTGTTGAGCTGAAACTGTTAAAAATCGGAATTATGATTGTGTCTGCGAGATAAAAGGGAAAAGAAATAAAAACCAGCCTCGTTGTCCTAAAGCCTGTGAGCTGGTAAGGTTTGTTTGTGGTTTAAATGAGTCAGGTTTAGGGATGGCCTGAACAGGACACACTGTGTGAGTCACAGATAGAGCAGATTATGGTGTGCCGCCGGTGTAAAAACACCTAACTGTTAAAAAAAAAACTCCAAGTGCTGTCTGTGCCTCCATTTTTCCACCTGTAGACATAAAGCCATACGAGCTACCTTCTATAGACTCATAATAATGATAGCATAATACTCTAACTCGCTCTCTGTCACACAGATAAACACGCAAACCTGCCTATGTTACTGGAGCTGGCGTGCTGGGAACACACCCTCAGGGACAGGAATAACAGGCCACTCCAGAGCATGAGGACATCTGAGACACAGTGGCACCACACAAGCATGATGACTCTTTAACGTCTCCTCATCTCCATCCCTAATCCTCGGCCGCTTCGCCGTCAGCTACTGTTTACACCATCCACAAGTCAAGAGCAGAAGCAGAAAATGGACTTTCTTAATTCTGAATGACTAAAGTCCACTAGAAAGCCATTGAGGAAGGCCTCTAGTGTGGAGGGAGCCTCATATTGAATACGGATTGAAATTTACATGACAACTTAGGAAAAATGCTTTTTTATTACTCATTCATCCCCTAAATCACTTGGCTCCCCCGCTCCTTTCCTCTGCCTGAGCTATTAAATCACCATCTTGACCCTGCGACCTGGGGCCGCAACCATAAAGAGCCCCCCGCGGGTCAGAGGCCTGATTGTAACATTTGAATATGAAATGGACTTGGTCGGGCCTGGAAACAGCCCCATGCTCTGAGACACAGGCTGACCCCCAGGAGAGAGGTCTGCCTCAGCAGCAGTCCCGGGCCTGGAGGCTCCCTCTTCTTCTTCTTCTTCTCTCAGCCAGGATTTACTTGGACTTGAGAAGGAGGGAGAGAGAGAGAGAGGGCTGAAGTCGGGGGTGGAGGGTGAAGCGGTGGTAGGGGTTGAGCGAGAGTGAGGGAGAGGATAAAGAGAGAGGGCAGACATTTGAATAAGACAAGAAACGATTGGTGTTTGCATGACAAAGGAGCCCGCCATCTCCCCTGATTGGTGTCACAGTGCGGCACTAAAGCCATGCAGCCCCCCCGCCCCCCACACCCCTCCACCCTCCCCGGTGTGGGGTGATGTGTGGAGCACAGGCATGTTTATGCATCCAAGGTGTGATATTAGGGAGGGGGCCCGTCGTCAAGTTTCGGGTTAAGAAGTTTGTGCGCATATTCTTAAAAGGAGACAGAGTTTGTATTATTCCGACAATAAATTTGCAATTTCAAGAGAAAATCAAGTCCAAAATGTTATTTTTTTTCTCTTTAAATACTCTCTTTAGATGTTTTAATAGGATTAAAAGGATAAATCCAGTTTATTACACTTTGTACTCACTAAAAGTAATTGCTGAGATTTGGAAATGTGTCCAACAAAGCAAGACAAACACAAGCATGCAGGCCTTCAGACAGGTTTAGAGCTGCAATGGATTAGTTGTTAACAATTAAATGAATCCCAAACTATTTTGATCATTTATAAATCGGTTTGAGTCATTTTTTTAAAGAAAAAAAAGTCTAAATTCTCTGATTCCAGCTTCTTAAATGTGAATATTTTCTGGTTTCTTTACTCCTCTATGACAGTAAACTGAATATCTTTGAGCTGTGGACAAAACAAGACATTTGAGGACGTCATCTTGGGCTTTGGGAAACACTGATCCACATTTTTCACCATTTTCTTTCATTTTATAGACCAAACAACTAATGGATTAATTGGAAAAATAATCAACAGATTAATTGACAATGACAATAATAGTTAGTTGCAGCCCTAGTCCAATCGACATTCCAAAACTCTAACATACTTAGTTGTTTAGTGTTATAATACAAACCCTCACACTGGAAAAAGTGCTTTTTGCGTAAAAACAATTAATCGATTATCTCGAGAAAATAATCGACTGATTAATCAATAATGAAAATAATCGTAGACAGACCCTGGACAGGTTGTAAACAAACCAAGGGTTTACCCAGATTTTCTGCTCTAACTCTAAAACCAAAATTCACACGAAATGATGGTAATAAACTGTTTCTGCTGCAGGCATGCTGCCCCGTTCCTCTACCTGTCCTCCCAAACCTCCTAATTATTCCAGAGAGGTGTGAAGACCACCACCCTCACCGTCCCCTGCTGGGCTGTCAGTGGAGTCGTTAGCTACTGCAGGTGGACTCTCTGGCACCGCCGAGTCCTGACCATCCACCTCTCTCCCTCTTGCACCCACTCCCTCCTTCTTCTTAACGTTTGATGGGACAATACAAGAACAGAGATGAGAGGGGATCATATGAGCAGGCAAATCCAGGGGCTATGAAGGGGAGGGGGGGGGATTTCACAGCTCAATAAGTTTGGACAATTTGTTTACAATCCCCATTATTGCAGGCCCCTCGGGGAGTAGGTGTATATAAATATTGATGCATTTCAGATTTTAGGCAGATTAGCTTGAGAGAGTTTGGTCCACTCAGGAGAACGATGGAAAAGTGCGAGAAGGAGTACCACAGGGGGGTGAAAAGAAGAGGGATGAGGATGAAGGAAGCGTGAGTGAAAGTTGGCGAGGTCACACACTCACACACACACACACACTGACCCCCTGCAGACAAAGCCTCCACAGGCTCATCTGGGCAGAGCTGCCGGCCCTCGGGGACACACCTCCAAGAGAGATGGCCTGACTAACTCTCCATGGCAACTAATCAATAAGTGACAGAGTCAGTCAGGACTGACCCGTAGCCCCGTGTGCTCCACCTCCCCCCATGTTCCCAGGGTTACACTCCCATAAACCACACACACACATATACAGACTGGGCTACACTAAAAACACAAAGTGCCCCCCAACCTGACCAGCTGGAAGATAAAGTCTTTCCTCCAACTTTGGGTGCATCACACCAAAGTGTTTTTGTTTTGCACGTGGGTACAGGTTACTGACAGCTCCGGACAATAGCGATATGATCAGACCACACCGCCATTGTGCGTCTGTCAATCCGTATTCCCTCTCACTGTCCTCGACATACACTAATCAATATCTGTGGCCTAGATGAGAGGCCTAATCTTCCCCCCTTGTCGCCCCCTTAAATCCTCATCACCCCCCCTCTGACTCTGCATTGTCTTGCAGCGGTCCCGTATTCACTTCACTGTCCCTAGGCACAGTACATACATCAGCACATGTACACTTGGCCCCATTTTCCTTGGCGTTCCAAGACGGGTCAGAAGTGGGGTCAGAACTCTAGTTTGGTGAATTAAAAGCAACGCTGCATGCTCCAGTGTCCATAGACAAAGTGATGTGTTCTTCAGAAAGGCACCATCTGCAGCAGACACACTTTTACACACTGGAGTGTCTCCCTCGGTGCCTGAGCTTCCCTTAACGCACATTAGAGCCAACCGTTTGAGTGTAATTGGCCTTACAGGTTATTCAGGAAAGAGGCCCTCTTAATCCAGTTTCATTCTTGGTTGTGTGCTCATGTATATGTGTGGTTTTACACATCTTCCTGCAAGCCGCAAAAACAAGTAAACCTCAGTAGTTGGACAAAAACACCAAAAAAAAACTCTCTAAAGATACAACAGGAAAAAAAACAGAATCATCCCATTTCAGCTGTTCGTGTGATTTGTATTTGTTTTGTTTGGGACAAAAGAGGCGGTAATCCCGTCTCATATTTGACGAGTCTCATATTCACACACACCTGCTGGGACAAAGTAAACACACCTTCAGAGTCAGACACCTTAATAAATGACCCTCACATTAAAACCTAAGTCGGGATAAACCCTAAAGCAGGCATGTTGACATGATATGGTAAAGAGGACATGCCCATTCCGGATATGAATGATGGGAAGTGGCCACATCACAGCTAACTCTTGTGTGTGTGTACAGTGTATACAGCACGTAGGTCAAACCACATTGTGGCTATGGTGCTTGGCGATACTCCCGGATAGATTTTTGGTTTTGATTTCCTGAATTTAAAAGGTTGGACTTGCTTAGTAACACAGGTGTCAGGTGTTTCCAATATATCTTTCAACAGGGATCTCCTGCATCAGATCAAAGCTCTGCAGTAAAAACAAACCTGTCAGACATCATTTTTTTCGCTTCAACATCATTTTTTAAAATATACTTCTGCCCCCTCACTGAATTCTTTACGTACCCTACCCTACACAGTAGCAGCTCGGGCGCCTGAAAGTCTATAAGGCCTCGATTCAACCAATTTACTTTCAACTGACATAAACAACAGAGAGTAGCTCGCTGCTGGGCGGATGCAGTTTTCTTGAGTGGCGGCGTGCTTGCCTTTGAAGCGTTTCCCACTCAGCATTCCTTGTGGTTGTGTCAGGCATGGCAGTCCAACCACAGCTATCATTAATGAGCCATTTGCATCACGGAACAAGTCTGTCTGCGCTCACATGCGTTCAGGCACGGAGCTGAAAATTGGGGATGTACTTAAAAAGAGTGGGGGAAAAAATGGTCAAATGTGATTTTTCTAGTGTCTGCGGTGAGTGGTGTCAGTGAATGGAGAGAGAGAGGGGGATTGAGAGGACGGTGCAGTGGAGAGGGATGGCTCTCAGTGGGTCAGCCCAAAAGCCCTGACCCCAGGAGGATTTGATGCCATTTTCCCACGCAGGGAGTCGACCTGAGAGGAGCTCGTTAACAACATCTGCCCCAGTTCAGGGAGATTAACCCCCACCCCCCCCCCCTCTACACACTCACACATACACACCGCTGTCAATCCCACTACCTCACACACACGAGTCCCACCGCTCTGGACAGGCCTGCCCAAGCCGGACAGGCCACTCCAGTCCCCTCCAGGCTCAGCTCAAAGGGCCTCCTGGAGATCCCAGCCAAAGCAAATCAATACAGTCTGACTCATAGGTGCAATCCCTAGAAACCATCACACACTGTACTCATCCGTTACACGCGAACTATGTCGTAGGCGATGTCTGTACATCAGAGGAGGCTCCAGATTTGAGTTTGTGATTACGCGAAGACTTTTGAGAGTGTGTTCAGAAGGTGTGTTTCCTGCTGGAAGTTGCCCATCCGGTCGAGCGAGCGAGTCAGTGATGTCACCAACGTCAAGACTGTCAGCCAGATTTGTGTAATGAGTTTTCCACTCGTGCTGACGTAGACAGAGAGACACACTCTGCTCTTATCACCTTGTTCACGTCTACTCCCACGAGACATGCAACTGGCAGGGCATGTTCTGACATAATGCGAGGAGACGCATGTGAAAAAACAGGATCGGCCTAGAGCACTGCCTCTGTTAAGCCGGAGCCTTGCATGAGCTGCACATATTATAGGTGCGCGTAGAGTAGACACACACGGTGGCAGAATCCACTGGGAATCCGCTGAATCCATGTTCTACAGGGCTATAATTAGGTTAGTTTTTGGAGAGGGGGTTAAACAAACAGGGGCTGTGAGGTCATAGGCAGATGGAAGTGGGATATGCCTGCACTTGCTGAGTGGGCACAGAGCTCCACATGACAGGAGAGAGAGAGAGAGAGGCCCTCGGGGCGCTCGGCAGGGGGAGAGCGAGGGGTGGGGGGGGCCCGACTCGGATGGCCTCACTGCCAGAACATTCAATCAATAGCCGTGCACTGTCCAGCAACACACCTTTCCCCACAGTTTCACTCCTAAATGATCATTAGGCGTGACATTTCTGTGCCAACCCCAGTGAGAAATGAGCTTCACAGACATGTTTTTTGCATCTAAGCAGATTTAAAAAACATACAGAAAATATGTGTTCATGAGACACCACCAGCATGGTTCATTAGACATTTGAGACATACAGTACACTGCATTGGTTTAGTCAAAAATGAGTTTTCAGTTATATAACAGAGGAACAGACACTGTATTGTGGGATTCCCTCTTGATGGATCTGCATCATGCTACTTATTTATATACTTGCAGGTCTCATGTGCCCATGTTGGCATCAAAGGAAAAGCAGGACAGTATATAGCAAAGGAGTTGTGCAGGTGAAAGCCACACTGAGGTTACATCATTTTCAGAGTTTGATAAATGACTAAAAACCATCAGTCCCATCGAGCCCACAGCAAACACCTTCTGACACTGAGGAGCAGGAAAAGAGAAAAGCTGCTTAATCACAAAAAAATGAGTTGGAAAGTGTGATTAGGTGACGGGTGGCTGCTGGCACGCTAGAGTGACTTAAGACCCTGTCAGTGAATGCAGGGAGGTCTGGATAATCTTTCCCTCCACAAAGGTGTGTGGGGCTAATCCAAGCCGCTGTGCTGAGCCGTGGATCAGGTCCTACAGGGAGTGTGGGAAGGCCAGCAGGACCGCCACTGCTCCGGCCCTCTTGGTGGCCGGAGCTTATTTATCCTAAAGGTGCACTGCAAACAGCAGCTTCTACACACACCTCTGCATTAATAGTGTCAGCCACAGTAATGTGTTGTTAAGTTCATGAATGTGATGCAATTGCAGTGCGATTTGTTAAAAAATTAAATCCACCACATAGATAGAACATCGCCACAGAGCTATTTTAAAAAGTTAAATGTAAATGAGCACAACAAAAGTTTCTCGGCGCAAATCAGAAATGATATGAAACACTAAATGTTGTCAACATGCAAACTACTTATTAAAATACTTAAGTTTAAGTCATTTATTGTCTATGCCAAACAGAGAGTTACAAATTATATATATATGTTGTCACATCAGCACTGACATACAATTCACCAAACTTTTCAAAACAAGTTTCAGATGACACCTAATGCCTTAAAAAAGACAGTCATTTATCGTGCCATCACTCAATCTATGGAATAGCCGCCCTCTTTACATCCGTCAATCCTCTCTCGTGTTTTATAGGGTATATTCATTCATTTTATAATACTTTTTTTTTTTAAATGTGTGAATTTACAACCACTTTTAAATGTGTCTGACGCTAATCAATTTTTTGTATTATTTTATTTGTTTTAGTTTTATATATTGAGATTCTTACATGAATTTTGTTTTTAAGTAGAAATGTTTTAACTGAATTCTTTTGATAAAATATGAAAAACATTCAAACTGACAGAGGCAGCGAAGTGATGACAACCTGTGGAATTAAATAGTCTGTCTTCACCAAGTAAACACTGAAATAATTGAGTGAACAAGTGTAAACTTAGGGGAAGGAAAAGTATTACAACTTGATAAGATGAATACTTTTCACCAACCATTTAAAAAACTAATTCAAAAAAGGGGGAAAAAGATGAGTATTATTTTAATTTTCTAATGTCAACTTCAAAACAAACAAGCCTGTAAAGAAATGTTTAACTGGAAATATCAGATAAAAATTCAATAGGCTTAAGTATTAGATATGTATATGTATATATGTAAAATCATAATCATAATTTTAAATGGATGGTTAAAATGATACTCAAGACTTTTTTCCAAATAAAGGAAAGCAACTTATAATTCTTTCACTATTAGTGAAGCCTTTTAAAGGAACTGGAAGACCAAATTATTTGTATAGTAAAAATTCTGAAGTGAAAATATCACTGTACCTGTATTTTTCTTTATAAAATAATAGCAGTGTGCAGCAAACATGCTGAAATTGTTTAATCTTTTACAAGATTATCATTGTGAAAACAACAGATTGTCATTCACTAAAATAACCCCTTTTAAAACAACCAAAATGTCCAAAAACCTCACAAAAGACAGAGTCACGAATCATGTTTCGTACAAATTTATTCAGCATTTAAGAATAGAGGATGGTCTTAAAATATGTAGAAACGTCAGTTTAAATAAACATTTTCGTTCAGGATAATGAGTAAACATGACACTGTCAAAAACCATCACAGAAAATAACATTTTACAAAAACAAAAATTTTTAACATTTTTTTTCACGTGACAAAAAACAATCGGGTTCACAAGCTAAAAAAAAAACTCTTACTATAAATAAAACTTGCGTTTGCGACCCGCACAGTCTTAACATTTCATTTGAACCTATAGGTCATGAAGGGAGGGAGAAAATAATAAAGAGACTACAAAAATTTGGACACAGTCGAGACAACTGACATTCTCTACAAATTAAGTGTAAACATTTATGAAGCAACTTTTTTTCCCATCCAGCTTTTCTGAAATACACCAAGCCTCTCTTAATGAGGCCACATGCCTTTTCATAGACAGAAAATATGGCATTAATTAAAATATAGAAGTCCAATTCTTCTACATAAAGTTTGATTGCTTATACTTGTGTGATAATAAAAAGCCTCTTTTTTTTGCAATGCATTTTTTACTCTGATGGGCTCGGTCCATTTTTTCAAAATGCATTTTAAAACTCAAGAGAATAATTTTTTGAACAAAAAAAACTTGTTTCTTTAGCAACCAAAAAAAAAAGGTTCAAGTATCCGAAGTACTTTTATTTCTATTTTTTTTTTTTTTAGTTTCGGTCCATTTTCAAAATGCATTTTAAAAGTCAAGAGATAAAATTGTTTTTTGAACAAAAAACTGTGATAAAAAGCCTCTTTTTTTGCAATGCAATTTTACTCTGATGGGCTCGGTCCATTTTTCAAAATGCATTTTAAAACTCAAGAGAATAAAATTGTTTTTTGAACAATTTTTAGCAACCAAAAAAAAAGTTCCGAAGTACTTTTTTTTTTTTTTTTTTAAAGTCTTTCTGCTTCTCTCTTCTCTCTCTCAGATGTGTGTGAGAGGTAGAGTCCCATTGACGCCAGTCCCTGCGCTCTGATAGTGCGGATGGACGCTGTGTAACCGGCTGCCCTGCAGAGAGGAATGCTCCGCGCTCTCTCCACCACCTGGAGGCAGGTACATGCTGATCATGTCCCTCAAATCCCCCAAGCACGCCCGCTGAGAGTGGGACGTGATGGCCGGCGGTGGTGAGCTGGGCTCGGTCTTGCACATGGAGCTCAGTCCCATGGAGCTGCCCTGCTGCTGCGTGGTGGTGTACGCTGCAGGAGACATACTATACGTGGACGCAGCGTTCATGTAGCTCTGCGCAGACGACATCATCGGGTACTGCAGCCCAGCCATCTCGTACCGGTGCATCTGCTGGATCTGCGGGCTGTTCATGCTGTGGTGCTGATGAGGATAAGCCAGCTGGTCCTGCATGAGAGAGTACGCGCTGTTCGTCCAGCCGTTCATGTGCGCGTATCCGTCCATGCGTTGACCCACAGACACAGAGCTGTTCACGGAGCTGGAGCCTGGAGCCAAAAGCCCACCTGGTAAGGAATACTTGTCTTTCTTCAGCAAGGTCTTGGTCTTCCTGCGCGGACGGTATTTATAATCCGGATGCTCCTTCATGTGCATTGCGCGCAGACGCTTGGCCTCGTCGATGAACGGCCTCTTCTCCGCATCGGTGAGAAGTTTCCAGTCGGCTCCGAGTCGCTTGCTGATTTCTGAGTTGTGCATTTTAGGGTTTTCTTGAGCCATCTTCCTCCGCTGGCCTCGGGACCACACCATGAAGGCGTTCATGGGTCTCTTGACGCGCTCCGGGTCATTGTTGGCACTGTTGTTGTTGTTCTTTGGCGCAGAGTTGGACTGCGGCAGAGGAGTCTTCAGCTCGGTTTCCATCATGTTATACATTATTCTGGCTGGCTTTTTCAGTGTTCAATGAAAAAAAAAAAAAAGTTCATAAAACAAGCGCCAGAAAAGTTAAAGAGGTAGTAGAGGTACTGACCAGTCTCATATAGGATTAAAAAGTTGTGCGCAAAAGTTGTGCCAAATGTGTCTCTTGCAGGTGCTTCTCTTCTCTCTCTGCTGTTAAAGCTGCTCAGTCTGTCCCGCACGGCTCTCAAACTGAAGTCTGTAAACTTGTTCCCCAAGCTCATGTGTTAATAGGCCTAGTGGCCGGACCATGTGATGTGGATTGACAGCGTGACAATGAGGAGCCAGGCGACCAATCAGCGCGCAGCTCCGCATCTCCACCGCGTAAACCAACCGGAGCGTGTTTTGGTTTAGAGGAGGAGGAGGAGGAGGAGGAGGGAGAGGGAAAAGTTTTAAAACAGCAAACCTGAGCGCAAAGTGTTTGAGATTTAAAAACCTTTATAATCTGAGAAGTTAAAGGGAAAAGCTGCTTATTTATTTTATGTATTGAAAGGGAACAAATTACATCCAAAATAGGATATTTGTTAGAAATTGGGACTCAGTTGAATAAAATATGCAAATAAAGTTTTAAAGAAAGTGTAGAACCATGTACCTTGCATGAAACGAGAAAGAGTAGACCTATATGCACTATATATGCTGCAAGGAAACTAAAGGGATGCCACCAGGAGTTTGGTAAAGAGGGCCTCTGTGCAGCTAATTTACTAATTAGTATTTTAATTAATTAATAGAGGAGGAGAGAGAGGTAAAAGTTTTAAAACAGCAAACCTGGACAGCAAAGTGTTAGAGATTTATAACCTTTATAATGTGAGAAGTTAACAGAAAATGCTGCTTATTTTATGTTATTGAAAGGGAACAAATTACATCCAAAATAGGTTATTTTATACATTTTGGGACTCAGTTGAATAAAACATGCAAATAAAGTTTTAAAGACAGTGTAGAACCATGTAGGCTTTACCTTAGGCAAGGCAAAGCTGCTTTATTTGTAGAGCACATTTCAGCAACAGGCCAATTCAAAGTGCTTTACATAAACATTCAAGAACAGTTATAAAAACATTAAAGATTAAAGATTAGAAAATAAAAACAAGCTAAAAATAAAAGCTATAGGATAGAAGTTAAAATAGAGTATAACACACAAGATTAAGTGCAGAATAAGATCATTATCTGGTTTAATAAAAGGCAGCAGCAGCAAACAGGAAAGTTTTAAGCTTTGATTTAAACGAACTCAGAGTTGGAGTTGGTCCTGCAGGTTTCTGGGAGCTTGTTCCAAATATTTGGTGCATAAAAACTGCATGTTTACATAAAACGATAAAGAGTATGCACTATATATGCTGCAAGGAAACTAAAAGGGATCAATGCCAATAAATGAATTAAAGAGGCGTATCTCAACAGGCCCCAAAACCCACCGAGAGTGAGGGCAAATACTTGAAGCAAAAAAAGTGGAATATTGGAAAAAAATCCTTTCATCTGTACCTGCTGCTGTCAAACACGCTTTTGTTGCTTTAATCATAAGGGGACATAAAAAAAAACCTCAGTCTTATTTGGGGTTTTCGGTGCTGTCAAAACACTCAATAGATTTGTTTTTGTATTTTTTAACAGATGTCTTTAAACATGTTTCATGAGAACCTTTTTTGGACCCAGCTGCTCGAAAGTTTTTTTTTTTTTCTCAGGAGTATTTCAGTCTCTGAATTAATCTCCTTTAAACAACTAAGAGGGGTTGAAATCATTCAATTTCATTCTAATGTAATATAAGGAGGAGTGTAAATACATTGCATTAAATCAGAATAAGACTGATGACTCCATAAAATAATATTCAAATGTTTTAAAAATCATTCAATAATAATGTTATTACCTCATAAAATTATTTCAACATGTTTTGAGCCAATATAGGACAAGTTTTACTGTGTTTCAGATTAAATGAATGGTTAAATGTGGCTGTTTTCTGCAGCGTTAAGGCGAAACTGTAATACATCAACGACCTCTTGTGGAGGAAACAGGGCTATCTCTTTATTCCCTGAGGAGAAAGTTGGAGTTTGGGACTTTCTGCAGCTCGCCCAGTCATGTCAGCTACTGTTTGCAGACTTGTTTTTCTCTCCGCGGTGTTAATGGTTATTAAAATGATCAACCTTCATTTGCATGTGTCTCTTTACAAACGAGCTGAAACGCGGCGTCGCCACTGAAACCGATCAGCCAACAGCTTCACACCTGCTAATGACCAGCAGCGGATCGGCCATCGAAAGCCATCTTTAACCATCAACACCTCAGGATTTATATTTACAGGAGCTCTGCAGGGAGCAGCAGGCTGCTATAGGGGCATTTTACAGCGTTTCACCTCCCAAACATTTAAATGCATTTTGTATTATATATCCAGCTGATCGCACACACTTTTATTTATGTTTTTTAATTTTTTTTAATTTCTTTTAATATATATATATATATAAATATTTTTTTAATTTTAATTTTCAGAGAGCAAATATTAAAATGCATTTTTTTATTATAGATGCAGCTAAGGGACCGGGAGCGAACATAATTTTTTTAATTTTTTAAAATGTATTTTAATATATATATATTCTTTTTTATTTTATTTTTTTAATTTAATTTTCAGAGAGCAAATTTTAAAATGCAAAAAGTATGTTTGGAAAATCGCGTATTTATCTGATCAGATCAAATCTGATTTACGGGTTTAAATGAGCTGCTTCTATTAAATTATCAATGAACCGATAACATCTTGTCCGTCATTGTTACTCTCCTTTCTTCACTATGATGAATGAAAGTTTTCAAAATAAAAGAAAAATCAAAATCCAATATTAAGTGTAATTTGCAGCATTTATAAAAGTTATGACTAAAAAAAAAACAGGCAAACAAAAATATGACTTTTCAAATGAAACATCTGTCAAGTCATTGTTACTCTCCTTTCTTCACAATAATGAATGAAAGTTTTCAAAATAAAGCAAAAAAATTCGAAATTAAGTGTAATTCGTAGCCACTTATAGACATATTTATAAATGTTATTACTCAAAAACAGTCAAAAAAAATATGACTTTTTTTCAAATTAAACTATATAGGCACAAATAAAGAAAAATAAATGGTGTGTTATATGTTACAGGGAGGGAAGCCTGCACGTCCCCTCAGCCATATAGTTAAATCAGCTGAAAAAGAGACATCACTTCATGAATTTAATTTTCGCGTTCAATGGGGCGTCACAAACACAGCCAGAGCAATAAAACTAACGTCCAATTAGCAGCCATCTATTCTCAGGGTAGCAGTTATTTGTTTATCTGGGCAGATCTCAATACTGATCCGCTTGTAATCTTCTTATGGAAATTGACCGGTAGCAGAGAGAGAGAGAGGGGGGGGGGAGAGAGAGCGAGAGAGCGAGAGAGAGAGAGAGAGAGAGAGAGAGAGAGAGAGAGAGAGAGAGAGAGAGAGAGAGAGAGAAAGCACCAGGAGAAACTGGGAGTTTGGTAATGAGGGCCTCTGTGCAGCTAATTTCCTAATTAAGGAAGGAGGACCACCAGCACAGTCTGTGAGGCTCAAAGGGGCTCTGCAGGATAACACTGTTGAATGTTGGGAAATAATGTGCACGTCCTGATGGGAGGATATAACCTGCATGCAGCCAGCTCCATGGATCATTTAATCTTTATAGCAAAAATGTTGAATTGTGCATGTATTTTTATTATTATTTTTGTTTATAGCTTATTTTGTATATTGGTAGAAATTCAATTTTTTTTATTCTTATTTTATTCTAACGTTTTTATCTATTCTTTTGTTATTATACTGTTTAACTTGCACCAACAAAACCAAAGCAAATTCCTAGTGTATACCTCTTACACCTGGCAATAAACACGATTCTGATTCTGATGTAATTTTCCTCTCAAAAGGAAATTTTTTTAAGTAGTTTTCGTTACAATTAAGAATATCAAAAGCAAATATTTTGTTTAGATGTCACATCTGGCTGCTAAAAAATTTTTCCACCTATATGTTTATTGGGTTTTCTTATTTTCACAAACACAATAATAATAATAAAAAAAAAAAAAACAACAACAAACACTGGTACAGCTCAGATCAACAAAAATGTATATAGGAGGTCATAGGAAATAGAAGTTAAAAGTTTTTGTTGAAGAATAAAAGATCTAATTCTGGCCTTTTTGGCCTAAATAAAACAAACAAAAAAAAGTTATATTTGCAAAGAGCTTTAAAGGGAATTAAATTCTATTCAAGTGGACACAAAACCACATTAATCCCACCTTTTGAAAACAGCTGAGTTCTCTAACATCCTTTTGCTCGGCTGTCAATAGAGCTTTACGGTCGCACAATGTGAATTAATGACGGACAAAATGCGCTCAACTTTAATATTATACGAGCAGACACATGTCTGCATTCAGCTGCAAAGAAGTCACTGATAATAGCTCCTAATTTATTGCCTTTTTATTGCCCCTTTTTTAATCGCTACAGCCTGCGTTTACAAGTTTTTATGTTATTCTTGACAATTCCCACATAGGAGGGAGATATTCTAATAATCGAAAGTGGCATCAATAAACAACATTATTTGACGTGTCCATGTTTAAACCCAGCGACCTCCTGGAATCAATAACTTTTTTTTGTTTCAGCTCAGTGACTGCAGACAAGGCCTTTGAGAAACAGTAATTAACAAAGAATAGCTTTTCAATTACAGCCACAATGGAGACTGTCTCATTAAGATTTGCATGATTTTTTTTTTTTTTTTTTTTTTGGACCAGGAATGCAAATGAAGATGCAATTTACGCACGGTCTGCTGTTCCTATTGTGTCTGCGTGAATGGTTGCGTCCTCCCAGTTCAACACAGGTAAAATAATATTCACGGGTCATTTAAAGGAATAAAAGTGATGCTATTATCACCTCTTTATTCCACAAAGCCGGGCGAGTAATTCCTGATGGTAATTTGACTTATTTGACCCAAAAAATACTTAACAAAAATCAGCTTTAAAATGTTTAATGTCTGTGTTTAATGCAGAGTCATGGCTGAGGAAACATTTGTCAGATTTTATTTATTTATTTATTTAATTTTAAAGGTTTGAACGGATTTTAACACATTTTCTTAAATCATGGTTCATTAATTTATGACAGGATATTCTAAAAATAAATCTTATTTTTATTCCTTTGGGAAAATGCAGACATTAATATTATGAGCTATAGTCTAGCAACAGGTAACATAAAACCTAATTTATATTATTTACATCTTTAGAGGCTCTACATGGCCGATCTGTTTGGAAAGTGAGCTTTTGGTTTACTTTGAGACATTATAAAAATAAAATACTTTTCTCATAAAATAATAATGTGAGAATATTTATGCACATCCAGTTTGATCAAAAACTTCCCAGGAATGACGACAAACTCTTTGAGAAGCAAAGAACATATTAAAATAACTGAGGAAAGGACCTGAAGATTTTTCTAATCTAATTAAGTTTCCTTTTTAATATGTTGAAGAATTAAATGAAAAATATTTCGAAAAATATGTGCAAATTTAGTCCAAAACCTTGAAATGAATAATCAGATTTGTTGAAGATGGTGTGACAGTTACTGTATGTAGCATCAGGACAGAGAATAAATAGAGACCAGGTATTGATCTGCTCTGTGTCATCACTTTCCCTCGATTGTTCCATCACAGAGCGGCTGTACATGGAGCTCAAGTCATCACCAGAGAGAAAGAGAGAGAGAGAATGAGAAGGAAAGGCAGATTAGTAAACTCACCACACGTTGTGGACGATCATCTCTTACTGTGGGCCCGTCTGAGGCAGTGAAAGCGTCTTAAGTTCAGTCATTAGGTGGAGGGACTGTCACTCAAAACCTTCAGAAAGAAGCACAACACACACACTCAGAACACAGATGCATCGATTTTCAGGAGAGCTTTAGTGGCAGGTCTTGTCAGGAGGGCTAATGGAGAACGCTGCATTCTTGCCTTCCACTGTAGTGATTTGTGTTTTCATTGTGGTGAAGCAGTGATATGTCCTGCCACCTTGTTCAGCTCTGTGGAATGCAAACCGTCTTATACTTATTGACCTCGGCTTGTAAAACAACATAAAAAAAGCTCTCCTGTAGCAAGAATGCTTCAAACTTTAGCCTCCTTTTTTTCTCCCCGGCAGGCCAAGCATGTCCTTCCTCATTATGTTCCTGTGTGAGCGAGGCCAAGGCTGCTGACACAGACCCCAGTGTAATCTCTTTAACCCGCCACTGTCATGAGCAGACAAGGCGTGACCACCCAACGCTCTGCTCCGTCTCACTTAGCCCAGGGAATAGTTTTTCACTTCATCACCTCGCACCCTCTTCGGCTTGTAGCTGCTTATCGTTTTAGGGATGCACGTTTCAAACATATTTTATCAAGTGTGCTCGACACATAAGTGCGTGCAGAATTGCTCAGCAGTGCACAGGCACAGACACAGCCGGGGGTTAATCATTGTTACAAGACCACTTAATATAATCTTGTGCAGCAGTGTGCAGTTAAAAATTCATATACTCACTGACCCTTGGAGTTTGCCATAATTGACACAAGCGTTTTTTTGCTGTGGTTATTGACTAATGAAGCTAAAAGCAAATGAAATTATATCACAGGAGAGGACATCGCTGGAGGCATTATTAAATGGATACACAATGATTATTAGCTCCTTGAAGTCATTCCTCAGACAAAGACTCTTTACTTAGCAGATTAGGGGGAAGGCTCGTATTAAAACATTTGGTATATGACGCGTTAAATGAAAAATAAAACTGTGAATTATAAGCTCTTATCCATTGAAAGCTAATTTCAATTCAGTTTAAATTAAGCAGAAAATTTCAATAAATATGGTTTTGCTTCTGAGCCACTGGGCGAGGCCGGATTAAGCCATCTAGAGCGCAACATGATCACTTCTTCTACTGTTTGCTTAGGAAAAAAGTGTCTGAACTTCCTCTAGCTGGAGCTCGGCTCACACTTGAACCTCTAATCTGTGCCATCTTCATTTATCCTATAGAGACATCATATTACAGCTCATTTGCTGCTTTTTCAAGGGTTCGCCACGCAGGCGTTTTCAGAGTGAGATGCACTCTGAATAAATGCTGTAAACGTGCAACAAAAGAGTTTAAATTAGGCCTCCGGATGCTTTTTTTTTCTTTTTTGCACCAGCGTTAAAGTTATGATAGTGTGTCAGCAAGCAGATGCCTGCAGCCTGTGAATGGCATTATCAAGCATCTCTATATATGATGAGCGTTTTAAATACTGTTATTGCCTGACTGGCTAATTACAGCGCTCATTATTTCCCATGTATCTTTTGAATCATTGCCATGTTCAGTTTTTTTCCAAAAACAATGGAAACTTTCTCCCTGTTTTGTTTGGGAGAAAGTGCTGAATCGCCACTTTTTGCTTTGCGCCATGCCCAAGCAAGCGGCCCTCTTTTGTTTTAGCCATAATTGAGATCCCACTAATCTAGCCTCTTTTTAAAAAATGAAACAGCCTCTTTGTCGAGCCTTCATTAGCTTAAGATAATATTGTGAGAATGCGCAATTAATTTGCGGTGTAACTTTAATTAATTAAATACACCCAATTTTGTAACATGATTAATGCCACCAAGTTGTTATCTGTATTCTCCTGCAAAATGAATATGTAACAGCGATACGGCACCGAGCATTAATTGCAAGAAATTGGGGGCTTTTAAGAAGCCAAAACTAGGTTAGGTAATTATAAGAGGTAATTTATTAAACCTTAAATAAAGAAACAAACAAGCATGAATTGATATATAAATCATGAGTGTGTAATCTGGCTGTGATTTGGGGAGAAAATGACAAATCTTTTATTGCGTGCATAGCACTTGATAAAGCAGATAGTGGTCATAAATTTAGTCCCAGTCAAGGTCTCATTAGAGGAAGCATAATTTAATTAAGAGTTAGCCATCGACCTCTAAATATATTAATTACCTTGAGCATGACGAGATGAGTGCAATGATTATTGCGTATTTCATTAGAGTGAGTCTTGTGGGAGAAGAGCAAACTAAGGTGGGGAGCTGACGGTGTTGACAACATAATGGATGGGCCGGTCCGAGATGAGTTTGGTCACCTTGCCTTGAGAGGAGGTGAGACAGAGGACAGCTCAGGTCCTCCAGAAGGTAGCATGTCTCCGCTCTGTTTACTGGTAAAGAGCTCTCAGGTTAGTGTTTGAAAAAGGTTTGGCAAGTCCGTATCACACTGAAGTGAATTATTTTTTTTACCGCATTAACAAATGATCATATGAGGAATAAATGAAAATGTGAGCACTGTTTTTAGAGACAGCTCGGGATAAAGAATCAACATTAATAATTTGGTGTTCAGTGTGATGAAAAAAAATCTCAAAATACAAATATCATTAAATTACATGCTGGAGTTGATTTTGTGACAGTTCAATACGAGAAAAAATAAATATTTAAATTTCATATTTGACTGGACTACAAACTGCATTTTTATCCCTAAGCTTGTAGTTCAGTGTCTTGTTGCTATAACCTCTGAATATGGTGTACGAAAGAAACGAAGGCTGCAACTACCGATTATTTTCATTGTCGATTAATCTGTTGGTTATTTTCATGATTAATCGATTAGTTGTTTTGTCTAAAAATAATGTCAGAAAATGGTGAAAAATTTCTCAAATGTTTCCCAAAGCCCAAGATGACGTCCTCAAATGTCTTGTTTTGTCCACAACTCAAAGATATTTAGTTTACTCTCATAGAGGAGTAAAGAAACCAGAAAATATTCACTTTTAAGAAGCTGGAATCAGAGAATTTATATGTTTTTTTTTCTTAAAACTGTACCCAAACTGATTAATTGATTATCAAAATAGTTGGTGATTAATTTAATAGTCGACACCTAATTGATTAATCGTTGCAGCTCTGGTGTTTAGCGTGACAAACAAATCTCCAAACCAAATATGATGAAATGACATGCTGGATGTGATTTTGTAACAGTTCAATGTGAGAAATAAATATTTAAATTTAAAATAAGTTTCCATTTGACTGAACTAGAAACTGTATCTATGCCTCTTACGTTGTTGTTTAGTGTCTTGTTGCTATAACCTCTGAATATGATGTACAAAAGAAAATAAGTCAGCAACTAACGATTATTTTCATTGACGATTAAGCTGTTGAATATTTTCTTGATTAATCGATTATGTGTTTGGTTTATAAAATGTCAAAAAAATTGTGAAAAACGTTGATCGATGTTTCCCAAAGCCCAAGATGACGTCCTCAAATGTCTTATTTTGTCCACAACTCAAAGATATTCAGTTTACTGTCATAGAGGAGTAAAGAAACCACAAAATATTCACATTTAAGAAGCTGGAATCAGAGAATTTAGACTTTTTAATGTGATTATCAAAATAGTTGGTGGTTAATTTAATAGTTGACAACTAATTGATTAATCGTTGCAGCTCTGATGTTTAGTGTGACAAACAAATCTCCAAACCAAATGTCATGACATTACATGCTTTAGTTGATTTTGTGACAGTTCAATGTGAGAAATAAATATCCAAATTTCAAATAAGTTTCCATTTGACTGAACTAGAAACTGTACCTATATCCCTAAGGTTGTTGTTTAGTGTTGTGTTGCTATAATACATGAATATGGTGTACAAAAGAACATAATAAAAAAGGGGTTCTTAATGCAACTGCTAAACTAAGAGCCTCTGTTCTCTAATGCTTTACTTTTACATTTCGCTTATATCAACTTTTCACTAACTCAGCTAACAAAGAGGTACACCTTGGTGTGTCACCTATTGGTGTACACACACACACACACACACACACACACACACACACACACACAGACACAGACCAGAGGAGTGCAGAGGCGACGGCTCATTGCCCCACAGACTGATACGTCAATGAAACATACAAGACGTGCCGCTGCATTGGAGCGATTTGCAGCCTCGCTCCTCTCCTGGCTGACAGCAGGACAAAGAGCCTAAAGCTACTATTATCTGCAAGCAAGCTCTCATTCTCGCTTTCATCTTTCTCCTCACTTACACAAACATAGATGTAGACGTGCTTGTGCAAAAAAAAAAACACGGAGCTCAGCGCAAAGTCTCAGATGCATCCAGTGTGCGTATCAGGACGGGATAAACTTTGGCATTGTCGAGGGGTTTGGACATTGTTAAAGTGTCAAAATGGTTGTCGACTGTGTGGCGTTGGCATGTAAAAGAATTGTAGTAGATTTTCTGAGTCTGTGTCAGTATTTTTGCAACAGGACAGAAGTCAATATTCTCAAACTTCAACTGCATTTTTAATTCTTCTGCGTCAGATCTAGACCAACAGGTGACATGACATGTCTTTAAAAAGAACCACATGTAAAGAGTCTTAAGTAATTTATGCGTGAACAGAGATAGTAAACACAAAGCTTCCTGCACCATCTCCCTGAATGCCCCCTCCCTCCTCTCTTCACTACTAACCTCCTCCCACTCTGGCCAGAAAATTGAGGACACTCACCAAGGTCTGACTGGTCCCAAGGCTGCTGCTGCTGCTGCTGCTGCTGCTGCTGCTTCCCAGTCCCTCTGTTAGACACACCTTCAACAGCTGGCCACCAGCAGGGCCAGCAGCAGGACCATGGACTGGAAGATAGCAGTGACATCCACGGCCCAGACTCCAACCACGGCCATTCAGACGGCGGCACCACCACCATGGCAGCTCCCTGTGCAGCAGAGGAATATAAAGAGCGAGAGAGCCGGGCAGTCAGTGGCGTGGTGGTGCACACTGCAGCTGAGCTCTCCCTGCTCTGGGACCCATCTCATTCAGCCAAGATTGCTTCATACAAAAGTTGACAATGCACCAGTGAAAGCCATTGTTGATATTCAACATTTTTTAAATAGCTGAGCAGAATAGACAACATGGCAGGCTGCAAAACTTGGCAAGGGAAACTGACCTGGAGCTTCCCGTTTTGAAAGGGTTGCCACACTGGGTGAGAGGAGAGGGCTATTGTGTTAAAAAAAAGAGAGAGAGAGAGAGGGAGAGCTGGTGTGAAAGAGCTCAAAAAACAAAACATCTCCCATCCCGAGAGAGCAGAGTACAAAGCTTTCTGTGCAGCAGGAAGAGGACAATCACCTCGCACGGTCACAAGCATATACGCATTACCAGGAAAGGCAACAACAATGAAATCAATGCACTCAGATCCAGTTTAAAACAGGATATTAGATTTCTGACTCTTGAGCCGAACAAGGAAGAACACCCTGGTTGAGTTGTAACAAAATAAACCTGAGAACAAGTGTGTCAAACTCGACATTTGGAGTTAGATATGACAAAAGTCACACAACTGTAATTGACTCTGGGCTCGGCTACCGTCCAGAGGAATGTCTTCCAGAGGGCCATCTATTTCTCTAATGTTGCACAGATGAGGACGATACCACCCGACGCTGCTAATGGTGTTCGGTTTCCGTCATTGTCAAGCTGACAAGCGTGCAGATTGATATGGATATTTAAGAAGCCTTTAAGCTTCCATATGTCACAGCGCCACAGTGTCACTCGTGCCTCAGAAGCTATCAAAACATCTAATGTAGTGTAGTGTGTGTTTGTGTGTGTGTGTGTGTGGCTGGTAGCCCTCAGGCGGCTCCCAGTGTTGTGTTTCGAGCGTCCTCGTGTCTCTCAGTGGGCAGTAGGGTGGGAGAGAGGGGCCTGAGTGACTGATGTGGATTTGAAAACCCCTGAAGGAAACAGCTGCAACACCTGAGAGCCTTCCCTTCCAGCACAACACAAATCTCTCCACTCATTTAGTAATGCATCACAATATACTGTTAACTCAAAGTAACTCAAAGTGCACTTGGCTTTTTTTACTTGCCTGCTGATTAATCTGCTGTTGCAATAAACCAACAAGCACTGCAACTAATGCAATTAATAACAATTGCAAAAATCAACCTATTTTTTCCCTCAAACTATTTTTTATTGTCTTCTGACCTTTTTAAAACTCAATACTAGGGCTCTCCTGGACCAAAGAAATTCTTAGTTGACTAACAATCCTACGATTTGTCGACTAATCGATTAGTTGATTAAATCAACAGATCTGTAAAACTGAGATTCTCCTCAAAGAAACACACAAAAGCAACACTTTAAATATTGTGTTTACCAGATATGTGCTCATAAGTTTCTTGGAAATAAGCCATTTAGCATGAAAAAGCATTAAAAAAACGACTAATCGACTAAAGAAATCTTAGTCAACTAAGACCAAAACGACTGATTAGACAACTAATCTAAGAGGGGGCCGCCCTGCTTACCCAATATGTAGAAAAGTATTCAAGTGGTAACTCTTCTCTCTGCAACAAACTGAGTTTGCGCATTTGATGGTGACAAAATACGGATATGACCATACAGCCCTGTTATTACACCAAATAAGAAAATATGTATGTTTCATATGTCTTATGGGCTATATGCATGAGCAAATATAAGATAATGTTGTTCTCCAAAAAGTAATTCCGAGACAAAGATCAGACTAAAGCACGAGTTGATTACAGAAGTCTACTTTCCTGTAAGACCTCTCATCAACAAACTGTAATAAAATGCCAATAACAGAAATCCAAATAGTCATATTAGGGATTTGGGAACACTGAAAAAAGTTCTGTTAACAACAACACAGATATAGAGCAGATTAGAACTGCAAATAACGATTATTTACATTGTCGATTAATCTGTTGGTTATTTTTTCTCGACTAATCGATTAGTTGTTTGGTCTATAGAATGTAAAGAAAATGGTGAAAAATGTCTCAAATGTTTCCCAAAGCCCAAGATGATGTCCTCAAATGTCTTGTTTTGTCCACAACTTAAAGATATTCTGTTCACTGTCTTAGAGGAGTAAAGAAACCAGAAAATATTCACATTTAAGAAGCTGGAATCAGCTTTTTCTTAAAAAAATTACCCAAACTGATCATCAAAATAGTTGGCGATTAATTCAATATTTGACAACTAATGGATTAATCGTTGAAACTCTAGAGAAGAAGATCCTTTGCATTTAGCCATGTTTTACAGCAGGGCTTTCTGTGAGCACAAACAGTAGTTATGCACCATTTTCTGTGGCCTACATCTGAAACAAGTCATGAGTTCAAATATAATAAATAAAATTAGGAAAAGTCATGAAGCATCAAGCAGATAAAACAATGTTAAGTATGTCTTTTGAGCTGTGAGAGAGGAGTCTTTAGGGATACTAATACCTACTACAGTGTCATACACTATAATGTAAAGTGGAAAGCTTCAGGAAGAAAAATCTGTGAGTCTTGTTCTGCAGCGTTCTCACTTGCTCAAAGGCTGATCCGTGTGTGCGTGTTTGAGAGAAGAAGGTGAACAGAGAAACAGGACCAGTCTGGCCCTTTGACATATAGGCAGGCTCAGAGTTGAAGATGTATAATTACATTGAGCAGGGAGAAATTACAGCTGTGAGAAAGAAGGCAGAGCCCACATAATCTTATAGGTGTGTCAGTGCTCGGCTTCAGGACAGAGCAAGAGAGAGAGAGAGTAAGAGAGAGAGAGAGAGTAAGAGAGAGAGAGAGAGAGAGAGAGAGAGAGAGAGAGAGAGAGAGGGAACCTGTGGCGTCTTTACTGGAAACCCACGTCAGCGCCACCCATCACACACTATTAGCTGCCATCAAAGCTCTAATTTTACTCTAGCATTACACCCCGCTCCCTGCGTCCCCCTCCCTCCCCTGCTGCTCTGGATGGTGCAGCCTGGTGGGAAAACGACATTCAATCCGCTGTCCGCCCCATTCAGGCCAAATTGGCAAATGACAGCTCTCCGCCTCTCAGATTTCGGGAAGTGAAAAGGTACCACCGCCACCGCCACCATCCTCCAAGAAGCATGTTGATGGGGGGGAAAGAAGGAGAAGGAGGAGGAGGAGGAAGAGGAGGAGGAGGAGGAGGGGGAGAGTGAGGACCGGTGAGGGCCGAGGAGTGGACCGAGGAGGTGGGTTAACAGCCTCCCTTGTCCTGACGGTGCTGGACAGAGAACACAGAGAAAAGAGAGAAGAATGCCTACTCAGCAGATCAAAAGAACTTCCCTGAGACCAATGGGGAAAGTTGACCTCAATCCCCTAATCACCCACTTTACCACTGCGCGGGCACATGGGAATACAGCGTTTGGCCTCGTGGAGGTCAACAGCAGCGAGAGGGCAGCACACACAGTCGAATCGTATAGAGATGCTGACTTGGGAGCCGTCACTGTGCCTTAAAACCAGCTTTCTGCAGAAATAAACCCTACAGACAACAAGCCGTGGTCTGATGAGCTGCACAGGAAAGGAAATATATGCAGCACTGCTCGACACACATGCACAGACAACAAGCTCTTTCATTTTACCATGACACACAGGGAAAAGACACAGAACATATTGTGTTAGTCACTAACTGGCCGCCCCGGCTGAATGGTACTCTTGCTGCTAATTAAGTGCTAATGGCGGTTCCCCCTGCGGAGAATACTAATTAATGCTCCATTCTTCTGCGGGCTGAGCGCGTACTCCAGCGCGGCCCTAATGAGGGGAGGCAGGTACGTCTTCTCCCAGGCTGGGTTAATAAGCACAACACAGTGGGGTCTGAGTAGAGAGGGCCATACCAGGGGGCTGCTTCCTGTTCCCTAATCTCAACAGACCCCCCGAAGAACGCCACACAATGAGCCGCGGAGGTAATGAAAGGATTTGTTCCATAAAGTGGGAAAATGGGCCAGCTTGTGTGTCCGCACCTCAAAAAGTTTTGGTGTCTGTACTAATGTAACGTTAACAGGGAGGAAATTCTGGATTTAAAAAAAAATATATGACAACAAAACAACCTACAGAAAGTGATATTTCTTCTTCCAGGCAACGATATTTGTAAAAATAAATAAATAGGGGGGCTTAGGGCTGAGGGATAGGGAGAAAATCAAATATTAGAATATTTTTGACCAAATACCTCGATATCGATATTGCGACAATATTGTAGGGTTGACTATTGGTGATTTCATTAAATATTTACTAGGGCTAGGGCACTAATTTCTTTAAAGCATTAATGTATCTTGCGATTTTTAGGTTTTAGGTTGTAGCGGGCTCAGTTTTACTAGAAACTACAACACATAAGGAATCCATTGCTACCAACCATGTCATACTACTTTGTCACAAAGGAGGTTACATAACGCTCCAAACTTGCGCTAAATTTTGGCGAGGAAAAACTGGCATGGCTATTTCAAAGGTGTCCCTTGACCTCTGACCTCTAGATATGTGAATGAAAATGGGTTCTATGGGTACCAACAAGTCTCCCCTTTACAGACATGCCCACTTTATGATAATCACATGCATTTTTGGGGCAAGTCATAGTCAAGTCAGCACACTGACACACTGACAGCTGTTGTTGCCTGTTGGGCTGCAGTTTGACATGTTATGATTTGAGCATATGTTTTATACTAAATGCAGTACCTGTGAGGGTTTCTGGACAATATTTGTAATTATTTTGTGTTGTTAATACATTTCCAATAATAGTTACACAGATACATTTGCGTAAAGCAAACATATTTGCCCACTCTCATGTTGATAAGAGTAAATACTTGACAAATCTCCCTTTAAGGTACATTTTTAACAGATAAAAAATGTGTGATTAATTTGTGATTAATCGCGATTAAATATTTGAATCGATTGAGAGCCCTAATATTTACACAATGAGATTTTTGATAAATAATCATCAGTAATGCGGATATAATGACTAAGTGGGTAAAGACAAATAATAGAACAGCTAGAACAGTCTGGTAAGATTAGATTTTACGATATCAAAAAAATCTAAGACGATATCTAGGCTCATATCACGATAGATATAATATCGACATATTGCCCAGCCCTAGGGGAACTGTGTCCATATTTCACAGGGACGTCAGTATATAACTATTGTATGTATATATTATTTGTAAACAGCAATGCCAAAGTATAGAAGTACTTGGAAAACTGTTCCTTTTTTTTAAATTTTTTACACCATTTCGTATTGGGTATGTCTTCCTGTGTGTCTTCCTACAGAATTACGACCCAGAAACTGCTGATGTCTCTTAGAAAACAACTTCTATTCTATATAGTTTCCAGCTGCACCGCGGAAAAATAAATAAATACATTACCTGTTTGGATGCAGAAAGCCTGGGAATCAGATTCAAAGTGCTGAAGAATGAATGGCTGTGCGAGTATGCGGGGGGGTGCGTGCGTGAGCGTAAACACAGATTGAGGACGGTATTGGAATTACCTGAGTGAGATAATGGCGGTGCATTAGATTAACTTTCAGTCCTTAAATGCAACACATTTAGGCAATCTTGTCCCCCAAAAACATGTCAATGTCTGAAAAGCCTCCCTCTCGCTATCAGGAGCCTCTGGTCCCCCACACTGATGCAGCTGGCAAGGCGCTATACCGTCGACAGTCAAAACGCAGCGCCAGATCTAGTTATAAAATAATTGAATTTTCATATCAGAGGGGACCAGAGTCCCAGCAGACAAAAGGACTGCTGAGTCCTCTCTGATATTGGCTCAGGCCCTTTGCCATGCGCATGAAATCAGTATGTTAATGTTCCAGGGTTTTCTTTTTTTAAGGGCACTTGTGCTCTCGCAATGTACTACCGATGCGGTTTCAAAAAAAATTGCAACTATTGATAAGTAGGCAGCCAGCAACCTCCTCGACCCCTCCTCCCACCCAACATGCCCACCGCCGCCCCCCCCCCCAACCCACCGAGGCTCGAGACGTTCTCGCACCCCCATCCTCCCCCATTATTAAAATTGTAATTTATTTTTCTAAATCAGAATGACAGCTTGCTTTCTTTTCTCTGCAGCAGGCAGTGAATCACCGAGCTTTAATTACTTTCGTAACTTCGCTGACCCTGTGAGCGTGCTGCTCTGCCAGAGAAAATGGGACCTCCAACAAAGGCCCTCCACAAACCACAGCCGCCTTCGGGTTCATTCAAAATGCGAAAATTGATCAAACTACGGATTTTATAAGATTTTGTTAACATTTCACCTCCTATCTTTTTCACACTCTCCCACCCCCCCCCCCAGAAACACCCCCGCTCTGCAGCAGCTCTGCACTCCCTGTCTCCTGGCCCACCTCCTGAAGAAAACTCACCAAACAACCTCAGTCCAACTCTCCCTCTTCCCTTTTTCTGGTGTGCTTGTGTTGACTCAACAAGGTCTCTTCAGGTCAAAGCAGCCAGAGGTCACACTATCATCAGTAACCCCACCATATCCAGGCCGTGGCCTCGGCAGCAGGGAGACAGACAGTGCTGGGTCCCGAGGCCACAAAAGCACAGATCAACAGGGATGAACGCCACATTTGATCACTTCACAGATCTTTGGCCTGCAGACGTCAGGGTCAAGCTTTATTCAGCACGGCCGTCAGAGTCTATCACACGGACCTTTCTCTGACCACGGGTCATCGCCACAAAGGAGTCAAAAGCATCTCTGAAACCGTCACACGGATCACAGCCGTGACACTGATGTGTTTGACTTTTAAGTCGCACAGGAAGAAGGTTTAAGATGCTGCCCTCCACTGCTTTGTTGCTACAAAGTTCAGGCATGTTTCTTGTTCGCCAGCAGATTCACATTACTCCCGCCAGCCTGACTTATTAAAGAAGCTAATGTGTTGTAATCCCCGCTATCGCTCTCACCTTCTCACATGGCACACCTCTGTTTTTGGGCCGTGCCACTGTGTGAACCAGGGGGGGTGCGCCGGCACGGTTGGTCTTTTGCTGACTGCCTGATAATTGAATGAGCGATTATCCCTCCCATTAATAGACAATGATACAGAAAGCACTGCCATATGTACGGAATATTAATGAGTGGCTGCAGCGGCCTAGATAAGAGGAGCGCCATGCGGTTGCTGTAATAGGGGTTAAAACAATTTGCCCCCCCACCACCCTATCCCTCCCCACACACACACACACACCAGCTCCCATGCTTCCCACTATGCTAATCCTCCATCCGCTCACCAGCTAAGCAGGCTGCCACCAACCAACCGACCGACCACCCCCCATGGCCTGGACTTGTGCTGGGCGCTGACCTCGCCGCTGCCAAGGCCGAGGCGCCATTGTGCAAGAGTGCGAGCAGGGTCACTCCACAACAGAATGACATGCTAATGACGGGAAGCAGCGGGTGTTTAGTATTTATGTTATGAGACATTTTGCAAGAAGAGAGCTGGAAGCACATTCTGATGTTTACCTTCTAGTTTCATCTCACTTAGAGGTGCGACGATTAATCGCTTGGTTATTAATTCAAGAACTTTATGCAAGCGTAACGATATTGCCCTCACATGGTGCATTATATTAAGAAAAAGACTGCACACATACAGTATCTACAAGGAATAAATAAGGCATGAGTTGGAATAATGTTCTGTGCAGTCCGTACCGATCTGTAAAGATTCTCGGTGGCCTCGTTTCCTTGACTAGTGAGATGATAACAGTCTATTTTAACAACGAGAGGCACCGTAAGAGGAACACAAAGCTGATGTGTCCGTGCGTAACGCCGTCTTGCCACAATGGCCAAAATTAATCACCAAATATTTTGATAATCAATTAATCGGTTTGAGTAATTTTTTTATGAAATAACAGTCAAAATTCTCAGATTCCAGCTTCTTAAAGGTCTTATTGATAACATTTTTATGTAGAAGAATTTGTTTTGTTTTTGTCATTCATCTTTAAAATAATAAATCATACACCAGTAACTTGGTTAAAAAATCTCCAAAATTAACAGGAATTACAACTCAAGTGTAAACCTTTTGAATGTAGCAACAAATTGGTCAAAAGGTAAACAGGAATTTAAATTCTGTATATATTATATATAGTATATAAACATGGAATTGAATTGAATAAATCAGCCCCATTGATACCAGATCCAGCTATTTGAGTCAGTATCGGCCCAATATCTGGTCCGTTTCAGTATCAGTGCATCCCTACTTCTAACGAGGCTTCAAACGACGTTGGTATCACGCGGTGTCTCTGGGTCGTTACTTAGTGTAGAAAAAACAGATAAATGGCTGAGATTGACGGTAAGTGCCTGGCAACGACTTGTTGTGAAGTGAACGCAATTGAACGGAGGAGGGAGAATGAGACATGTCGGGGCTGAATGTTATCAGTGTTATCAATAGCACCTTTAAACATGAATATTTTCTGGTTTCTTTTCTCCTCTATGACAGTAAACTGGATATCTTTGAGTTGTGGACAAAACAAGACATTTGAGGACGTCATCTTGGGCTTTGGGAAACACTGATCGACATTTTTTGACATTTTTATAGACCAAATACCTAATCAAGAAAATAATCAACATTGAAAATAATCTTGCAGCCCTAATCTCACTGTTTTTCCTGCTGAATCTGTCTTCATCTTCTTGCTGTCACAAGCAAAGTATTATTTTTTTTCTCCATCTGATATTCAGGTAAAGTAAAGATGCAAGAGCAGCTGAAGCCGGCGGCGCCACAAAGGCCCATCCAGCATCACCTCCATCACATTTCATTAAAAGGTTGCAGAGGGGTGAAACAGTCGGGGCACACTTCTATATGAATCACCACGCCAATCAATATCTAACATCTATTAGCATTTGGAAAGCAATATTTCCCCTTTTACCTTGCAATAATTGTGCTTAATGCTGTGAAGTACCTTATCATAGGTCTGACGGCAAGAGAAAGGCCAGTTACCATGGTGACTGTGAAAGCCATTGGTTTCCTTTTCAGCAGAATAATGAACTTCTCTCCTCCGTGTGTCACTCTTCCACTCCACTCTCAGCCTCTTCGATTAAATTGAAGTCCACGCGTCCTTGAAATCCCTCGTCTCTGCCTTATAATTTGCCAAACAAGAGAGAAAAAAAAAAAACAGAAAAAAAATGTTCCACGGCTCAACAAATGCATCACTTTAGGGCTTGAGGCGTGGGTGTATCTCACAATCAATACCTATTTTTTTTTAAGATTTACTGACAGGAATATGTCCTCGTAATTAAAAAGCAAATATTTCTATACTTGCAGTTTTATGTTTTGATGATGGAATGGTTTAATATTACATTTTCCTTGACTTTAGGTAGTTGACATGTGAGATAATCATTAAATTTTCTCTTATGAAAAGCCATGTATTCATCCTCTCAGATTAAACAGCTCTAAACAAGTTTAAAGTCCTTAATAATTAGTTGTAATTGCTTTTATTTATTTGCATTTTGGGGGTATTTGAAATTAAAATGCCTCCTTTTTGCTGCAGGTGAATACTTTAAGCTGATGGAAAGCTGTCAAAAGTGTTTTTAAAGAGAGTACTACAGGATGAGACAAGGCTACATGTCACATTTAATAATGATGGATGCATGGAGCTGAATAGACTTCTCAAACGTGCTGCTCCACAGTCAGGGGATTTTTTTTTTTTTTTTTTATATATTTCTATAAGAATAAAAAACTTCTCTCCTCTAAATCTCGTGAATCCGATCATTGATTGCTCTCGTCTGTATCCAGCTCGTCCTTGAGCGCAGACATCATCACATGCCCGAGGACATCAAGTGGTTTTATTCACTGCTGATGTCTGCAGCACCATGAAATAAAAGTCCTGCAACTAATTCAAATAAACCTGGAGGATCGAGACGCGCACAGATCCAAATAAGCCATTAAATATTTCTCTTTTACTTTTTTTTTTTCTTACAGAAACGACATGAAACAGTTTTTTTTTTTTTTTTTTAGAGAATAAACGTGATTTAAAATATGGCATAAACATCTGCACTCCTTTGGTATTTTTTAATATGATCACTTGACGTGAAGTTATTTAGGCTCATTAGAATTGAGGGCCACTTTATTTTATTTTATTCTTTTTTTTATGTTTACGTTTTCGATAAATTGGTGGCTGTAAAATATGTTTATGCGCATTAATCCGACTGCTTTGTCACAATTAAAGTGACAACCTAAAGCTAAATTTACTAATTACTGATCAAATATCTCCATCTGAAAATTTAAAATTAATGTAACTGGTCTCAGAGTCACTTCTCCTTTTATTTAGACTGTACATGACAGACTCGGTCATTTAATGCGTTTATACCCACAACACCAACAAATATACATTATTATACATCAATTACGCAAAGGGCGAAATATACCCGTGTTTCTGTCTTACAGGCGTTGGGTGGGGCCCTGGTACAATCTTAAACCTAATAAAAGAAAACATTATCAATTAATATTAATTATCTGGTAATCTTAATGCTCCTGTTGGATCATCTCCATTTAGAGTTACATTTTAAGTTAAATTACACAATCACTTCACACTATTTGATAATTACATAAGTCAATAAGGAAATATTTCTGTGACAGTATATTAACAGCAATTTCAAGAGAACAATTTCTTAAGATTCATAATCTAATAAGTACACAAATAGAGGTGGCAACTCACCAACATATCCTGTCAGCATGACCTCGCAATTTGCATTATTCAGATAAATAACCTGCCTCCTATAAAGGGCAACCAGACACATAAAGCGAGGCCCGGCAGTCAGAAGGAGAGAAACATACCTCCACAACATACATTACTGAAGAAAATATAGCCTACACAGCCATAGGGGCTATTTAAAGGAGACTTACACTCAGTTGGGTATTTTAAAATCAATCAATATTGAATTGAAATTAGAAAAACTGTCAATGCAGCACTAATCAATATCTTTATCTTAACAGTATGTACTGTGGAAGGTGTTGCTGCTCAACTCTACAGAGCTTATTAGGCTCTTTAGCTCCCTGTTTATTCTAATCCACAACTTTACTGTTTTGGTTTTATCACCATTGCAGAAGCTGTTTTCAGTGGAAATAATCATATTTTTGGCCTGATGGTCATCTTCAGTTTATCAAAAGTGGTTATTAAACTGTTTCATGAACCCAACAGAGGGATATTTTCTCATGTGGATCAGCATTCAGTATGACACAAAAACATGAAAAAAAAATCAATAAAATATGTAATTAAGGCCACCTCAATTCTATTATATTCAATCCAAATGCTCTATTAATTCTTCAAGGAGAATTTCAAGACCACCAAACTTTTCTGATATCAACACATCAAAGGGCACAGACCAACAATACAAACTGATCATCATCATCATCATCATCTCCTTTGCACAATGCAGCAACAGATCACATGGATTATACCTTAACAAACAAAACAAAGCACTTTGCATTAATAAGTAAGATGTCTCTGCTTTTCTATGAACTTCGCATTAGGGTTGTCCTCCATTGTAACTGTGTTGACACCTGCTTCAGTGCAACTTGCAAAGACACAACCTGTTAGCTACCTGCTGTTACCAAGAGGGAAGAGCTCAGAAGCTGCTTCAGATACTAATAAAATATGTTTTAACAACCAACTATAAAGCCACGTGTCCGTCTGCTCTCACCTTTGCTGAGCTACATGTTTGTGTTTCCAGGTTAATATCGGCTTTAATGTGAAACAGTCACACAATAACAGGGCGTTTGGTGTTTTCTCATGCAGCAGCTGTGCAGGTTGAATGTGTGCTGAACATCTTACCTTGTTTCTGTGGCTTTATGCAGGTGACCTTCCTCCTGTTTGGCCCAAAAACACCAACAGCTCGAAAATGTACTTTCTTTAAAAAAAATTAGGACACATTTGTGTAGTTATCCTGCACAAACTGACTTATTTTCTTGAGACACCCAACTGAGTGTAGGCCTTGTTGAGCTCCCCTGACTCACCTGCTACTGAGAGCTACTTCCTGTCAACGTCAGACCACAGGGAGGCGCTCGTGAGCTGGTTACATCACATCACAGGAGAGGATGAGCTGCATTATTTACCACAGAGGTGTAGTGATGGAAACCTGAGGGAAACTTAGGGAAACTGTTGAAAAGAGCACAAAGAACAGTTTGAAACCTTCATTAGATTAATTCATTAGAAACTATTAGATCTTGTGGAAAATTAGCAGATCTTTGTCAGTGTCACCGTCGTCTGTTTACTGGCTAAGAGAGGGTGGAACGTGAAGTATGAGATGAAGATGCTGGTGGAAGGAAAAGGTAATATGTAAAAATGATTTTAAAAGCCTCTCTTTATTTTATTTATTTATTTGTTTATTTATTTATTTATTTATTATTATTATTTTAATCCTTGTCTTCTTTATTTGTTTTGTTTTTTGCAAGTAGTTATTTTTTTAAAAAATATATGTTTTAATTATTATATTTAATTTAATATTTTAATTAAAAAGTAATTAATTAAATTAATGTAATTCAATTTTAATTATATATTATTATTATTATTATTATATTTAATTATATTTTTATTTTTTGTCTTTGGGCTTCGTGACTGCTATGACATGAATATATTTTGGGAGGATGCATACGTATTGATATGGTATTATATGTCATTGCCCAGTGTTTTGTTGTGTATAAGAAAATTCAAATAAACAGGTCACAAACTAAAAGAGTTATAAGATGCAGTCTGTCAAAAATGTATTCTCTTTATTTTTATTTTTATTTATTAATTTATTAATTTATCTATTTATCTATCTATTTAATAATCATTGTCTTCTTAATTTTGTTTTGTTTTCTGCAAGTAGTTAGTCATTTTTAAATATATTTATTGTTATCATTATTATATTTAATTATATTTTTTTACATTTTTTGTCTTTGGGCTTCATGACTTTGCTATGAATTGCTGATATTCCCATATTTTGGGAGGATGCATGTATTGATATTGTATGATATGTCATTGCCCAATGTTTTTTTGTGTATAAGAAAATTCAAATAAACAGATCGTAAACTAAAAGTTAACACATAAAGAGTTATAAGATGCAGTCTGTCATGAGCTTCAGTTTTGAGAAAAAAGCAAAAGCGGACCTGGCCCCTATTCTGTCTTTCGAGCTTAAAACTTATGCTAAATTTTGGAAAAACTGGCATAGCCATTTTCAAAGGGGTCCCTTGACCTCTGACCTCCAGATATGTGAATGAAAATGGGTTCTATGGGTACCCACGAGTCTCCCCTTTACAGACACTTTATAATTCCATGCACTTTTGGGCAAAAACCAAGTAGTTTTTTTTGTATGCAGTACAAATGTGTTATTTTCACCTATTCTAAAATGGTGTATTTGAATATTTCTGCATTATTTATTTCTGCAATTGGGTATGACTGGAAAGCTGAGACTGTTGTGGATCTATTGAGCTCAATTGTATTCATGTGTAATGTTAGTCCTCATAGTAGTCATTTCACATAGTGACTTTTTTTTACTCAGATTTTAAACATATGGTGGTGTGTCTTTATACTATGACAGTTTTCCTACAATTAGATTTGGAAAAAAATCGCAATATATCGCTTTGCTTACAGCTGCAATATATTGCCATATATTGAATTGTTACCCCTGTATCATGATACGTATTGTATGGCCAGATTCTTGCCAATACACAGCCCTACTGGGTACTACTGCACTACTGTTATTATTTTATTGGGTTCAAGATGTAAAACAGTTGGTCATGTTCACAAACACTCTTTGAATTGTCACAAAGACGAATTCTGGTTTCGAGTTACATTTTAAGTGAATATGCTGTATCTCTTTATTCAGATTTCAGATATTATTATTATTCAGATATTATTTGCAAACAACTTTCACATGGGTTTGTCATAACGTGGTGTGGACAAACATTATTTTTAAATTCCTGTCAAGATCCCAAAGTTTCCAAATATGGCTTTTTGTTTCGATTGTGTGTATAAAAGGATGCATAAGACATCAGACCTGTTAATACAAATATGGAGTTTTAGCTTTGAATATTTCAGTCAGTGCAAGCGTCATGTAGCTGAAATGAAGAACTAGAACAAGCTGAGATAAAATGTGTATTAGATGGTGTCACACAATGTGGAAGTACTGTAGTTTTTATATCTATTTTAAAGTTACTTTAGGGGAAGAAAAGATCCAAAGGGTTCATTTTATATTTGGGAGTATATTGTTCGTCTATCTTGTTCGCATAAACCGATGCTAGATTTCCAATAAGATACTCTGCTTTCACTTCCCAAACAATCTTTCTATTCAGGTCACATTTTCAGCAATGTTTTCAAAAGTTCACTCTGACCAGACAGGAAATAATGATTGCATAATCAGCACATGATACGTGACATACAGTAAACACCAGTTCCTCCGGATGTAACACTTTATGTTACAAACTGTAATTACAAAATCATCTTCAAAGATAGTGGTCATATGTACAGTAATATCATGAGAACCGTGTGACAAACAGAGCTACTGTGAACACATCTGACCCCAGCATTGGTTCATACGTCCACATTAAAAACAAGGGTGGAGGAACAGATACTCTGTAAAACTTTCCAACACTGCTTTCACATCCTGCAAAACCATCAACCTAAATTACTGTTAGAAAAAAAGAGCTTTAAATTCCATGTATCAATCCCAAAGGTAAAAGGGTAAAAAGGAAAATCCCTTATCCCTCTAATGAGGCGTGGGTGGTTTGAAAAGATATGTCTCGTCCAGAGCAGTCTCTTTGCTTTTCTCCACGGTTGAGCGAAAGACAGCTGTGAACGTTGAAGGACAAAAACAGCTGGGATCAGGAGCTGCACTGGCAGACATTGTTGATACAACAGGAAGGATTGCCTAATAATTGTCTCATTTTGAGACAATAGCCAGATTATCTGTCATATTTGGTCATATATGAACTTTAAAGGGGACATATCATTCTCATTTCCAGCTTTATACTTGTATTTGGGGTTTCTATTAGAACATGTTTACCTGCTTTAATGTTCAAAAAACACATTATTTTTCTCATACTGCCTGTCTGAATATACCTGTATTCACCCTCTGTCTGAAACGCTCTGTTTTAGCTCCTGTCTCTTTAAGCCCCCCTCTTGAAAAAGTCCAGTCTGCTCTGATTGGCTTGTGAGAAAAATATGGCGCACCTTTTGCAAAGGCAGTTCTCAAGCTGTGGCCGATATAATACACTTTTTCGAGATGAGCCAGGCCTGTGCAGAATCAATCACCAGCGATCGCCGCGCAATGCACGCCGGTTAGAGTTGTGTCCAACTTGCTCTGACATCACACACACATGGGCAACGATAACCTCACGAGATCGAGGAAGCCGCAGCTCCCCAAGGCATGATGGGAAACGCCTGGCTGTCACATGATCAAAGAGCTGAATGGCTCTCAGTTTTGACAACAAAAACCACGTTTTGTAGAAAATACAAATTTTCTGTGTAATTGTATTATTTAACGCTAAATTGTAGGCTATTAGTATCATGTTGTCCAATGAAGGTTTAATCTGTTAACAAACACATCTTGTGTGGTTGATAATACAAATAAGAATAATAAAGGTTATTTATAGAGCACTGATCAAAACGAGCAATTACAAAGTGCTTTACTAGGCAGACATAAAAAGGACAAAGGATATAATACAATACAAGATACAAACATATTTCCAAATAAATATGTATAATTACAAACTATCCAAATGTGGTCTAAAATGCCCCTGTGACTGCCGGTGGCAAACTCTTTAACCCATGTGTCTCAGTTTCTGTTCCCATAAGTAAAACTTTTCTTCTGCATAGGCAAAAAAGTGTACGGCAGCTTAAATACTGTCTATTATAACTTGAGTTTGGTGTAATGATCCCTTTGTGTGGTAGGAGACTGTACACTGAGGAAAGGATACAGACTCTTTCCCACTTTAACTTCATCTTGCAAACACAGAAACCTCAAGAGAGTGAGAGGAATTGAAACCTGTTAATCACAGACATTATAGAAGTTTAATGTAGTGAAGACATATACTGTAAGTACAGTAAATTGATTCTCTACCACAGTGGTTCCCAACCTATTTTCCTTGAAGCCTCCCCCCCCCTACATATATCTAAGAAAAGTTGAGCCCTCCTATATTTTCTGACGTCATCACCCTTAACAAAATGACAAATCCGTGAACAAAAAACTCTTAATTTGAATAAGAGGATTTAGTGTATTATTGTATTGAGTTAAGTCTTTTTTTATTAAATCAACTTTATTAAATGAATATAATTCTTCAGTTCCGTCAACATAAATAAAGTGATGACATCTTGACGGATTTGCCAAGTGCAGATATATATTATGATCTTTTTCCGTAACAATTTCATAAATTTACTATGATATTGTTAAAGTTGAAATAGATTTTTTGTTGTTGTGGTTAATGTAATTTATGGTATTATAAGGCTGCTGCTAGACCACCAAGTTAATACAGGTGCACATGCCTCCCTTTGTGTGTAGCAAGTGGGTGAGCAAATAGGTTTTTGACTGCAGTGAAAATGTTTTTTTTGAAAGGCTAAACGCCAACAAATATGGATTGAAGCATCTTTTTAAAAATATAAATACAGACTTTTGTATAAATTAACCAGTAAGTGTGTTATGATTTTAATTATACATGTGCAAATATAATTTTGACAACCTCAGAGCAGACAAATCCTGGTGCACCCCTGTGATCTTTGGCGCCCTCTCTAAAGGGGGGCCGGACCCCAGGTTGGGAACCACTGATCTACCAAACCTCTCAGTGCAAAAGAAAGCAAACACGTGCTTCTGCATGTGACATTAGAAATGTTCTTCTTTAATCTTCAATACGTGTTTAATACTTCAGATTTCTGCAACAGATTTCCCACTACTATCTCTCAAAATCTTCACTGGTTTTAAGTGTTGGGTTCTTATAGACCAGAGCGATGCCGTGGTTATCGTTCGGCTGTGTTTGTGCCTGTTCAGGTCTTTGGCTGCTTGTCGTCTGTCTCTTTCCCGTCAGAACAGACATCATTTTGGACCGGATGTGATCCCCGGCCAGGAAATACAAAATTGGGTCAATACAGCTGTTGATGCTCGCCAGCGGCCTGGTGATCTTGTAAGTAAAGTTGACAATGTTGAGGACTTCACAGTTAAGCTCTAAAACACGAGCGGTGTAGTAGAGCGTCCGTGTGATGTGAAATGGGACGAAGCTCAGGGCGAACACCACCAACACCACGATGATGAGCTTGATGGACTTCTGGCGTGAGGCGGCGCCATGCTGGCTGGCAGATACTCCCCGTCTGGGTCGGCACAGGGCCCGCGCCATCAGGCAATAACACACCACAATGACCAGGAATGGGACGCAAAACAGGAGCACCATGACGACGGAGCTGTAGTCCACGTACTCCTCGAAGGCATCCTGGCTGGTGGTGTCGTGGCACAGGGTGTCATTGTCCCTCCTGGAGGTTGTGACGAAGATGAGGTTGGGCACCAGGCACACGCTCACCACGCCCCACACCATGCCGCACACCAGGTGGGCATGGCGGGGTTTCACCATGGTCATCGCCTTGATCGGGTGGCAGATGCCCAGGTAACGGTGCACACTGATGACGGTGAGGAAGAGAATGCTGCAGTAGAGGTTGGCATAGAAGAGGAAGCGCACTATTTTGCAGGCGGCCACTCCAAAGGGCCAGTGGCTGCGGTTGGCGTAGTAGTAGATGAGGGTGGGCAGGGAGAGGACGTACAGGAAGTCAGACAGGGCGAGGTGGAACATGAACACCGTGCTGGTGTTCCACGGACGCATCTTCAGGAACAACCACAACGCCGTGGCGTTGAGCACAAACCCGACCACGAACACCAGACTGTAGGACACAGGTAGCAGGATGTATTTGAACTCCTCATCAAAGCGACAGCTAGAATTGAAGATTGTGATGAACACCGTCGACTGGTTGTGCGTGCCATGGCTGCTGATGGCTGTTTCCATGGTGACGCAACTTCTCGGTTTAGCACTTTAAAGCCAGCAGGGTACAGAGCCTTCGAAGGAAGAGAAAACACAGAGATATCAATAATTTTAAATTTTTTATAGAGAAAATACACATGTAGATTTAAGGTGCAGTGTGTAGGATTTGGCGGCATCTAGTGGTGAGGTTGCAGATTGCAACCAACTGAAACGTCTCCTGAAAGCGTGTAGGAGAACTACGGTGGTCGACGCGAAAATGTGAAAATGTGAATGTCCCGATCTAGAGCCAGTGCTTGGTTTGTCCGTTCTGGGCTACAGTAGAAACATGGCGGCCGGCTCTGTGAAGAGGACCCGCTCCCTATGTAGATATAAACGGCTCATTCTAAGCTAACGAAAACACTTACAATTATACACTAAAGAAACCATACTTATATCATAACTAAATACTAATATTATTTCCACCTATCCCCCTAAATGCTACACACTATTCATTTAATTAAAACTAAAAAGCTTAGATGATTAATTGAGACAATTGACAGAAAATCAATCAGTTTGTTTTTCAAGTAAAAATGTCATTCTCAGGTTCCAACTTCTCAATTGTGAGGATTTACAGCTTTTCTCTGTTTTATATAATTATAAACTGAATCTCTTTTGGTTTTTGACTGTTGGTTAGACATTTGAATATATCACCTTGGGCTCTATGATATTGTATTTATTTCATCAGAATGATGAATTATTTAGATTTAAGATGAAGCACAAGTGCACAACTACAATTGGCATCATTAGACCATTATAGGCAATAAAAATCTACATACAGTATTTGCTCGAAATAATAAAAATTAATTATGGTGCCCCCCTCCTCCATCATCCTGCAGTTTGTTTCATAGCACCACAAACTCAAACCGGCTTGTCCAGACTGCCTGCTTGAGCAGCGTGTGGCGGGTGTCTGCGTTACCTGTTGTGTTCTATTTCGGCGTCCGTGTAAACAGGTTCGAGCAGCCACACAGCGTGAGACGCTTTGCTCTCTTCTGGAGAATCGAGGTCTCGCCTATTTTTAAGCCGCACGTGGTTCACAGCAGCAACTGACAGTGAAAATGATCTATTGACAGTATATTGACATCATATCAGCAACATTACTACAGTTTCAACGTCTAGACATCTGTAGAATATGTTATGGAAAAAAATAAAGGTTTGTTTTTAAATCAACACTTCCTGCTTTCATTTAAAAATAAAAGCCCACAAGCGTTTTTTCTGTGGACAGAATTCCTTCATTTGTTAACACGAGGTTTTTATTCTGAAATATTTGCAGGACAGTGTTGTAGAACATGCAGTGACTTGCAGAGCTCCATGAATGAGTATGGGGTTTTAATGGTGGATTATTACTATTATTTACAAATCACCACATGTTTCTTAACTTTTTTCTGTCTAAAATAAATATAAATGACATTTATAATGACATAAACTGGCCATTATGAAAGGCAAATTCTATGTAGAAAGAAAGGGCTGGCCACCGCAGCAGAAACGCAGCTGGTGTGATCACCTGACGCGTGAATTACGCAGCTGTTCAGTGAGGCAGCTGTTCAGTGAGGCAGCTGTTCAGTGAGGCAGCTGCCACGCGCTCCTGACGTTCCCTGTGTTGACAAATCGTTGTGTGTGACTAATTGAACAGTTATTTTTTCTTACAAATACAAATATTGAAAAAAATATTTGTTGTTTTTATGTATTTATTTTTTTTAATCAATTTTTTTTGGGTGGGGGGGCACCACAAAGCAAATATGCCTAGGGCACCCAAATGACTAGCAGCGGCCCTGAGTGGTTTCATAACTTTTTCACGTCAAGGACCTCTAAACTGACACAAACTAGACCACGGCCGGACCCCCATTTGATAAGATCTTGTCCCCATCTGATTTTTGCTTTTAGATGTTTTTATTACAGAAAGTGTATGAAAAGATAATAATAAGAAAACAAAACAAGAATAACCAATACAACGAACAGTAAACATATACAGCAAATTCTAAATTAACTAAATAAACTAAATAAATATATAGGCCTATTATGTGTCATAAAAGTTGTAGTTGTATCACATATGCACATTAATAATCATCTTAATAGACTATAAAGTGATAAAGTAGAAATACTCTGGTAAAGCACAAGCACGTCAAAAGTTCTTGTATACTTTCCACAACTGTTGTTTTTTACAAGGGCCGACAAAGTTAACGCGATAATAACGTGTTAACGCAAATTTGTTTTAACGCCACTAATTCTTTAACGCATTAACGCAACTTGCAATTTTTAGGTTGTAGCGGGCTCAGTTTTAAAGCTAGAGAGAAGATAACTGGTACCAACGTGTCATACTAGCTTGTCAAGAAGGAAGCTAAATAACGCTCCAAACGTACACTAAATTTTGGAGGGAAAAACTTTCATGGCCATTTTCAAAGGGGTCCCTTGACCTCTGACCTCTAGATATGTGAATGTAAATGGGTTCTATGGGTACCCACGAGTCTCCCCTTTACAGACATGTCCACTTTATGATAATCACATGCAGTTTGGGGCAAGTCATAGTCAAGTCAGCACACTGACACACTGACAGCTGTTGTTGCCTGTTGGACTTGAGTCATGTTATGATTTGAGCAGATGTTTTTTTTATGCTACATGCAGTACCCGTGAGGGTTTCTGGAATATATTTGTCTTTGTTTTGTGTTGTTAATACATTTCCAATAAAACATATATACGTATACAGTATTTGCATAAAGCAAACAAATTTGCCCACTCTCATGTTGATAAGAGTAAATACTTGACAAATCTCCCTTTAAGTTAAGTTCAGATTTTATGATATCAAAAACATCTAAGACGATATCTAGTCTCATATCACGATAGATATAATATCGACATATTGCCCAGCCCTAGGGGAACTGTGTCCATATCACACAGGGAAGTCAGTATATAACTATTGTATGTATATACACTTTATGATAATCACATGCAGTTTGGGGCAAGTCAAAGTGAAGTCAGCACACTGACACATTGACAGCTGTTGTTGCCTGTTGCGCTGCAGTCATGTTATGATTTGACCATATTTTTTTTTTTATGCTACATGCAGTACCTGTGAGAGTTTCTGGACAATATTTGTCTTTATTTTGTGTTATTAATTGATTTACAATAATAAATATTAATACATACATTTGCATAAAGCAAGCATATTTGCCCACTCCCATGTTGATAAGAGTATTAAATACTTGACAAATCTCCCTTTAAGGTACATTTTTAACAGATAAAAAATGTGTGATTAATTTGTGATTAATCGCGATTAAATATTTTAATCGATTGAGAGAATATTTACAAAATGAGAATTTTTTTAAATAATAATCAGTAATGCAGATATAATGACTAAGTGGGTAAAGACTAATAATAGAACAGCTAGAACAGTCTGGTAAATTCAGATTTTACGATATCAAAAAAATCTAAGACGATATCTAGTCTCATATCACGATAGATATAATATCGACATATTGCCCAGCCCTAGGGGAACTGTGTCCATATTTAACAGGGACGTCAGTATATAACTATTGTATGTATATATTATTTGTAAACAGCAATGCCAAAGTATAGAAGTACTTGGAAAACTGTTCCTTTAAAAAAAAAAAAAAAAAAAGATTTTTGACACCATTACATATTGGGTATGTTTCTGGACAACATTTGTTTTTGTTTTGTAGTATTAATTGATTTACAATAATAAATACATACATTTGCATAAAGCAAGCATATTTGTCTTCTCCCATGTTGATGAAAGTATTAAATACTTGACAAATCTCCCTTTAAGTTGCATTTTGAACAGATAAAAACAACGTGTGTTTAACTATGGGACTATTATACAATGCGATTAATCAATCATTTTAATCGATTGACAGCTCTACTTCTTTACATGAGTTAAACATAGTTACTCGGTCACATAAGAACCGAGTTATGTTGACTCTGAGGCTACTCACCCCAACCGGGATCCTAAAAACAGCTCTGCTGTCCGGCTGCTCCTGATCCTGTTGTCTCCACAGAGAAGTCCTCTTAACTTTTCAGCTCCAGATCCTCTAGCTGCTCCTCTCCTCTCTCTCTCTCTCTCTCTCTCCGTCGTCCTCTTCGTCCCAGATCCGTCCAGCAAGAGCACATTAGAGACGCATTACAAGGTATGTTGTTGTGGAAGTCGTGTTGGAGTCCATGACAGCACACTGCAGAGACAGTCAGTAACTAAGAGCAGGATACATGGAGAGCACACACTCATACACACACTGTACAGCTCAAATGGGAAGTCACACTGCTGAGAGGACAAAAACTACCGCCCTAAACTGAGTGTAATGTGTGTGCGTGTGTGTGTGTGTGTGTGTTCAATTCATGTGTTACTTTCAATTTGGTAACTCACGTGAAACTGTGACCAGAACTCATTTAAACATTAACACTTTACCTGATTGTCTCTTTATTGCAGCTTCTCATGTACAGTACACAACAAGGAGCATTTTTTTCTTTAAGTACATTTTGTACTGTACTTATCAGGGGGAAAAAATGCCATCATTCTGGTTTGAAATTTAAAGTTGCAGTGGGTAGTCATGGAGCAAATATTATTTTAAAAAAAACATATTTTTTATAAAACGGTCACTATATCCTGACAGTAGTACATGAGACAGGTAATCTGAAAAAATCAAGTGCTTCTGTGTCCTCCGGTGCTCCTAATGGCATCTGCAAGATTTCACAGACCAGAGGAAAACAACCAATCAGAGCCGAGCTGGAGCCTGCTGTCTCTGAGCAGCTGTCAATCAATCGCAAACTCAGATCAAACGGTCAAACTAGGCAGAACTGATCAAATATGAATACATATTCTGTTACTGTAATGCCTATTACTCTCCTCAAATGTTTTCAGAATCATCTTGTAGTGTACTGTTTAGCTGTAAAATGAGAAAGTTTGTGACCTGGCAGCCATGTTGAGATCAGTTGAGGAATTACCAAGCACCGCCCACCAGCTGGAGCAAACTTTCTCATTTTACAGCTAAACAGTACACTACAAGATGTTCTGAGGTGAGAAATAAGCATTACAGTAACAGGATATTGATTCATATTTGATCAGCGCTGCCTAGTTTGACAGTTTGATCGCAGTTCGCGAGTGATTGACAGCTGCTCAGAGACAGCAGGCTCCAGCTCGGCTCTGATTGGTTGTTTTCCTCCGGTCTGTGAAATCTTGCAGATGCCATTAGGGGCACCGGAAGACACAGAGGCACTGTCTCATGTACTACTGTCAGGATATAGTGACCGTTTTATAAAGACTGCTTTTTTTTAAAATAATATTTGCTCCATTTCTACCCCCCGGCAACTTTAAATGGGATAATATTTACCTCTGAACTAGTTTGAAAGAAAACAGTAGCAGAAGTATGATTTTTTAAATTCCTGCACACACATTTGTTCAGCGCTGCCTAGTTTGACTGTTTAATCGCAGTTCGCCAGTGATTGACAGCTGCTCAAAGGCATGCTCCAGATCAGCTCTGATTGGTTGTTTTCCTCCAGTCTATTAAATCTCACAGATGCCATTAGGAGCACCGGAGGACACCGGAGGACACCGGAGGACACCGGAGGACACAGAGGCACATGATATTTTTCAGATTACCCGTCTCATGCACTACTGTCAGGATACAGTGACCGTTTTATAAAAATAACTTTTTTTAATCATATTATCTCCATTTCTACCCACTGCTGCTTTAAGTAAAATATGTGAATACGTCCTCCACCATTGGTGTTATGTGTCTCATTCCCCATGACAACACTTAATGGCACTCAATGCTTATAGAAGTTAACATTTGCACAGCTGTACAGCAGTCCATACAGCTGTTATAAAAGCTCTCTGGAGCTGTGAGGGATCAACTGGTTCATCTCTTCAGTGTCATCTCAGGCTTTTCTGTATAGATTCACAACGTGATAAGGTGTTGAATTATAAAGTCTGATCATAAAGAAATAAAAGTAGGCAGGATGAGCAGTGCTGATGTCAGAGACAGATAATAAACTGCTGTGAGATGAGGCGGTCAATTAATGAGTTACTAAAGTTTGATTGACCCACTGTCGCAAACAAGATCATATCCACTCCAATGACCCAAAGACTATAAACACATTTAGTTGGAATTACCCTTTTATGGTCTACATTGAGATAGACAATATAACGTAAAATATGACTCTGATCACGTGCAAAAACATCTCCTTGTAAAGTTCAAAGGCTCAACTTCAGATGAATCTCGGCAATATTTGGAAGCTCATTTAAGATATATTTTTAGGAGCGATAACGTAAATACTTTAAGTCTTGATATGGTAAATAAAAGTAAGTATGGGATATACTTTAGTCCAGACCACTTCCCCCCATTCAAAGACGCAGTGTGTGTGTGTATGGGTCAGTTTTAATGGTAAAGTGTGTCTGTGTGTGAATAGGTCAACTCGGTGGCAGCAGTGTGAGTTTCTGTGTCTGTGTGCTGTTTGGGTTTCTGTGGTTAAGATGTCAGGAATGTGAGTGGGCCACTGACGAAGTATGTTCTTCATCAGGAACCCGTTCAAAGCACAAACTCGTTTTACAGTTCCTCACAGATGGAAAACATGTCAACATACAAACAAAGCTACTTCTATCAGATTATGAATTGATTTGTTGATTGTTAATAACTGACTTAATTCCCCCTCCATTCCAAAATGTGTTTTACTTATTACACGTTGATGTACCTTCCCTGTGCAGAATGATGTGCGTGCAGAGTTTTGACATGAGAACACGTGTACATCCATATGTACCTCCAAGTGCACAAACACAAAGAGATGATTGAAAGACAAATATTTGTATATTCACAGATCCAGGATTTTTAAATAAGGAAGGCGGATGTTTAACAACATATTTGAACTTTTGGGAGGGGATCTTTAGACTTTACTATGTCAACATATGCACATGTTTAGCAAACATATCTCAATAATCATTTACTGTAACATCACAGACCAACTATGCCAATCTAAAACCCTATCCCATTAAATGAGAGTTTTAAATCAATGCTTTCCAACCTTCTTCTTTGATTTGCATGTTGCCTTACGATGATGACATCACTGGCAGTATGTACCTGCTGTCAGAGGATAGAGGGACGTGTTTGGTCATGCCTTAATGAGTAACTATCTCAAGCAAACACACAAACACACACACACACACACACACTCAAAACACTGGGTGGAATGTTTAAGAGTTATTTTGGGGATCAGATTCACAGTCTCCTCATCTCTGTCTGCTGTGGTCTGTTATTTAACTTAGCAGACAAAAACAACTTCCACATGTTTGTTGTTCATGAACTTGGCCATCAGGTCAGTCACCCTGTGTATTCACAAATATAACTGGTGCAGTCATATTTATGTAAGTTGTTTAACACTGGAAAGGTCAGTCATCCAGAGTAGAGAAATATTCTCTATGCACTTACTTACTACTACATTACTAAGAACCTGAAAAACTAGAGCAACTACGCTTGCTGTGACTTGATTAAAATGATATGATGCTTGACTAAACACACAGTATGTTGGTATTGCATGGCTGCCAGTTAAAGATAAAAGCATAATCTTTTAGCCATGGATTTGTCAAATATTGTGGCCCCATGAATTATATATATATTTTAAAATATTGTTGCATCTCTGGTTTTACAAACCCTCTACTCTTGAAACCCATAATGCATTGCAGTATTAGACCATTAAAGTGGCAGTAGGCAGTAGATTTTTGGCATCATTGGGCAAACATTCCAAAATAATCTTTCAGCATATTGTAATTCAAGTGTTCTGAGAGATAACTAGACTTCTGTACCTCCTCATGGCTCTGTTTTCAGGCTTTAAAAAATCTAGAGAGAGAGAGAGAGCGTTCCTATTGGCTGTGCTCCGGTCATGTGACCGGTGCTTGGCGTTCCTTCAAGAGGTCTCAACATGGCTGCCGGGTCACAAACTTTCTCATTTTACAGCTAAACCGTGCACTCCGAGATGATTCTGAAAACATTTGAGGAGAGATATAGGCATTAACGTAACCGTTTGGTTGGAGTTTGCGAGTGATTGACAGCTGGCTCTCAGAGACAGCAGATGGACAGCAGATCTCAGCTCGGCTCTGATTGGTTGTTTTCCTCCGGTCTGTGAAATCTTGCAGATGCTATTAGGAGCACCGGAGGACACAGAGGCACATGATTTTTTTCAGGTTACCTGTTTCATGTACTACTGTCACCATATAGCTACCGTTTTATAAAAATAACTTTTTTTAATCATATTTGCTCAATTTCTCGCCTACTTCTGCTTTAAGTAGGCTACACCTCAGTTCTAGGTCATATCTAGAAGGGAGCCCACAAACCGTGAAATCTGATCTGAGACTCACTGCCCAACGACATATCCTAACCTTAACTACTCAAGGTCAATGCCTAAACTTAACTACTCAAGGTCAATGTCTAATCTTAACAATCTCACGAGAGTTTCTCCAGTTTGGGGGCTCCTTTCTAGCCACTACCTCAGTTCTAGGTGACAACCCTGAGACCCGCTGGATTGCCATCCAATCACAGAAAAATGCAATTCTTGCAGAAATCTCCAAATGTCAAATGTATTTGAAACCAAATCACAGCATGGCTTTTTGTAATTTGTTCTTCAATGTCTTGGTGTCTTAATGTGGTGTTCGGAGGGATTATTGATCATTTTTTATCAATTCTTGAGTTGTAAAAAAATTGTTAAATATAGCAACAAATCTGTGTAACAAATGGTATCAACCCAAAAATTGCAACTTATGAGACATAATAGAGCATGGGGATGGCCATCATATACTTCTATCATGATGTTCTAAGCCCTTATAAACTTTCACAATTTATTTTAATTAATTAATTAATTAATGTTTATTTCTGATTTATGACGAGAACAACTTGACACACAGTGCCGAGGTGCATCTCAAATTAATCTTCAGGTTCCCAGCTTTCAGATGATGTACACCACTTCTATGTGACATCTACTGTTGACCTGCTATCTCACCCTAAAGACCTCCTGTACCCCCCTAAAAAAATGGTTCTAAGCGGGTCTCTAAGGGTTAAACAACATACCAGCTGCATCAGTGGGATGGTGCAATTCGAGCACTGAAACAGAACAGACTTGAGGAAGTGATTTCAGCTGAGGAAATAACACTGTGATTGCTTGGTGACAGTCAAGAGTTGCTTTATGCACTTTACTTTATAAAAGGCTGCATAAAACATGCACAATGGACATTGGTGCTGATTAAGTGACACGATAGCAAACAGTAGGAGACAGTAAACAAAATGAGATAGTGGAAGGTCCTTGTGTACCAACTTTACAGACGGTGTTCCAGTAGATATGTACAGTTATGGATTTAATGCTCCATAGGTTTAATAGAGGGCTTTTACAAGCTCAGATCCAGGCTCAATAATAGCAGAGTAATGGAGAGCACACAGTAGGAGGGATGAATGGTAAACACTAGCCTTGAGTGAACACTGGAAATTGAAGGACTATATTTTTATAGTCATTTAAAAATCATTCAAAGCTTAATCAATGAGACCTTGATATCATAATCAATATTTGTGTCAGAAACTGGAGACACACATCAAGGTTTTCCATTCATATATCACCCACCGCTTTCATTATCCGTCAAGATGGATGGATGAAAAAAGCAGACTGTGCGACAAGTGCATCCTGCGTTATGTTCCCTTTGCTGTGTTGACACAGACTAACTATTGTTACAGTATTGATCGAGTAAATGAGCAGGCGGCAGGGCTGTAGCAAAGTCCAGCTGATGTGATTGGTATCCGATCAGTCTGTCCTCCTTTCGGCTCTCGGTTCTAACAGTTTTTCCAGTTCTAATTGAGCGGACTGCGAGGCTTTCGTACCAGCAACGTTTATCATCTCTGTGTGTCAGTTCCAGTTCCTGGGCAGGCTCTCGAGGATTCTGCGTCGGTGGGAAGGGTTCGTCACTCCTGCGGCGCATAGATCCTCCTCAGTGATGCCACTGTAGAGAGGACAAAATGACACTGAATCATAGACTGTATATAAGAAGTGGACGCAGTCACCGTGATGTCACCAATTGGTTTGTAGACTGCTGTTTGAAGGCTCGAGTTCGTCATTTTGGCCGTCGCCATGATGTTTTTTTGCACCAAGAACTGACTGAGGGTGGAGCTAAGTACTATTGAATGCTGAATAAGACATTTTCAGGCAACCAAAAAGGTTATAATTAACTTTCATGAACTGAAAACACACTGTGAAAGAGTTAAAGTTCTAAGATGAAAACACGGACAACACCCGGACCGGACAATGCCGTGGTAGCGACCTGTCAATCAGAAGGTAACCCCACCCTTAAGAATACCCTGCTTTATGGTCTGTTTGACTCTAAATGGAACCATAATTTACTAAATGAACATCATGTTGTATTGAAGAAGACTTGAAACTAGCAACTGAGACCATAAACTCATGTTTACAATGTTTACTGAGGTAATAAATCAAGTGAGAAGTGGGGTCATTTTCTGATAGACTTCTATATAATCAGATTTCTTTTTGCAACCAGAGGAGTCGCCCCCTGCTGGCTATTAGAAAGAATGCAAGTTTCAAGTACTTCCGCATTAGCTTCACTTCTCAGATCCGAAGGTTACCCACTGCACTGAATCAAGCCTGACTGGAAATTCAATAGCAATTCATAGTGATTATTACGTAGTTTGTAAAGTTTATAACATCATACATAGTCCAGTAAATCTTTGTAAGTACACGTTTGCCAACATCTTTATATCAACACAACACGACTGGATTTATTGTAACATTGGTGCCCCAGTGAAGCTCTAACTGCTACATGTTCAGTCCTCTCTCAGATGACCATGACTGTCACATTTGACCTTCAACAGATTACTGCAACTGTCTTGTGAATGCCGAGGTTATTTCTACAGACAAATATAACTTCCTCTGTGTCTGTGTAGCAACTGTAGCCGCATTATTTGTGTCTGTCTATGAAGTACGACTTGTGGAACGTGTTATCCAAAATCATTTTACCCAGTGCTTGAAGTGGAAAATAATAAGTGCCAGTTCTCCCCTTATTCACATGTTGCTCTAAGCATTGACCGGTATCAGCAATCTCTTGCGACTTATTCCTATTTATTCATTATTTCTTTAAGCATGTTATACCGTGTCAGTCATAATCAGTTCTGATTTTATTGCTATATTATTATACTTGGGTCATGCATCTTCTATAGTAGGTCTATAATACTCCAATAATATACCAACTGGAACATTTTAGGGTTAAGGTGGTGTGTTTAGTGTTAACAGTTAAAGTGATTTCCTGCGTTATTTGTAGCCTGTAGTCGGGTATCATTCAGGTTTTAGGAGCAGTGTCCCAATCAGGATATTCCTACATATTATGCAGCAGCATAAAGAGACACATTCTGAATGTTTACAGTGAATAAAAAATACTAGGAGATATTGGGTTTGGGGGTCCTTCCCCAAGAACATTTCAAGGTTTTTGACTTAAAACTAAGCAATTTTACATTGTTTTGGACCATTATTATTACTAGTTAAATGATTATTTTATTACTTACACATATCACGGCCTTCAGATTCAGAAAAAATTTAAATAATGTTTCATTAATTATAATGTTCACAAATAAAAAAAGTTATGACGAATAGTTGACTAATTCTTTTACAAAAAGGACGTTAACATTGTTTCGATAAATAACAGCGCCCTCGCTCAAACCCCACCTCCCCTGTGCCGTGTGTCTGCTCGTCCAGATGCTCCCCACATTGTTTTTATGTTTATACGGCATAAGGCGCGATGCAAAAATGCTGGCTGTTATGAATCTCCCAGATAACCGGATATGGAGAGGGCAGAAAGGTGTAAAGGCAGCTTTGCACAAGAAAAAGTCATGGTACGCCAAAGAGTAAAATGTAAAAGTGCCGTCCTTCGAGCACTGATTTTACCTGAAGTAATCCAGATCATCCCAGCCATTAAGGCTGAGTCCCAGGGTGTATTTCTGAAGACCCAGAGCACTGAGAAGCTCCCGCACGGTCTCTGGTGCACCTTGTAGCACGGATACCTACGTTGAGATAAAGCAGACCGATTATTTTTTTTTATTTACAGAGAGCCAGGAGTCATGTCTTTTTAAAACTTGTCTTAGAGAGCAGTGTCCTACCTCTTTCTCCCAGCTGTAGCCTCTATCTCCATGCATGGAGGGGCCATTTCTATAACTTGGCCTATGGTTGGGTATGGACGGGCCTCTCTGCACTGTGGGGAAGAAGTCAACTTCGCTGAGGGACTTGGCCATTTGCAAAGCAGTGAGGGAGTTGTCTCCTGTACGTCCAGGGGGCTGCTGGTCCACCATCCAGGGAGCAGAGGCCTGAGAGTGTGCTAAGTGAGTGGGGGTGTAGGGGAAAGCTGACGGCACCTTGGCTGCCCGGACAGGATTGGTCTGATGTTGGTCCCTTCTGTTTTTTTCCCTGATGATTGCTGAGTGATTCATATACAAATTCCTCAGGTTCTTCTCGGGCAGTATGGAGTCTTGAACTATTTTTTTAACTTGGTATTTGTCTCTGGGCTGTGAAGTCTGTTCCTGGTACTGTGGCAAGGCGTTACTTGAGGGTGGAGGTATGGGAGATGGGGTTTTGGCCGGGAAAAGCTGATAGGAGGAGTTGGTTTGGGGCGTGTGAAGGTCATTGGTTGAAGTGTACTGGGGCAGGACGGCTGGTATTTCAATCTCCGTAAAGTCTGATCTGCGACAGGGTCTTCTGTCGAAGCCCTGACGTCCTGAGATTTTGGGGAGCTGCAAGGCCTCATTTCCAGACCAGATCACCTGAGGGTCCCGTCGCTGAGGGAGTGCCTCTTCTACCCTGCGTGGCACCGACACTCCTTCAAAGATGAAGTAGGCTGGATTGGTGTAGCTGCTTGGAGTTAGTTTGGGAGGAGCTGCCAAGGACCTGCAATGTTTTGAATTTGCCAACAATTCAATGTTATCAATGTGTCCTCAACTCTCACTCACCTTCTTTGCAAGAGTTCTTAATGTGTTTTCTAACAATCACTGTTAAAGGGTAACTTCTATTTTTCAACCTGGACCCTATTTTCCCATGTGTTTGTGTCTAACTGACTAATAGCGACAACAATTTCTGAAAATGGTCCAGTATTGAGGGAGAGTGTTGTAGACAGCAGCTGCTCACGGGCTGCAATATGGTGCTATTGGGGCAAGCTGTCATTTATGTCCACTAAAAGTGCTTATTTTTGCCATGACAGGCTCTGATTGTTATTATTAGTGTCTGACATTATCGAGAGAGTCTCGCTCAAGGAGAAGTCTCATTCTGAATCTGGCGAGGTGACGTGTTGCCGGTGGAATAGTGGAATACATCCATGGTGGAAACGCGAGTGCCAGCCGGGCAGAGTTTGTTGTGTTGTAGCTTAGTGTTATCTAAAAGATTTTCAATCTCATTGCTGAATATTTAAATGCTTTTCACAATGTGGATGAGTTCTTTGAATTTGATGGCCGCCCATATTTATTTGAGCCAGAGTATACGGATATTCAGATTTCAGAATGAGACTTCTCCTTGAGCGGGACTTGGACACAATAACAAACAGACCGGATCAAGCGAAAGGTTTTATTTCTCTGTTCACCTTTCTATAATGTTGTTAGACACTTATAATAACAATCTGAGCCTGTCGGTGGCAAAAACAAGCACATTGACGCTGCTCTCTTGCCCTCGCAGCTCCTTTTGCGGCTGACGGTTTCAAGAGAAGATGAAATACAATCTAAGGAGTGCAGTTTGAGTAATACGCCTATGAATTTAAAGGCTTATCAGACATCAAAACAGTACACAGCAGCATTGAAAAAGCAAGTAATAGCATAAAAAAAAATCCATATTTTTCAGTATGATTTAGATAATATCTACTATATCACAATTCACATGATTTGGAAACAAATTTCTATGTTTTTTTTCAAAAACAAAAGTATGCAGTGGAAAGTGAGTCTAACTTTGAGCTTGGTTATGCACAGCAGCATAACACAGCAGGTAAAGTGTGCTCACAAGCTCAAAAAGGATTTGTAAAAAAAGAGGGTATGTGACTCGTCAGTGATATTACTGAGGACTGGGTACGTTTTTCAAAGAACATGAAGAGGTCCTCACCTGTTTATTGGGGCCCGTGTAGATGCAGGAGACATGTGTCCCCTCCCAGGACCTTTATCACCTTTCTCAAAATAGAACCACTCTGAAAAAGTAAAATCACAAGAAATCAACACATTTCATAATGAGCAAGACTTCCTCAAAGTCTGTGTGGTGCGTGTGGGCCAAAGGCCATGCCGGTTTTCAATCACACGGCATAGTGGTGTTTGTGTGTGTGGTTGAAGAGCCTGACCTGGCAACATAATACTCATCTGTCCTGTTTCAGTGTCTCAGGATGCATCTGGTCAGGGTCAGTCAATCAGGAGCCAAAAGAGGAAGCAGTCGATAGATACCAGCAAGTGTAAAGCCAAGCCAGGGATCATTGAGGAACCAAATAGAGGAAGCAATGTGAGACTCACGGGAGAGTCAAAGGACGAAGTGACAGTGGAGATGAAAGTTTAGTGGGAAGTGATAGTGCAAGCAAGGCATAGAGTACGGGAAGACCAGTTCCGGCTGAACCCACCATAGGTCTTCTCCCGAGTTCCTCGTCTGTCCTTGGGCACATGAACCCTGACTCGTCCTCTTATGGAGCCCATCTCCTCGCCTCGGTGACTCAAAAAGGTCTCAAACTGCTCCGACGCACCGGCCAGTGAGCGCAGAGCCACACAGCATTCACCTAAAAAACAATATTAGATCAATAACACAGTTCACGCTGAAACACGACCTGCAACCTATCCATCCAGATAGTTTCAGCATGATTTCCATAGAACTCGACACTGACTGTAATGCAACTACATTGAAGGTCAATCGCATTAGATTTGGAAGAAAATGTATATTTAAAACACTCAATTCAGTGTCTCAAAATACAGTAATTCATCCACTTTATTGTGAACCTTTTCTGCCTTTTGCATAGAGATAAAAAAAGACTGCAAGCATATGTCAGTAGTAAATAGTTGTCAACGAAACTCTTCACAAGTCGATGTGTCATCTCCAAAGAGACGTTTTTAACGGTACAGTGTGTAGGATTTGGTGATATCTAGTGGTGTGTTTGCAGATTGCAACAAACTGAGTACCCCTCCGCTCACTCCTCCCTTTCCAAGACTGCAGTAACGTGAGCCGGCGAGTGCAAAACCGTGGTAACGCCGTCCACCTTGCTCAGAGGCCATCCTCACCATAATAGCATTACTTTAGGAGCAACGGAAGTCAGACGGCGGCTGGCAGGACCACGGTTTTGCTCTCACAAGCATGTCAGAGAACTACGGTGGCCTTTAGGTAACGTAAAAACGTTAAAGGCTCTCTCTCGTGCCAGTGTTTGGTTTGTCCGTTCTGGGCTACTGTAGAAACATGGCGGAGCAACATGGCGGACTCCGTGAAGAGGACCCGCTCCCTATGTCGATATGAAGAACTCATTTTTAAGCTAACGAAAACACAACAATTCTTAGTTTTAGGTGATTATACACTCTCTTTCTACTAATACGTAGATCCCCCTAAATGTTACACTGTTCCTTTAATAAAAATGTTTGGAGATCAAGCTGAAATTTGCAAACCGTATCAAAACATAATGAAACTGAAGCAACTAAATTGTTTTATGTTTTTGGATAAACTGCCATTTTAAGGTCACTTATTAGCCAACCTGGAGGGGATGTTATAAATGGAGTAGTTAATTAGACAAAGTGACCAACCGTATGACTCAAACCCGTCACATGACTTGACGGACAACAGCAGGTGCTGATCCTGAAGATACTCCATGTCAGACATGATTGGAAGAAGCTATAACCGACATAAACAAATTACAACGTTAAGAATTTGACTTCAAGAACAAACAATATTTTCAGCCGTTTCCAAATGAATTTCCTCGCTAACCTTCGGCAGCTGTTTGAAGGACCAGCCCAGTTTCAGAAAGCGGGGAACGTCACAGCTCTGTGAGTCATTCTCACTTGAGCGTCGTGTCTCTGCAAAGAAAGACATGAATGAATCTTTGCACTGTGCTGTTTAACGGCTTTATGTAAAATATATGTTTTCATGTGGCACCATACTGTACCTTCAAGGCAAGACGAATGAAATTCAATGAAGAACTTTGCTTTGCTCGCCGTCTTCACGATGGCCTCGATGCCTTCCAGCTCTACCCAGGCCTTCTCCATGCTTGGATTTGTGTCTGTGTGCGAGACAAACGCATAACAACATTGTTCACTTAATGAAGGGACTCAGTCATATTCCATCTGTTTGTGTCCACAACAATGACAGCACCTGTTTTGGAGCCGAACGGTGACGTCACTCCCACTTGGAATGTGGCAAAAACAGGCGAGTGATCGCTGGTGAAGATGTCATCTGTGCAACCTGGTGAGAGACAAATACACCATACATCATATTACTTTATTATTATAATTATAATAACCGCTAAATATCTACTGTAGTTAAAGTCATTGTGCAGTACTGTAAGGCAGATGACAAAAGAGTGATTTAGGAGACAAAGATTTGTTTTGCTACTACTCAGTGTTTGTTATGTTATGATAGTTTGCTGAGGTTAGTCAGGAACAGAAGCTCGGGTAGAATAAGAGGAAATGACTCTGTTTCTTTAGGGACCACAGACCAGGATGTAGGGGTTGACCGTTATTCTTTTTGAGGGTTGCTCTTATTTTGCAGTGGTACAAAATGAAAAAAAATGACCACAGGTATCTAATTTAAGAATGCTGCATCAAAACCTTTGGCTATGTCTAGACTTAACCCTCAGAGACCCACTTAGGCACATTTTTGTCTTTTTTTAGGTGGGTACAGAGGGTCTTTATGGGGAGATAGCACGTCAGCAGTATATGTCACATAGAAGTGGTGTACATCATCTGAAAGCTGGGAACCTGAAGATTAATTTGAGATGCAGCTCAGCACTGTGTGTCAAATTGCTATAGTCATAAACCTGTAGTAAACATGAACAAATGAACAAATTAATTAATTCAAATGGATCGTATCAGGGCTTAGAACATTATGATGGAAGTATATGATGGTCATCCCCATGCTCTATTATGTCTCATAAGTTGTTGCAGAAATTTTTGGGTTGATACCATTTGTTACACCGATTTGGTGCTAAATTTAACCATTTTTTTTACCATTTGAGAATTGATAAAAAATGGTCAATAATCCCTCCAAAATACCACATTTAAGACACCAAGACCTCGAGGAACACCATAGAAAAAGCCATGCTATGATTGGGCTCATTGGATACAAAAGAATACTCAGCTTCACAGTAATACCCAATTTATGTAATTCCAAGACTGTTTAGGGACCCCAGTATGCAGAAATATTCAAATACACCATTTTTTGAATAGGCGAAAATAACACATTTTTGCTGCATGCAAAAAACTGCATGTGATTATCAAAAAGTGGGCATGTCTGTAAAGGGGAGACTCGTGGATACCCATAGAACCAATTTTAATTCAGATAAGACCAATGGATTCCTTCAGTTTTGTAGTTTCATATGATGCCAGTACCTTCACTCTAGCTCTAAAACTGAATCTGCTACAGCCTCTGAAAGACAGTAAAGTCTGTCGGGATGGTCTGCGATCCCACGGGTGTCAGAGCACTGACATCTCTGTGCTGCTCGTACACATTTTGTCTGTTCTTTACTTAACTGTTTACTTTTCTACTTGAATCTTTTTTTAATACATTTTATTTTAAATCTCCAGATCTTACCATATGCAGTGCACATGATGTGCGTCTCTGGGTAGGACTTCCACAGAATCCTATCACACCATGATGGGACATTGACTCGAACCTACAGAAACAGATTCAGGTATAAGTCAACAATGCATTGCACAACAAGTTAAACTGCCAGATATAGAAACACTATGCATTTAAGGACGCCTTCATTCCTGTTATGACAGAGGTTCCTGTTTTAGACTGTGGGTTAACTCTGAACCTCCTATTTTTAGTGGTCATGCCAGCTGCTGTCAATCACCTCTCCCTTCAATAGGATTAAGTTATGCATTCAAATATCTTAAGAAGTGAGTCAACTGTATATTTAGAGTGCTTCTAGGATATTTTCTTTGTAGTTGTGCTTTGCTGGTACAGTAGGTATTACATATTTCGCATTAGAGAATACAGTAAACCTGAATGTCATTCAGAAAAATGATTAAGAGACAAACTACGATGAAGAGGTGCCTTTATGTGGATAATGATAGCACTTAATGAAACACTGAGTGGCTCCAAAAAGAAACATTGCTCATGGCTCTCCAGCATCTTTAAGATGCATTGGGCCTAATGCAGGAAGCGATATAAGGACAACTATTCTCTTATTTCTGTTCTCCAGGTTATCCACGGTTTGTTCTTATTTTGTTAGCACCTACTGATTTCTGAGATTCACCAGTGTTTTCTTATTTTCGCTCTTCTCTTAGGTAAGAGAGAATTTTACGAGTGGTTGAGAGCACTCTTACCAAGATAAGTACAAAATATCTTCTTTTCACAGTCCACACATTGTTTGTCGAATGCAAAAAAAACAATAAGTTTTAAATTTAAGGAACATAAAAAACATGTAATCAAATTTAGATTATTATATGTGTTAAAGTAATTATAATGATTGGATTATTACATTTGTGGGCTAAAGAAATACTATTGGTCCATTGATCCCAATTAAGATGGTATTTAAAAATGAAATATTGATATCATGTTAATAACACCCATATTATCATATTGTGTAATCCAGCACCTCTTAAATCATTTTATATACAGTTATGGTTACAGACTCTCTCTGTACCTCCCTAAACTCGTATTTTGAGTGTAATTCATTTGCCAAATAAGTGACAAAACCCATAATAAATAAAGATGAATCTAGCATTGTTATTATTATTATTTCAAATTGTCTATAGATATTGCGTTAATTTTGTTATTCTGAATTATTTTGGCCATGATAATCTTGTAGTGAAAATCTGATATTGTGACAGTCCTACTTAAGACTGTAAAAACCTTGATGATATAACGTGTGTTCAGCTTCTGAATGGCTTACGTACTGCTCTTAGATGCTTTGGCCGTCCAGGCCTTATACGCAGGGAACGCATTTTTAGTGATCGCACGAATCTATTAGATGAGACGGATGAATGGCTGCTGAACCGTATCACATTGTCAAGAGCACTGCCTTTGCTGGGTTTTTGATTTTCCAGTAACGCCAGTACTGGTGGTCTGGAAAATCATATGTTTACTTGCATGATTTTAATATTTTTAACTTCACTTTTATTATTCCTGAAACTCTTTTTTTGCACTTTGCTTTGCACTCATGCACTGCTGCAATTCTTTTAAAATGTTGTATTTTCAGTGGGTTTTATTTTCCATCTTTTCTATGTATTTCTATTTCATCTTATTTTATCAAGAGTTTTATTTCCCATCTTATTTCCCAATTAATATGGCATTCGATCCCTGTTTTTATGTTCATTCTATGTCTAATTTCCCTTATTGTAAAGCACTTTGTGCTGCATTTATTGTATAAACGGTGCTTTACAAATAAAGTTTTATTGTTATTATTACTTTATTTAAAAGCACCTTGTGTTCTTCTTCTTGCAGCCTTTTTTTGGTCGTTTCTCTCCAATTCATGGGCATGTGCCAGATTATTTGCACACAACACCTGCTTTTATATAGAGTTTAGGGGGCGTTACCTATGCTAATAATAAACAATCAGCCACAAGCCTTACATTTATGATCAAATGGGATTTATCATTCAGCACACCTGGGTAAGAGCAGATTCGGATGGTTACGAACATTTGGTGCATCTGGAGTTGACTTCTCTTATTTTTTCTCTTTTTAATTAAGAGAAATATGAGAGAAATATGAGAGAAATTTAAGAGAATGCGTGAGGCCCAAAGTCTAAGAGCCACGAATGTTTGTACAAAATATCGTGGCAATCCAACCAATAGTTGTTGAGATGTCTGAGTCTGGACCAAAGTGGTGGACCAACCAACAAGCTAATGCTGCCATTCTTAGAGACATGCCACTAAAAACCTTGAAGTGATTCAAGTATTGCTTGTGTGTGTCCAAGTGCGGAAATGTGTTTATTGTGGGCAAGCATCCTTCATCCTGCGCCTGAAAGACTTTTTGATGTACACATCATCTTGTTTTTTCCTGTGCTGCTTTTGTGTAACAAAAAATGACTCACTCCTGAAGTCTTGTACTTCTGCCACAGGTAGCAGTCTCTGGAGCCCCGTTCATACCGATAGGTGGGTGGAAACGCAATCTTCTCTTCCTCTTAACCACGATAAACAGAGAGAGAGAGTAAAGAGTGAGGTAAGCAAAGGTAGAGCAGAATCTATATTAAATTGTATTTATTTATTCATCATTTATTTTGTTGTTGTAAAATAGCATTAATGGGCTTATACAATTAACTGTCTGATATTATAGATTTCAATACAGAACAAGGGTCAAACTGAAACTCACTGAAATTGAGAAAGGACTTCCTCTTGTGTCTCTCTCGGGTCAGCTGGTCTGCACACATGAGCTCCTCGAACTCTCTCTTAGATACGTGTTTCAGGATGTCCTGGAGTCAGAAAGAAGCAGCAACATCAATGTCTGGGTATTTGTTTTTCTTCAAGGCTGCTAAATCAGAACACTTGAAAAAATGAGCAATACGAATGAATAATAAAGAAATAAAAAAAGCTGGTCCGACCTGCACATCTAAGTCAAGTCTGTAGTTGAGGTCTCCGCACCAAAAGAGATGGGCGAAGCGCAGGCTGATATCGAAGGCACCGAGCTGTTTGTCGCCCAGAGAGAGCAGTCTGAGGATGTCCACAAAGTTCTGGTTCCTCCTGAACATAATATGCATTACAAAAGACAATCTTTTTAATATTACATAGAGATGTAACAGGAGCACACACATTTGGTGTTACACATATGTATGTACACGCAATGTACCTCAGGACTTTCTCACTTCCAGAGGTCAGGTGGCAGTTAACAAACCCAAAAGATGTTCCATTGAAGAGGAAGGAGACGCCAACCGCTCCCTTGTTTCCTGAAACAACAGAAACATCCTCAATCCTCCAGGCTAATAAAAACACATTTTGTTCTGTTAATCATGCACTATTATTTCTGGCTGTCAGCCATGATACTGGTCATTTCCTGTGTTTCCTTTGTGTGTATTTGTGATGGTGAGCCTACCCAATGTGCCAGTCTTCACACTGGCTGTGTTCACATGGCTGATGCGACTCTCATGCTCTGGCTTCACAAACACAGCCAGCCTCATGTTCCAGAGGGACTGTACTGCCACCTACAGGACAATGCTCCAAGTTACAACAGATAGACAAGAACTGTTTCCAGCCAGTCAAAGACACATAATTACAGATTTCTAAATTGATTTGACCCGTTTCTATTAGGGATGCACCGATACCGGATCAGATTTCGGGCTGATACTGACTCCAATAGCTGGATGGGGTATCGGTGACAATGGGGCCGAGCTATTCAATTCAATTCTATGTTTATATACTATATACATTATATACTGGAATTTTAATATTTGACCAATGTGTTGCTGCATTAAAAAGGTTTACACTTGAATTGTGATTTGTGTTAATTTTGAAGATTTTTTACCAATTTGCTGGTACATGATTTTATTTTAATAATAAATAACAACTCAGTAATTGTGTTTCTATGTATTTATTTGTTGCATTTTGTTTTACAAAGCTAGGAAAGCAATGTTTAAGTCAAGCCTGATGTTGCCTTACACATAAAAAATATAAAGTGTTGTTTTCATTTTGATTCACATCTTTGTAAAAACAAATACTCACATTTTCTCACATAATCTATCATTGCGATGATATTTGACATACATATATATATAAGCGTTCTTGTGGGTGTGTGTGTGTATATACACACACAAGAACGCTGTTGACAAAATATCAGAAACTCACAAAGCTTTTCTTTATACTCTGAGACGGTGCTGTAACATTTTCCTTCCAAGTGAAAAATGTTCCTTCACACTTATAATAATATGTGTGCTATACCAAGTTATTTTTTTCTAATTTTATATTGTTTTACTGGTTTTATTGTTTGTATTGCTTTTTTCTTTTGTATTTATTTTATTTATATGTTTTTTCTATATCTGTTGTACAGTTTTGTCTTAAATTTTACCTTAGTTTTGTCTTACTTTTGTTTGGCCTCACTGTTTGGCTTTCTGTTGTTATATTAAATCCTTTAATATAAGGTGCTATATAAATAAAGTTATTATTATTATTATAAATGTAGCATTTCAAGATTTATTTGAGGGTGAATACCATTTGAAATGTCTTTTCACATGTACAATAGGTTAAATACAAGCTTTGTAAGAATATACTTAAAACTGTATGCTTTATGTTTATATGGTTGTCTGTTGAAATATCCTTAATTTATATTCAGCTAGCTTGTACAAAATTTTTTTTTTCTAAAATGTATGCCAGATCTTTCTGTTTGAAGAGAAACCACAAAGAAGTTCCCTTGTGACTTCCCTTTCTCATCAATCTTTTTTTGTTTTATTTTTTTATTTTCTGTGAAAATAAAGAACAATAATATAAGATTATGTATGCATTTCTGCGAGTAGCATTTGGAAGATGAGTTTTGAAAATCCTAAGAGTTAGGTCGCTGCATTATTCGTCTTAACAATATGAATCTTGGTTTGGAGAAATGTGTCAAATCAATTCAGATAAACTGTGTTAGTGGGTATGGCTTCACTCTGGGATGTTATGTAAACATGTTGTGCATGTTCAGTTAATCTATTCATTATGCACAAACTAAAATAAATTACTAAATCACTAACATTAATATAATATGTTAGCAAGATGGTTAATTAGCCATCATTGTGCAAAAACAAGTGTTTGTTTCAAGTCATGTATATCTTATTTTGAAATTAGAAGTACAATGCATCCTATCAGTTAACATTTGCTCTATAAAGAGTACTTTAAAAATGTTTTTTTAAATTGCAAAATCAGATCATGACATAACTTCAGTTGCCTCTGGAGCCACAAAAGGCTTTATACAACTTTTTTTCAGATATACTGTATTACTGCCCATGACATGACCTGTATACCGTAAACCCAACAGGACCCATTGCCATTTCCAGACACTGTACTTTAACAAACTCCAAGAGATTTAACCCGATTGACTCCTGATGTGTAGTCCCCCTTTTTCTGTGAAAATATTGTAGCTTTATGGATAACGCACCCAATTAAGGTATAAGAATCCCCACTTAAAGTTGGAAAAAGCAGACTTACTTGTTTGAAGTCGATGTGAGTGTGGCTGCGAAGCGTTGCTTTGATATGTTCTGTCCACTCTCTCTCCCCCTGAGGGTTCTCCTGCGTCCCCAGGGCGTAGATGTCATGAGGGAGCATGGCGGTCGAGTCATCAGGGGTGTGACCCAAACCGCAGCAGGTCACCCATGACTGCAGGCTGCGAGGAGGAGGGGAACCACCTGTGTACACAAAACAACACAATAAATAATAATAATAATAAAATCAATAATAATAATAATAATAATAATAATAATAATAATAATAACTATAACTAATCACTTCATTTTACAGGTCTGCATATTTCATGGCAATTAGGTGATAATTAGCAAGAAACCTACCTGTATTTGAAATTTCTTTGGAATTACTGCCAATTTATCCCAATATTTACCTCAAAATTTATCGAAAATTACTTTGTTTGGCTGTCTTGCCTTGGGACTTAACTCTGGACTTTTATTATTATTATTATTTTATATAAATTATAAACATTATTTAATAATTATATTCCGCTATTTCCCAATAAGCAGTCATAAGTAGCTGGTAATTTATTTAATACATTTCTAGGAAAAAAAATACAAAGTTAATTGATATGCTTTATTTCCATGTCTGCTGGTAAATAGATAATAATTAGCAAATGACTTCTTTGAAATTTCTTAAAAATCTCCCTGAATCATTATATTTGCTACTAGGTTACATTTGTGTAGACAATAAGTCACACAATGGTGAGATTTATGCCTGATCAGAAGTGTCTTCTATTAGTTTTGGTTTTCCACTTCCAATGAACAGCAGTGCACAGCCGCTTCTCAAGCCTAAGGGCCCTATTTTAACGATTATATGCTATTTTAGCATTTAATTATTAAATAATGTTTATAATAAAGTAATTTCGATACATTTTGAGGTAAATTTTGGGGTAATTTGGCAGTAATTCCAAAGAAATTTCAAATAGGTTACTTGCTAATTATCACCTAATACCCATGAAATCTGCGGACCTGTAAAATGAAGTGTTACCAAAAACATTTCTGTTGGCTGACAGTTAAAGAGACTGTCATCACATGTATGGTTACCCATGTTCCAGGTGCCAACAAACACAGAGATCACATCAGGTTCCCTTAGCTGAGAGTGCCTGCTTCTCATCAGCTGGAGGAGCTGGCAGAAGGCATCACGTTTCTGAAAGAGATGAGAGCCACTCAGTGAATTATTGGAAAGAAAACAGTGGATTCCAGATATTAATAAAGCCAATTATCTTTCCTTACCCGTGCACTCTCAAACGTCATCTCCCGTGGTGTGTTGTGGTGGCTGTCGACCACCATGCGTACCTTGGCCGGACTGCTCTGGAACTTGACAATCTGAAGGACTGATACACGAGAAACATGCCAGCAGACAATTATACAATATATCTGCAAGCAAGAGAAACGTTATAAAAGTAAGTATTGTCTTACTTCTGTCATGTGAGACCCTCTCTATACCAAATGAACCAGCCTTCCTGTCAAAGAGCAGCACTCCTGTGTCCACATCCACAGAAACAGTCTGTCTGCCGTACCTCACCATCTTCACCTGGACACACCAAGAAAAACAACCGCTAATACATTCCCATAGTCAGAGATCAGTAGTGGGTTTTGTCTTATTGCATGTCATATTTGATTAAATAAAGATAAAATGTAATTTTCAACCTGATTTACCTGAAAGGAGTGGACGGGCAGCTGTCTGGCGTGGTTCTTGACAGGTGTTACATGAGTGAGTGTTGGTTCAGGAGGAGGCGGGTTAGGCTGCACTGCCAGATTATGATTGGTCACGGCATCTTGTAATGCTTTTAATACCTTTATGAGAAGAGAATTTGCAGTGTTACAATCTAAACCGGTGTTGACCATCACAAACAAGATTGGTCAGTTTTTCATCTTTCATTGTGAAAACCCCTGCGTTAATATTACAGGCGTTAATGCTCGATTCAGATTTTTTGCCCAGATCCGATCTTTCTGTCTAGACTGTTCACGTTCATGTTTGATGTGACCCATGTCTGATATCAGTGTGAACGGATCTCTGCCCTGAAACACCTCACATGCCGTCCGACGGCCGTCCGACGGCCCATTGTTCTGAAAATACACACTGGACTTGTTGGAGTCCAGTGACTGTGGTTTAATTAATTCAGAGTTCTGCTTTGTGAAACATGACTAATTTATGAGACAAACTGAGTGAAATGTCTGTTTGATAAGTTAATTTACATTTTAAATGACTGGCGGCGAGACAAATCAAGTCTTCAACTGTTTCCTACTGTCGGAAAACCTCCGTTGATTGTGAAATTGACGGTAAACATCTACTCCTTCTAAAGATTATTTATTATTTCTTACGATTCATGAACATATAGTAACTAATTTGGCTAACATGATAGAACAAAATTTGGTTTTAATTTTAGCTGCATGTAAAGTGAATAAATGTGATGTTTCCCAGATAAAGCTTGTCTGCATTAAAGATGCAGTTTATAAATTTTTTTAACTGCTGATTTATTAAATTGGCGTTCTACTGAGTGAAACATGATGCCAAATTCAGCAGAAGAACTCAATATAGAAAAAGTATTTTTTTGTCAGGTAACAAACATTATCAGTGTCTGATTGACGCACTGCAGTTCTGTGGAGAGAGAGAGCTACTTCTTTTTCTGTAGGTTCAACGGAACGCACCTACACTGTATGGTGAGTGATAATAATGTGGAAAGTATAATGTGGAAAAACATACATTAATTCCGAAATGACTGTTCTCACATCGGTCGCATGGCCAGTGATCGGAAATGTATCAGATTTAGGACCACATATGAAAGTGGCCCAGATCTGATTGGGAAAAAAAATAATTTCTGTGTCCACACTACTATGAAAAAAATCAGATATGTGTCACATGAGAGCAAAAACAATATCTGATTTTGGCTACATTTGCTTGTAATGTGAATATCGCCTATAAGTTACAAGACTATGAGCAATAGTATTGTTTGAAATCACTCTATTATCACTCATGAATCTTGCCATTATCAAGAAAAGCCATTTCATAAACATACCTTTTTCTCCAGCGAAGACAGGAGGCTGACTAAAGCAGAAATCTTACACAACAGGGTGTCTATGTCCATCTCTGGGCCCTTGTTCCAAAAATAAAAGACAAAAGGCACAATGAGTTGATGTATATGGATGTATAACAGAATGCACCTTTATCACCTATAGAACTGGGTTACCATATTAGAAATTTCAGTTAGTAACTGTCCTTTGGAAAACATGCTGCATGATTTGTATTGTACCTGTGCTTTGGTGTGTGTTAAAGAGCAGCTAGGATGGTCGAAGACCTTGGCCAGGGTTTCCAGACTTGAGAGAGTCAGGTCGATCTCACTGTAGATCAGATTAATACAGAACTTTTGTTTAATGACTACACATCTATTTACATACATTTTAGTGTAGAGTATCTTCTGCATATGCAGTATATATTGTGTACTGCATCATTACAGTCCGTACATTTTCAAATTGCTCCTTGTTTTCGCGTTCGGCTCATCATTAACAATTAAAGCATGCTAACCTGTTCAAGCCTTGGCACGCAGTACCCAGAGTGCGCTTGAGGTGGCAGAGCGTTGTTGCCCCTTTGTGCACGTTCTCAATGTCAAGAGGCAGCTCACTGAAGAGGTAGTCATTGAGTAGACCGATCACCTCACCCGCAGTACTGTAGACAGGATAAAACAGGCAGAATTCAGTTTTATCTGATGGCAAAAACCACACAGCCCGTATTATATCAACACTGTTTATTAATAGGCCTCAAAAAAAGAGGTTAAAAGAATGTTCCACAGTGTTTAACATGTTGCCTTCTCTATGCTTTATTCCTACAGGTGCATATTTAAATGAGAAAATGCTGTGAACATAACAGATGGCCTATTATGCTTTTATGCTTTTCCCCTTTCCTTTAGTGTGTTATATAGTTTTTGTGCATGTAAAAGGTCTTCAAAGTTACAAAGCCTAAAGTCCACGCCAAAGGGAGTTACTCTCCCCCACAGAAAAACTGCTCCTGAACCGCTTGAAACGCCTTGCTTGAAATCCTGCCTTTTCTTCCGTAACGTGATGATGTCACCAAGTAAGACATTTGCATAATACCAGCCTAGCGGCTAGTTTGGCACAGCCTCAAACAAAGCTAGTTAGAGCAGAGCTGGAGCGGAGTCCAAATCACAACAGAGTGGGTTAGGTAGTGTACCTGGATGTGTTGAGCTCCTGCAACTTGTCCAGGAACAGGGCATGAGGGGCTGGTTTTGCTGGTGGTCCTGGGAAAGGCACTGTGTTGACAGGGGCTGGAGCTGGAGGCGGTTTCTCGTCATCTGGGCAAAACATAAAGTCAAACATTAAGAATTAGTAATGAATACTGCAGCCCTAAAAAGGAGCACCACATTTCATAGGTATGTATTCTTTTACTATGTATGCATGAAAGCATATAGTGTATTTGTACATGTATTTAACTCTTTGGTGATTTGTTGTGATAACAGCTAGCTGGCCCACCTGAGCTCTCGTCCCCAGTGTCTGTATCACGGGGAACAGCGAAGAGCAGAGGAGTGACCAGGCCCTTGTGAGGATGCTGGTACCCCAACACCAGGTCCTCCAGGGTACGAAAACAGTTCACCTGCACCCCCTGTGTTGTCTGTGACACAAACACACGTCAGAAGTCAGTGAGTATATGCACTGTATAAATCACATGAACATGTCTGCGTGCTAACAGTTTGTCATTGCTTTAAACAGAAACTGGAAAGACCACAGAAACTGTAAACAAATGGACTGTAGATGGTAAGAGACATAATCTGCACAAGCACGCAACACACTAATGTTGCATTCAGAAACATTGATAGTAATAATAATAAATGTTATTTATAAGTGCCTTTCTTGTCACCTAAGGACACTTTACAAATACACAGCTAATGCATAATAAAAGATGACAAAAATGAAAATGTACAAAAATAAATGAATAAATAAAATAAAAATAACAAACAACAAAAGTAATGAAATACATATACAGACACATTAATACATTCATAATAAGCGCATTATGAAGCACCATAATCACTTAAGCTCTTTCTTTGCTTTTGATAAACTAGCTTTGTGTAATATAAAGTGGAAAATATATACCTGACATGATTGTCCAGTGTCAAGGCCTCAATAAAAGCTATATTACGTCAACGTCACTTCCTTTTTAGTTCTCAAACTTTTTTTATAAAACAAATATGATAAAACTTCTTCGCATAAGATCTTTTTAAATATACACTTGGAAGACCTATTATGCTATAATTGAATGTATAAATATTGTAGCATAAAACTGAACACAAACTGAAACAGTTCTAACTTGTATTCTTTATGTGGTTATTCGTGGAAACTGAAGTATTTATTTGCATGACAGAAAAAGGCACATGTAAATGATTTGCTGTGATAAACAGCGTCCCAGGGGGGTTAGAAAGCTCAGCCCTATATCAAACAGGAGAGGTGATATCACTGACAGCTACTTCCTGGCAACAGTCATGTTTCACTGTGGTTCATCAGTCCCAGTCAGTCTAAAACACCCGCCCCCCAAAAAACATGGCAAGGAAGTCTTTACATGCATACATTCACATGTTTAAGTCACGAGCACAAGAGAGCCTACTCTTAAACTTTCCAACAAAAACCTGCACAGCTACACTTCGGTGGCACTCAAAGCAGTTAAGGCAAAATTAAATTGTGCACAGGTGCTGTGTTCATACACACACAATGCTACCGGTCGCATGCACAAAATCAACAGGGTTCACATTAGACCACAATACCGCGCAAGCTCCTTTCCTGCGCCCTCTTTTTAGAAGTTTTTGTTTTCATTTTGTGGTGAAAGAAACCGTTTTTTGGCTCGAGTCGAGCAACCCGTCTGTTTTGCCAGGAACTCTTCAAATAGTATTTCTTTGTACCACAAGGATCTCTTGAAAAGCAATTAAAAAGAAATGACAAGGAATAAGAGACAGTGGGAGACAAAATGGGCCCCAAAATATCTCCATGGCCATCTTGGAAAAACAAAAAGGCAAGCATGAGACTTGTGAGTTAGTGGAGCAAATCCAGTGAGGGAAAATACGTACTGGAGGTTTATACTGATGACAGTGGAAACACAACTGAAATAGCAACAGAGTTTAAGGTCTTCATTTGAAAGCAGAGGGCTTTTTCCAAGTTAGACGCTTAAAAAGGACTCGTTATTGGACTTTAATATGCAGACATAGTTAAATAAAAAGAAAGCCACAGATGATTTGTGGTTTAGACCCTGAAACTGTTTATTTCTCTCACTCTCTCGCTTTCTCTCTCCCACTGTATGTGCGTGTGTGTGTTTTTATCATCGAATAATTAGGTCATTTGCTGACTGAATGGCCCCCTGCTCAGAGTATCAAAAACAGACACATACCATTACTGGCTTAAACTCCGCCACATCCAACAGACTCATTATGTCTAATATACAAACACCCCCGTATAACAAATAAGCACACCCATTGGTCAATGACCTAGTGTGTGGGTTGAGTAGGAATCTCTGAGACATAAAAACAATTTCTCCTCTGTGCTGTTGAGCTTACGCTGCAAGCATGCGGCCACATGGCAGAGATGCCATTCAAACAGTCATGACAGAGCCTGCACAGAGAAGAAACACAAACATGTTCCTGTTCTCCATACAACAACGGGCAATAGGAAGCCATTGTTTGATCCCTCTAACTCCATCTGACCAGCTGTGTCTCTCTCTCTGTGTACAGTTTGTGCCAAGACATCTATTGTGTTTCTCTCTCAGCCAATTAGACTGTCGTCAGGCTACTAAACAGGCGTTATCGGTCGCTAAAAGAACCATAGATGTGGGTCAATATGGGCCTACTCCACCCACTAGTAGGTTTATATCATCTATTCACATGGTAGATCACCGAAAGAAGGTATAAAAGAACATGACAGCGACCTGTAGTGGCCGTAGTAATTATGACAGGAGTGGAAGTCAGGCACTGTAGTATATAGACAGCATGAGGCGCCGATATCGGGGGCGATGGATGGAACATAAAACACAGGATTTTCACCCAGCCTTCTGGGGATTGCATCCCGTGTGAGACCAACAGCATGTATTGTAGTTGTGTTTGTGTTCACAAATGTTAAGTTTCTCTTTCACTTTTGAAATGTAGTTATTTTTAGCCAAAACACAATGTTTTTCCCTAAACTCACCTAGTGTTTTTGTTGCCTTAACCTAAAGAAGTTGTCATTTTGTTGCCTAAACCTAAAGAAGTTGTATTTTTGTTACCTAAACCTAAAGAAGTTGTATTTTTGTTACCTAAACCTAAAGAAGTTGTCGTTCTGTTTCCTAAAACTAAAGAAGTTGTCGTTTTGTTGCCTAAACCTAAAGAAGTTGTCGTTTTGTTGCCTAAACCTAATGAAGTGTTTAGTTGCCTAAACCTAAAAAAGGTGTAGTTTTGTTGCCTAAACTTAAATAAGTTGTTTTTTGTTTGTGTTCAAAACATGAGGTTTCATTCAGTTTCACAACGTGTTAGAACGTGTTGCTTTTAAGTTTCGCTTTCACTTTTACAATTTCACTTTTACAACGTAGTAGGCGTAGCAGGCCCCTACTGACCAACATCTATGGTGCTTATGGCGACTGATAAAGGCTATTTAATGGCCTGATAACAGTCGTATCAGGTGCAGGTCTTCCTTGTCAGATGGAGGATTTGGTGTTGTGTGGCGATGAAGACTCACCTGAACTGCTAGAAGGCCGTCTGCGTCGGGAAGAATACGATAGGTGTGAACATGACGTTGGAACCTTTGGAAACCAAAAATAACTCTGTTATTAAATGCCAAATTACTACAACACGCTTCTGAGCAAACATTCAAAGGGAAAATACAGTTAAATGTATTGTTTAAATCAGGACCAGATGTCTAACTGTAGTTAAAGACACTGTAACTTTCTTAACAAGGCGCCAGTTGTTTTACAGATCACTAATGACGTGGCTTGTTTTAGTTATACAATGTGTGAGAGACACCTAGATCATCATCTCCATCGGTCACGTCACAGGAATTTGTTTCAGGCAAAGATGATGCCAGTTTTTAATCAGTTAGCTACTGTATGTTACCTGAACAAAGGGGAACCATGATAGCACAATCAAATGCCTGGAGATATTTAAGAAAACTAAAAGGGGGAATGACATATTGAGAAAAGAACGAAGGGAAAGAGGGAGCACTGTGAGCGGCCCCGGCTCAGCTTTCAGGAATGTATCTGGCTCAGGCTGATGAGCAGTCAGCGTAGTGCGGTCGCTGGAGCTCCCGCCCTCTTTCAGGGGCCCCAGGGAAGAAATAGGGGTAAGAGGGGAAACAGGGAGTCCTGGGCCAGGGTTTGACTGTCTGAGATGTTCGGACAGGACAGAGGGTGTATGTGTGAGGTCGGCCCTGCCTGTACGCAGCACTTTAAGCCGTTCTTAGCTGGCAGATGATGGTGAAAGTGATGGATATGACAGGGGGAGTGAAGCTGCTGAATCAATTCACAGATGGGGACATTCTGCAGAAATGTTATGAATAGTTTCCAATCCTACACGCCAAAATCTAAAAGTTTCAAGAGATTAGGTAATTAGTTATGGTTTTACATAAAGAAGAACTGTTTCTTCCCACCAGGGTTATTATGTAAGGGATAATGTACAGCGAGCATGTCATTGTTGTGAAATGAACCCTGTCGCGTCAGGATCTCGCATCGTCCTGAAGGGGTTTAGTTTCCAACAATGACCCGCTTGCTGTACATTATCCCGCTTATTACACGGCTACTTACTTAAGAAATCAACAATTTTCCATAAAAAATGGTCCTCCAGAGTCCGAGATCAGACCTGCGTCCATAGCAACGGCCTGTTTTACATAGCAACGGCTTGCTATAAGGAAATAAAAGACCGTAGAACGCCATGATTGACCAAACAGAATCGAGTATTCAACAAAGCCGTGTAATAAAGTAAACTAAAACTGAAACTAAAATTAAAATAAGCAGTTAAAACTGAAACTGAAACTAAATTAAAAATGTATCCTTGAAGTTTTAACTAATAAAATAAAATAAATATGAACGTAATTTCATTTCACTTTTAGGTTTTTTAGCTATAATATATCACTGCCGAAAAAAGGAGACAGCATGAATTCCGTCAACTCTTGTGATTGAACCACAGAATATGAACGGATTTGTCTTTCCAGGAGGTGGCGCTATGCCGCAATTGCTTCACATTGGACACTAAAGTAGCATGAAAATTAAACATTAAACATTATGACAATTCATATACAGTTCTCCACTATGTGTTTTGTATGTATGTAGCTACATACTTCTAAGACATTATACCTGGCCCGAACAATACAAACTAAACTAGACTCGTTGTCACAGGCATCGGCGTTAGTTACCGACACTTAAGGCACCCTTTAGCGCCGGTATGAGACACAACAGGCTTTCCATTAACTATAACGTAAACCTGTCCACGTCAATATTAACGCTCGGGGAAAGTGCGTCAGGAGTGTGGTGATGTAGCTTTAAGAGCGAAAAGGCTTTCATCTAGGAGACCATTTCCCATGTGTCACGTTACAATCAGCTGATCATTCATGTCAGTGTCATTTCCACTGTACAAATGTAGTCTTAAGCCCAACCATGTTGTTTTTCCTAAACCTACCAATAGTGGTTTTATTGCCTAATCCTAAGCAGGTGTTTTTGTTTACTTCACAACATTAAGCACGCGTTTACTACAACCGAAAAGTGACGCAGAGGGCTCGTTAAACATGTGTTTACTGCGACCAAAGAGAGTGACGCCGAGGGGTCTGACAAAGCGTCATTATGAGTTGGGATGAGAACACGTTGAAACTACAAATCTAAAAACTGAACTGTTATAACCTTTCTTCTCACATAGGGCACCGTTTACTACTTCAAGACATCCTGAGTGAATCATTCATTAAGTATTTCCAAGGAGGTGGAGCACATAAAAATAGAGTATATAAAGTAACATTCAGTGACAGTGCAGAGAGTCCCATTCCCTTCCCTTTCCCTGTCTTTTAAGTTAGGATCTACACAGTTATACACTTACAAGTACATTGACAGTACAAGCTCACAGGTGTCCGTACAGAACGCAATTATGTTTGATTGTGATCGGTAAGATAAGCTGGCCGTCCTCTAAGTAGGTGAACGTGTGTGTATACTCACAGCAGGCACAATGCATAGGCTCCTGGCACAGACTCACTGTCTCTCACTAGGTAGCTGCCATCCCTCCCTGCCCGTGCCAGCAAGTCCTCTGCGTGCACACGGCTGATGTCACGATGATACCATGCCGCCGTAGCCATGGCAATCAATGTTGCGAGATATGTTCATAAAAATAATCCACATGAGGTGAACACAAATTTAACGCCAGACTTTGCTCAGATCATGGCATCGCGCCGGCAGACTGTCATTCAAGTTGTCAGCGCCAGAGTGTGTTGAGTGGTCTATTATAGTGTTTAGATCTTTCCCATGATCCTTTTCTTCGTGATCAAAGTGTCAAGCAGACAACCCATCACTTTGTCTGTACCAGCTAGCACTTCCTGGGTCCCCGTTGGCTCCTTCAGGGTCACACATCCTGTTGCGATGGAGGAATAAAGACATCCAGCTGATTGTGAGGTTAGTCCACTTTAACAACAGTCTGCTCCTCAACTGATAATATCCGTGTGTAGAGAGACCCTGTTTCAGTATTTGGTCGCAAGTTGCTGCACCCAGGTGGGTGTGTTGCTCCAACAAACACAGACCATCGCAGCAGCGGCGGCGAGGGAGGGAGGGTAGGTAGAGGAAAAATAGCGAGAGGTGCTGCACAGTCTTGAATGAAGCAGCCACCCCTGAGGCAATGACGGTGCCTCTAGCTTAACCACAAACACAAGCCCTCCTCTTGTCCCAAAACAAAAACCCCACATGCAAACAACAGGAAAAGAAGAACAAAGAATGGCAAAAACAAACAAATCAAGCCACACGTACGTACGGCGCCCACACACTCACACACGTACACACAGCAGAGGCAGAAACAGATGGAACTCAGTCAGCACTAAAACCAGACAGGCATGCAACAGAAACCAGACTAATTCAAATGATTTCCCAGCTCTGTTGCCATATAAGGGAATAGGAACACCCTCCAAAAAGTCCAGCTGATGACTGCAGTTGTCTTTGCTTCTTCCAGGCCCAGATTCCATTTAGAGTGTGTCTGAGTTGGACGTGGGCTACTCCGGGGGTCTCGCTTTCATACTGTATGTTTGTGTGCTGGCGTGTGTGTCTTGTCCGCTCTGGCGTGGTCTCCAGCGGTTCTTGAGAGTGCTGTCAGAGCAGAGGGAGGGAGCAGAGAGGCAGAGGACAACTCCGCTAGAGCGCAGGGCAGACAGAGGAAGTGACTCGACATTCCAGATGGCGGACATAGCCAGGAGAATTCTTGCGAGGGGCTCAACTCCACCACCAGTGTGTGAAACAGCAGACTGCTTCCTTTCTCTCTCTCTCTTCTCTCGTCTCTCTACTCCTTCCTCCCTCAGCCCCTGCCCTCAAATTCAAAACAGAAAACACAGCTTACCACACACACACACACAGGTGAGTTCAGTTTCTTCCTTGTTTTTTATCATCTTTATCTTCAGACGTTTCATCCTCTGGCAGGCATATTTACTTTTCTTTCACCAACCGTTTTTCTTTTCCTCACCCTCCCTAAACTTCCCTTCCTCTTTTTGCTCACTCCTTCCCTCTCAGCAAAAAAGCAGCCTCCATATGGTTATGATCATCGTTCACTTTCTTATTTTTGCCCTCCTAGAACATCGCCCATTATTCAGCCCTCCTACTTCCCTCCTTCTCCATTAGCTGGAGCGTATAACTCTGTGGGAAGCTGTTTGGTCCCATACTTGCTGTTCATGCTTCTCACTACTCAGCAGAAATGTGCCGACCACCAACCGCAGGCCCCATAAAACAAATAGACACAAGTCCATCCCAATCTGATGACATCGATTTAACCCTCCATCTGTAGTCACTTCTTCGTAATATTGCTATGAGCTCTCTACAGCACATAATTGAAAGATATATAGTGTCATATGCCATTGTGACAATGCTATTGTGGAGATGCTAACATGCTCACAATGACAATAAAAACATGCTGATGTTTAGCAGTTAAAGGTCCTAAATGCAAAGATTGGGAGCATTTCTACTGCCTCCGCATGGCTCTCAACATGGCGACGGCTGAGCCGGCGGGCTGCCTCTGGGTCTGAAAAGTGAATCCGATACTGAAGTGCCTTAAACTTGCATTCTTTCTAACAGCCAGCAGGGGGCGACTCCTCTGGTTGCAAAAAGAACCAAGATGGCGACGGACAAAAACCAAGATGGCGATGGACAAAATGCCAAATTCAAGGCTTCAAAACGGCAGTCCACAAACAACTGGACATGCATGAACATGCACTTAAAAGACAGGCACGGCCGGCACGGCTATGTCAACAAAGGGAGGAGAAGCTCTGATTACAACACACACAGAGGGAGAATGACTTCATTCTCTGCTCAGGTAGATAATACTCTGGTATATCTTTACATAGCAAATAGTTGTTTGTTGCTATATTAATGCTTTAGATATCGTATAGAGCACCTTTAATGTTTAGCAAGGATGTTTACTATGTTGGCCATCTTAGTTTAGTGTGTAATTTTGCCAACATTGGCTAAAACAAAAAGCAATAAACACAAAATACAACTGAGGCTGAATGAGAAATGCCATTAGTTTTGGTACTGGATCATAAACCAAAAAGATGAAAATTAAAAGGGATCACTAAAATGATTACAAAACTACAAATGTCAACCTTGTGGTGGCGCTAGAGGAAAAGGTAAGAGATCACCAAAGTCAGTGAGACACATCATCTGGGAACTATGAATTTTGTGCCAATCCATCCGTCAGATGTTGAGATATTTCACTGGATAAGTGGAAACATTGCTGGTGGAACTTCCTTGGATCACCAAGGTCATTAGGGTTCATCCTCTGGGTACAATGAATTTCTGTACCAAATTTTATGCTAATGTTCAATGATTTGGTTTGAGCAATTGAAAAATATATTGTCTAAGCTCTTCATCACAACAACAACAACAACAATAGCACAAGCTTTAGCAAAGATATATCTCTGATGGGGGGCTGATAACATTTACCTAAACCACAAAACATCTTTAGCACCAAAACCCCATTCTTTAGAAAAATACGCTTCCCCTCTCTTCTCCATCCAGTTCTACCAAGTGCTCTGCTTATGCCAGCAGTGGATTGGACAGGAAACTGAGACAGACACTGAGACAGCAAGATGTACTCCATTTCTAAGAACCACCTGCTCACTTTCATCTTCCACTCCGGCTGCGAGATCGGATTTTGATTTTAATTAGCATTGTTTTATTTAACTTGAGTCAGACACCCGCATAGATGACAGAGATGCTTGAAGAACTTGCTGATATTGAACAGTACCTCCATGGAAATACTTAACAGTACTCTATATTATATAATCACGGCCAGGAAAAAAAACAGACCTTGATTATGTAACATGTGAGCAGAACATCTTAGGGAGTATTAGGAGAATAATTAGTTAAGTAAGGAAGTCTCTATTAAACATATTCACTGTCAGTAAAACACCTCCATCAGAGGATAAACAAAAAAAAAAACATCCTAAAACATAAAGTATTAATTAAAATCTCTGGAATATTACAAACTAAATATTAACATTTTAACAAAAGCCCTAAAGCTAATTATGTGTAGAATTATGTTTTTAAAAGAACAACATAATCCCCCAGTAAGCCACGTCATGAACAAGAAATGGGTGTTGAATAAGTGCTCTGGTCGTGCTCATAACAGCTACGTATCTTTCCAACTGATGGCAATAACAACAACCTGTTAAAGTTATAACATCAGTTGAGTTAGTGAGAAGCAGTTGCTAAAAATACAGATGGCTAAAAGTCACATTGCAGAACATAATTGACAGAAAGCCAGCAGGTAAGCTTCCTGTATCATTGACTTCACACTCAGTGTGTGTTTCAAGTGCATTAATCATTTAAATCTGCGATGTTGACTCCTGTACATCAACACTAACAGCACTTGCAGTTCACTATCAGTCAAACACAGCCCCACTGCCTCGATTTAGCAACACGCTGAAGTCTGTGTTGTTAAGAAGTGGTAATACCACGGTGCCGTAATGCACTATGACAAGTCAGCAGTCCCTTTGAGTCACAATGTTGACTGTCTATTTAAAGAGCTTTCCAAAAATGGCACCAGATTAAGTGTTAAGGGGCTTATGTGACTGTATGTAACCTCACACAGACAAAACTGTAAAGGAGGAAACCCCAGAGAGACAGATAATAAGATTACTCTAGATTTTTTTAGTGTCCTTACCGTGGATAGTATTAAGTGGAGAACAAAAATGCAGACCTGTGTACAGTAGCTACATCATATGACAAACAGTGCATCACAATGATGATCTGAAATGTTGGTGATCAGGGTGAACAAAACTTCTAAAACTGGGTAATACATTCATATCCTAACAGATCTCTTACTCTGTTCATTCATTTCACAGAGTTCATCAATGACTAAGAATTACACAAACCTTAAACCTGTCTCTACCCCAAGAGTCCTGAGAATAAAGTGAATACATGTCAGTATTTCTTCAGCATTCAGCCAGTTAACAAGACAAATCAAAGGAGGGGTAAAGCTTTCATGCAGTGCTGTTTCCCTTTGACTATCTCAACCGGGATGTGGTTTGGTTTGCCTGCACTGAAGCGGAAAGAGGCCGTATCAGAATGACTGTGAATGCCAATAATACAATACACAGAATAGAAGATACTAGAAGCAATCAGGTTATTTATTATAGATAAAATAGTTAGAACAAGGTTTCATTTTTGGTAACTTGGTAGCTTTTCAAGCCACTGATTTTGAACAGAACCTGCATGGAAAGACCTCATGTTCACTTACTCTATTATATGGTTATGACCTGGCAGATCAGCTGAGAGCCCAAATGGGTGTTGATTAAGTTTTGCTACTAAAAGACGTATCTCTATGGATAAATCTTTGAAAAAATGGATATTCAAAGCTATATCATATCCACAAACAGAAGAAATTCAAATCTCAGGATTATATCAACGCGTTCCCATCCCAACTCATCACACATCGTCGCTTTGTTGCGCCCCTTGGCGTCACTTCATTTTCGGCATCAAAACCACCATAGTTAACCTTGGCGTCACTTTAGATTTAGGCAACAAAACCACTATAGTTAGGTTTAGGAAAGAACTACATGGATGGGCTTAAAACTGACATTGAATGTTGTGAACACAGGACACGAACAGTGGTCTCCTGGATGAAAGCCTTGTGTTTGTTGGACCCATCCATCCCCCCTCCCAACCGTCTGGTGTGTCTTTTCGCTCTTTAAGCTACATCACCATACTCCCGGCGCACTTTCTCAAAGCATTTACTGTTGGCGTGGATGGGTTTACATTTTACAGTGAATGGAACGCCCGGTACGTTTCATACCAGCGCTAAAAGGTGCCTTGTGCAGCGGTATCAAACGCCGACGGCCATGACAAAGCTTCATTATTTGACGCCCTGGGAAGAGAACGGGCTGATTATATTTGTGTTTTTTAAAGACTTTTTAAGACCGCTTTGTTTCTTTTAAACTTTATTTTCCAAATTGGAGAAATAGAAGTGTATAGGGCTTTAAAGGAAAAGCCAAAGCACAGTCAGTTTTCAGTATGTATGATCATTTTCTGCCCAAACTGTGGCTGTGATTTTGGAGTTACATAAAAGCCTCATGGTTCCCATAAAAGGAGCCACTGCTCCCACACATCACCACTCTTCCAAAAGCAACTGTTTGCTTGAATTTCTTACAATGACATCTGGTATATTACAGCAGAATAAAGCATGCTGTCCACAGGTCCTTAGCTGTTCTGGATTTTATTGCACTGACATATTAGAGTCATACATATAGGAATGAACGTTATATGTAGAGCACTGATGTAGAATGATTCGGAAAGCAGCTTTAATGTATTTGCCTGTGGGTAACTTACAACAGTGCTGTCCTATCTGGGCAGCTTTAAAGAGATCTCAAACCTTACTCCAGTATGACATTTGAATGGAGTCCAACATAAACATCCAATCTAATTCATTATCCCTGACTGTCAAGTTGGCAGAAACCCTCATCCAGCTCTCTCATTAATCACTCAATTACAACTGTCTGAAAAGGTGAGAAGATCCTCCAGCAATCCATCGGATTTACCTCTATTGCTCTCTGTGTGCCACTGGATCAAAGGTCACTGCCAATGAATGTGGGTCTTTTGAAAGACCTGAACGCCAGGCTAAACCTGCGCCTCCTCCCCAAATGACAATCATAAACTGTGGAATTGATTGATGATTCTTTACTAGTTGTAAAGCCTTGTCGCTTGCACAGCAGTAAGTCGGCAGGTCACTTAGATTTCTGTAAACCTGCCATGAGCACAGATTGCAGAAGGCTTGGTAGAGGAGCCATCTGTCGTCCCAGCTACCATAACAACCAAAATCCAACTAATACCACTCTAGTCTCGTCTAAGCTATAAGAAAGGAAGTCCTTGAACATTCACGCACAGTCCATTCACAAGAGAACCCTTTAACCTTAGCGAGGCTCAAATAGCATCTCACAGCTCGGAGCAAAGAAGTTAAGTGTGAGCCACTAAAAACAATATCTTAACCAAGTTTTCATCATGGACTTTGAGAAACCTTTCCCCTCCAGGTCATGCCAGCGGACAGTTTGCCATTTGCTCCGCCAATATTATAAATTCTGTAAGAAAAATGCATTTTTTGAACAACTACTTACAGTAATATAGAAAACATATGCAGATAGTAGGCTGATTTCATTCATGATTATATCCATGTTCCATCACTAGCTATAGGAAAATATGGAGGACCATATGTGCAAAATGTTTAGTACACAATATTGTTTATTTATCATCTCCTGCAGCACATGTACTGTAAAAAAATAAACCCAAAGACCAAGTGACCAACTTATTTTTACTCCAGGACATGGCCTGCAGTCTGTATCCGTCCCATCCCCAAAACTGCCCACGCCTCTTGGCTTATTCCCTTTAAGTCACATACACAACAGTATTTTTACACACGCCGTGCACCAAAACAGTAGCGTTCTAATTAATCAGATTTCCTCTAAAACAGCCTTCTTTAAACAGGCTGGGTAAGCTGAGGGGAGGGCTCCAAGGGTGGGAGGTCATGGTATAAAAGCAAACAGGAGTCAGTGATTGGCTCTCACACACACGCAACACGGCGTCCGACAACAGTAACTGATTACAGGAGACAGCAGAGAAGACTCGTTGACAGAACTGAGGGAGCGGTAAGTGAGCTGACCAACGGCACATTAGAAATATAGTGAGATGACAATGATATTACAGTTAATGCACAGAGACCACTCAAACTATCTGACAGGAAGAACATGCTTACAATTATTAAGGAATATTATTTCTTGATTATTTTGTTTCATTCTACTAGGAAGCTAATCATAATGATGATTGTCATGTCACAAAAGTCATTGATGAACTTCATCAGTGGTCCTTATGATTGAAACGCTCTTGGATTAGTATGTGAATCATGTAGAACATTTTAAAAAAAGAGTAATGACACATTTTTTAATAGCGTTTTTGGAAAAAGCCTCTAAAAAATCCTACAATAAACTAAAGATGACATTAAATCCCAAAATATCCAGTGCACCTAATAATCATAGAATTATCAGCATTATGTGATTTAGTACCTCTGACTGTTCATCTTTTCTATTTGCAGACTGGATCTATAACTTTGCTATCAACATGTCAAAGTGAGTATAACATTTTCCTGACATAGTAACTGATTCAAATTCATTCAATTTTTTGAGGGCATAAAAATGCCATAAAAACATATTTGATAAAGCTGAATCCTATCAAACACCACTGTAACAGTGATGATTCATGCTGTCTCAAAATGAAAAGGAAATACCAAATGTTAATCCTTGCATTCTTCTTGCAACTTTGAAATTGATTTTTGAAACTTGACTCATTCAATGGAAAGAAAGGACTTATGCGGGGATCAAAGTGGATAATAACTTCACAAGAACGAAGCCCCGTGTGGCTCATATAACAGTATAACATCTTGGCAGAGGCACCTACAAGAGTCACTGTGACTCCTCTAGCACTTGAGTCTTCCAGGGTAAATCCTGATTATGGTGGATTGTGTGGATTTGATCTTTGAAGAGAGGTTTACCAGACAAAGCAAAAGTTTTAACGGGATTACAAACACCACCGAGGATTACCAGTTTGTTTACGGCTAAAAGGGGCCGCGCTTGCAAGGTTATGCAATACCAGGAATCTTTAGAAAAACTTAATTTTTGGATATTGACAATTTCACATGTTCACCAAGAAATATTTCAATATAATGAAGTCAAGATAACGGGATACTCTCTGCAGGTACACAGGATTATTTCGAGAGATTTTCAGGATTATGCAATTTCCATGAGTCAAATAGTCGAGTCAGCACCATGTATGGAATTTATAAACAAAAATCTGATTAAGTACTAAGCAAAACGAGACATTTGTAACTTTATATATGTTACTAAGTAATGCAAATCACAATTATGTCTTATGTACAGATTAGACAATTGTGCCAGCAGGTGCCTTTCCATCCTGAGCACTAATCCTTCAGGAGTGGGGGGTGGTCTATCCTATAATTGGAAATGACAACTATGGGAGGTGGTGGATGCACAAGACTATTGCCTATAAGACCAATTCAGAAGTGGTAAAAAATATAGTAATAATAGTTATTGTAAGGAAAAATAAAATGGCCCAATTCCTGAACGTCTTGCGTTTTTAATAAATACATTCAAGTGTTAAGTATGAAATAATAGTCTCTCTTATTTCTCTTTTCAGGGTATTTAAGAAGACCAGCGGCAACGGACATGTAAGTGGCCTCTATAATATAGTCATTACAGGGCACCTCTTGGTCATAGGGAGGAGTGCATTTTGTATGTAGCTATTCCAGCTCCCAGAAATAACTTCCAAACTCTTGTAACCTTGGCGGAGGAGTGACTGTTTCCCTCTCTGCTTTTCTCGGTTTCTCTCAGATTGCCCTGTACTTGGGGAAGAGAGACTTTGTGGACCATGTGGATTCAGTGGAAGTAGTTGGTGCGTGGCACAATTGTCTCTGTGCAAATTTGAGGATGTATGAACACACACAGTATATGTGTAATCTAATGCTAATGCTTTTCCTCTCATTTGCAGACGGTATTATTAAAGTGGACCCTTCAGGTCTTGACGGCAAAAAAGGTATTTCTATCTAATTCAATACAAGTTATAGAACCTAAATTTATGCAACACAAAGACTACACTAAATATTCCCCTCTCCGTTGCAGTGTTTGTATACCTTGCTTGCGCCTTCCGCTATGGAAGCGACGACTTGGATGTTATTGGGCTGTCCTTCAGGAGAGACATCTGGATACAGCGCGTTCAGGTGTATCCACCGACAGGTGAAAACACAACCAGAACACCAATGCAGGAATCCCTCATGAAGAAAGTTGGAGAGCAAGGATGTCCCTTTACCTTCCAGGTGAGGAATTATAACTCACTCTTTATATAACATATTAACCTGTCCTTCAGTCAAATATTAGATTGATCCACCACAGATAATTACTTCGCATTTACTTTCCAGTCATCTTAAAATGTTGCCTTGTTTCTAATCGTTTCAGATGCCAACAAATCTCCCATGCTCAGTCTCCTTACAGCCTGCGCCAAATGATGCTGGCAAGGTACTACTACCATCCATTTTCATTATCTCTTTTCATTCGCTCTTATACTTTAAATGTCTGACAAACAAATGATTTATTTGTTCTGCTGTAGGCTTGTGGTGTGGACTTTGAGGTAAAAGGATACATTGCCAATGCAGCCAACAATGTTGATGAAGTCATTGAAAAGAAGTATGTATGCCCACAGTCAAACCACACTGTCAGCCCAATCTTGTATTGCATTAAAGCACATATAAAAGGGATAACTGACTGACTATTGTGTGTCTTTTTTTGTGGTCTTATAGGGACACGTGTCGTCTGATGATTCGCAAAATACAATTTGCACCAGCTAACAACAAGCCCGGACCCAAGGCTGATATTGTCAAGCAGTTTATGATGAGTGACAAACCTTGTCACTTGGAGGCCTCCCTTGAAAAAGAGGTACACTGATGTCTACATACTGTATTTTTGGCACACATAACTATTGCTATAATTATTCCAAATAAATTATTCTTTTATTTAGATTTACTACCATGGAGATCCAATCACCGTCAAGGTGAAGATCAACAACGAAACCAACAAGGTTGTGAAGAAAATCCAAGTCTCAGGTGAGCAGCGAGGAAAGATTGAAGTCAATAAATTGTGTTTGTGTGTAGCTCATAAGAGAAGGAAGAGAGTAAAATAATACAAGTAATGGTTAAAATATCTGTATGTTTAGATATATGTATTCAAGAGTCATACATTTTAACTTGTCATTCTAACTATTAGCTATTATTTCTTTTAGTTGAGCAGCTAACAAACGTGGTGCTCTACTCATCTGACACTTACACCAAGGCAGTCTGCTCTGAGGAGTTTGGGTAAGATTTTCCCTGCATCAAAAGAGGCTCATTAGAAGGATTTCAGATTCAATTTAATTAACTTGTGAATTTCTGCCACATTAAATATCTGGAAATACTAAATATATTCTCACATTTTCTCCCATACCATTAAATGTAATCAATAGAGCTACTACTGAGAAAAATTAAGTGACTTGTTTCTGTATTTCACTGTTCTTAACAGGGAGACAATTAACTCCAACGCCACATTGGAGAAGTCCTTCCAAATAACCCCCCTGCTGGCCAACAACAAAGAGAAGCGGGGTCTTTCAGTGGACGGACGGCTAAAAGACGAGGACACCAACCTAGCATCCACCACCCTGTAAGTCCCTCGTCAAAGGGCTTACAGTGAGCCCAGGACAGGTTTTCATCCTCTTATTGAGTGGTGGTGGTGGTGGTGGTGATACAACAGTCCAATGTGTCATCCACTTATCGTGTCTTAGATCAAATCCTCAAGCTCTGAAAGGTAAACTATTCCTGTCTCCTCACAGGAGTCAAGGAGACAAGGAGATGCAGGGAATCGTCATCGCCTATAAAGTCAAGGTCAACCTGATGGTCGGCGGAGGAGGGTAAGGCTCAACTGAATAGAAAATATTCACGCTTCGTACTTCAAATTGTGCAGACTAAAGGTTTATTTTATTGTGTTCTCTCTCACCAAAAGCCTGCTGGGTGGCCTAACAGGAAGGTAAATATTGATTCTCCTTCATCTGCGGCCACATGTTATTAGTGTAAATAATTTAGAAATGACTATTCTGTATATTTCTTTCATTTTCAGCGATGTCACTGTGGAACTTCCTCTGACTCTGATGTCCCCAAAACCTGCCGGTCAGTGCAGTCTTTTTGCATACAATTGCATACAAATGCTCCCTGAAATATTCCACTTCCAACAAAAAAAGACAGTATTGATTAATTAACATGTTTTATGTCATGTCCTCCCTTTCTATTCCTTTACTGCATGTCATTGCTGTATCCTGAGCAGAAGTGTGAGTATAAATTAGTCTCTATGAAAAGATATTAGCCTGTGGTTGTGATGCTTGTGACATGCTGCTTATATTTTTCTCCTGCTTGTATGTTTTATGAACCACAGCCAATTGGATTAAACGCCTCAGTAGTTCAGGTGAGGTCCCCTCCGATTCAGTGCTTTTCACAGTGTTCACTTTTTCAAGGGCTACAACGCATGTCTTCTCTATGAAATAAATACCACTACGATGTTAAGTTCATGACCTATATCAACAATACAATCAAAGGATTGTTCCATTTGTAGGACAAGCATTTGCAAAGTAAAGGTTATTAGGTCTTTAGAAAGAAGCATAGATGTGATGGCCCTTGAATGAGTTCACTGTTTCACCCTAGAAGCCTGTTGCATTTGTGTGAAATGACCCATTGTTGCTCCACCTCCTAGATGATGTTTGTTACATCATCCAGTAACTACTAATCGGGATGTTGCACAATAGCTATTACTGCATATCTTGTAATGTAATGTTGGACTCACAGAATCAGTTGTTTGTCCGTTTCGTGCCAACAGGACAGACATCTCACTTCAGGACACGGAGGGTTGAGACGACCCGCGAAGGAAAATCACCTCTCTGACAGAGAATACAGAACACAAAGGAACTCAGCACCAATGAAGAAAAGTACAAAGTGTCATTGAATCACTACAATGTTTTTATTTCACCTGTACATATACATTTTTATTAGGCAGCATTACCACGAAAGGAGTCACTGAAAAAGAGTCTATACTCTGTGTGACATTTCTCTGAATGCCATTATAGCATTAAATAGAAATAAACATGTAATGTACATTTTTGTTTGTCAAAAGAAATGTCCTATAGTATAGAGTGTAGACTTTTCTTTCTATGTGTTATGATTACCAAACCGTTATCTATCCTTAACCTTTATTGCTGTGTCATTAGAGCCATGATATATTATGACCGAATGTACAGCTGTGGGACGAATATCCCCAAAATACTCCTATTGTGTCACTCTTTATCAACAGGAGCAGTTAATAAACACATTGGTTCCCCAATTATTTGATTATGCTTGTTTATTTTGCTCAGTATTTTTATGTAAAGCCTTATGTTTTGTTTTTAAAACTGAGAGCTTCATTATACCAACAAAGTGCTTCATTACAAAAATGACAAATTGGGAAAAAAAAAAGTAGCTCTGATATGAAGAGCTCATTCTAAGCTAACAAAAACACAACGATTCTTAGTTTCAGGTGATTTATACACAAATGAAAACATAGTTATGAATATTATATTCCTGCTAATAGGTCACCCAAAATCCTACACACTGGCCCTTTAATAATTTTACTAATAAAAGTGAAAGAATCATTTTAAAACAGTGTTTTCTTATCAAAGCTCTTGGGACTAAAATTAATAGCCACTGACACACAAACATTTCTCTGAAAAGTTGCTCTGAGTAGTTAGCACTTCTCTGAATCACACAGCTAAAGATAGTAGCTACAAAATTAACTATCTTTTTGCTACACATTGATGTGGTTTCATGGCCCACTTCTTCCAAAACTGTGACACACATAGAAAACCAACCACTGGTTTAGAGAGACTTCCTCTTTTTGCCCAAACAAGCACCAAACACACTTTCTTACCTAGCTTAATATATCAGCAGCTGCGTTACCTAGAGGAGGCCCCCAACTCCCATCACCATCCGAGGGGAGGAGGTGGAGGTGGTGGACACCTACAAGTTCCTGGTGGTACACATAAACAATAAACTGGACTGGACCGACAACACCGAGGCCCTCTACAGGAAGGGACAGAGCAAACTGTTCTTCCTGAGGAGGCTCAGGTCCTTCAACATGTGCAATAGGCTGCTGCAGATGTTTTACCAGTATGTAGTAGCCAGTGTGCTCTTTTTTGCTGTGGCTTGTTGGTGGGGGTAACACCAACACAAGGGATGCCAACAAACTGAACAGGCTGGTGAGGAAGGCTAGCTCTGTGGTTGGATCTGAACTGGATGATCTGGAGGTGGTGGCAGAGGGCAGGATGAGGAGGAAGCTGGATGCTATCCTGGAGAACCCCTCCCACCCCCTCCATGATGAGCTAGTCAAGACTCATCCCCCCTCGGCACAACACAAAGCGTCCACTTTCCATCATGGTCCACAACCAAGACTGACCCCCACATGAAAACTGCACTATCTGGACTATCTGCACTACCTGCAACCACCTCTCTTAACCACTGGTGCACTTTAAACTTACTTTACACTACATGCCATATACCATTTTATAGACTGCACATATTACATCTATTTATTGTACACTACATTTTTTATTTACGGACGGTACACGCTATGTCCATTCACTATATTCATTCACTATGTTCAATCACTATGTTCATTCACTATGTATATTCACTATGTCCATTCACTATGTATTTTCATTATGTCCATTCACTATGTCCATTCATTATGTATATTCTGTATTTCTATTTATTGTTTTATAATCTTTTTGTACACCTGTACCTCTCTATCTGCGCTTTGCTGCTTTTGACACCTGGATTTCCCCTCGGGGATTAATAAAGGAACAGTTTTTTTCCCTGGGCCATACAGACACTGAACAAACAATAAATCTGTGCAATATTAATACACTGAATGTGAAATACATTTGTCTGTGCAATATATCCTTGATGCAATATACAGTACACCTCAAGTGCAACTACCTTTGTTTACATTTTATTTATTACATCTACCCTACCTATTTTACAAGTACAATTACCTCTGTTTACATTACATCTATTTTTATATTCTATACCTCTAGTGCAACACTTCTGTTTATATTTATTTATTACATCTATTTTACATTTTATACCTCTAGTGTAACACTTCTGTTTATATTTATTTATTACATCTATTTTACATTTTATACCTCTAGTGTAACACTTCTGTTAATATTTATTTATTACATCTATTTTACATTTTATACCTCTAGTGTAACACTTCTGTTTATATTTATTTATTACATCTACTTTACCTGTTTTATTTGCTTTATAACTGTGTGTGTTTTACCTGTTATATGTTTTATCTGCCTCGTTTAGTCTTGTCAAGTATTTGTTTTAAAGCACATGACCAGAAGAAGTGGCAAACTGTGAATCTCGTTGTATTTAATACAATGACAATAAAAGCTTTCTATTATCTTCTATTCTATTCATCTTATCTTATCTTAAATCTACTTGTAGGCCAACTGTGTGTAAATGTTCACTCCTTCTTTCGAGCCCAAATGTATTAAAACACTTTGTTCCACACACAAAAGAAATAGTATCCTAATGAAAATAGGGGCATGCAATAATAAGGCTTTACCATGTCTGTGTTGTCTCGAGTGTCCTCTTGGTTGCGCTGTTTCTCTTCTGTGCCTTTAAAGAAAACAAAGCTGTGGCTGCTCGTGCAGGAGGATAGGGATCCACTACTTTGCTCCTCTCCGGTCTAGACATCACATCATTAGCACGCTCAGCTAGGCTAGTTAGCTGTTTATCTTTTCTGGACCAAACATGTCAACCACGACCGGCGGCGGAGAGTTTGGAAACCCTCTACGAAAGTTCAAGCTCGTGTTTCTGGGCGAACAAAGTGGTAAGAAGGAGAAGTTAAACCGAGTGTTTAATCTGGATGTGAGGAATATCTGAGGAGAAGTAGGCTAGGAGTAACCTAGCAACTAGCCTCTCCTGCTAGTTGCTAGGTGATGGTTACTAGCAGGATAAAGTTATCATGAACGGATAGGTAATACACAGCAACATGTTAGTAAGTACATTAGTTTAAGAAAGAGTAAGATTATTAAAAGGATGTAATAGTTTTTCCTCACTCGTGATGATGTCATTGCCTAGCTAATGCTAAATCTAAAGCTAGCCATACATATCTCGCTATTTAACGATGAATGCCCACAATAACATTAAGATGTGTGACTTACCTACATATTGGTTTGTTGCCTGATTAAAGAAATGGATACTGTCCTTACAATGCTCGTTAAGTCTGTGATGCATCATCTAACTGAAGCTAACAGTAGCAGGCTAGCTACGTTAAGCTAACGCTAGCAGGCTAACTAGCTGTGCTAGTATTGACGCTCCCTACTCATGTGAAACCATAATGTGGCTTTCATGAGTTTTTTAGGAGTATTTTCTTCCATAGATAAGACCCCGTATACGCCAAGGGACTTACTTTTATCCGCATTTGTCAGTGTATCTGTTTTAAAGCTTTAAAGTTAGCTGTTAGCTTGAGAGGGCAGCAGCTCGCAGAGAGCCACGTCGGCCAGTGGCTCCAGACTAGTCGGCCTGTTTTTCTGATTTAACATCAGCTTACAGGGACTTGACACTGACATTATTAGTCGTGATTGTATCGTAGGTGTCTAATTTGGCAGTGACAGTGTTTCATAACGAAAGAAAATATGAGAAGTCAAGCCATTTTCATTTTCCAACATTGTGTGGCTCCACCCATAGTGCCAGCTCAGCGTGTGGGTTCAGCAGTCCACATTATTACAGCAATGATAATAGCTGCTGATGCTTTACTCACCATGTGTTGTCATGGACTCTTTGTTTTTTTTCTTCCTAATATTAATATATTAATTTTTACTTTCAGAGATTCGGCCTTGTAT